>NW_022196910.1:26967290-26987539 GCF_008632895.1 Mastomys coucha | reverse complement strand
TGGCCTCAAACTCAGAAATCCACTTGCCTCTGCCTCCCAAGTGCTGGGATTAAAGGCATGTGCCATCACCGCCCGGCAGGAATGCTCTTTTAAGAAGCGAGATTATTCTTGTTTTTCTGCACATGGACATGAACTAACACATCAAAGAAAAGCATGACATTTTAACTCCAGTACCTTAAGCCAGGGCAGAGCTGGCAACTACGATATAACCTCTTTTGCTAAGTATCTTGCTTATCAAGGAAATATATTTTTATTATTTTCTACTCCTGGTATGTGTGTGTATGTGTGTGTGTGTAGACAGGGGGACTAAAAACGTTGGAACCACAAAGACCTGAGCTCAAATCCTAGTTTATCTTCCCACTACATGAACTGACAATCTCAACAGCACGGTTCATCTTTGGCACGAAATGCACAGAAGCATCAACAAAACTCCCTGGAAAGCTGTAGATTCTCTGAATATCCACGCTGCCCTCCAGATAGTTTGCCTGACCCTATGCAGGTTTTCAGAAACTTAAATTACAAGGACACAGTGTATTGTCCACCGAGACCCATCCAATGGGAGATGTTTATTCCTCAATCCAGAACAAAGCTGCAACATGGTTTGGTTTTTCTCCAAGTACGAAATTCTCTGACAATGGAAGTGAACAAAGGTGAGCATTGCATACTGAGTGCACAAGGCTATGAAAAAGTTCTCTAGTCAGCAGCCATGCTAAGAATGGTTATACTATTTAGGTATTCTCTTAAAGAAAACCTCATTTTTTGGCTATAAGACTTTCTTTTTTCTTTAAATATTTATTTATTTATTATATGTAAGTACACTGTGGCTGTTTTCAGACACACCAGAAGAAGGCGTCAGATCTCATTACAGGTTATTGTAAGCCACTCTATGGTTGCTGGGATCTGAATTCAGGACCTCTGGAAGAACAGTCAGTACTCTTAACCACTAGGCCAACTCTCCAGCTCTTACTACAGCCAAGACTTTCTTAAAATTCATTTCAGCACTTGGGCAGCAGAGGGAAGGCTCATCTCTGAGTTCAAGGCCAGCCTAGTCTCCAGAGTGAGTTTCAGGACAGCCAGGGCTACACAGAGAAACCCTGTCTTCAAAAACCAATACAAAGCAAACCAAAAACAAGGACTTCCTTACAACTGCCACAAATGTCTCCTCTTCACCTAGTTATGAACAATTTGAAATGGTTTCAAACATCCTAGCAAGCTATATGAATTAGGATAAGGCTCGGGGACATAACAAAAAGACCCCAATACACAGAATCTACAATCAAACAGGAATGACTTCTTTTTAATTTCAGTATATGAGGAATTGGTAGGACAGTAATGTATTACTCAAAATATGGCTCCCACCCTAGAATATAGGCAAGTCCACCCAGTAAGAAGAGCAGAAAGTTGAGAAGGACAGGTGTACAGCCCATAATACTCACACCAGCTTTAAGTTACAACCCATTAGCCAAATTTAGTCACACCGCCATATTAGTTACAAGGGAGATTGGGAAATGCAGTGTTGTTCTGGAAAGCCAGCTGTCTAGCAAAAGCTCAGAACGTGAAGTATAAGGGGAGTATGTCTATAGGGGGACACTAGCAATGCCTGTGTCACAGAACTGACGTGGGAAGTAATCTCAATGCCATATTGGTAGCAGAACTCAGGCTCTGAAACGTGGTGCGGCATTTACAAATACTGCGCAATGAGCAAAGACCCTGGCAGCATTAATGGAGGCAGAAGCACAAGCCTTGTTGATGGAATAGAAACCTGAGTCACTATGTGGTACTGGGGCCAAGCTACATCTGCAAAGGTCGTTAATATGCTGACCTAGAAGAGCTGGAGTGTAGCTATGTTGGGATGCAAACAGTACTTAGCATCGTTCCTTTAAAAATTCAAAAGTCATGGGGAGAGCACCCAGAACAAGCTTGGCCTGGCCTGAAGAAGAGAGTTCATAGCTTATGAAACACCAGGCCAGATGAAGTGATAACACCCTGTGTGACTGCGCCAATCTATTTCTAGGGCCAAAGAATAACAATTCCTACTTCCTGCCAAGAATATGTTTACCAGACACCATCTTGTAAAGTCGTAAGAAATCTGTTCCAACCTATTTGAGAGAGTATATTACTTTATTTGTCTCTGCTTCAGATCCTCTACACAAATTCTCTGGATTCATGGAACCCAGAATGTTCTCTCATGAAGCGCTCACTCATTCATTAACTTGGAAAAGTTTATCTTAATCTCCTTGTTTTCATTAATAGTTGGTTCTCTTCGTTAACTGCACACCTGGAGGGAACTTCAACACTACAAAGCAAAGAAAGTTTTCCCCCAAACAAGAGACTACACCATAATTTCTAGTTCCTACATGAACAAGAGGGGAGAAAAAAAAAACAAAAACAGACCCATCAAAGAGGAGCCTCAATCACTTGTTTAAAATCAATATAAACAAAAGCATTCCCTTTTGATCAGCTCCACAGGATGGCTGAAGAGACCTGCTACAGTAAGCAAGGCTTTGTCGATTATAAAAATTTCTGGGAAGGAAAAAAATCTTGACTTTCTTGATGCAACAAATTCACACACACACACTCACACAGACATACACACACTCAGACAAACACATATACTCACTTATACACAGATACACATACATAAATACCCACTCCTACAAACACATACATTCACTCATATAGACACACAAATATACACATGTACACTCACACACAGAAACACCCGCTCACACACAGACACACAAACTCAACTCATATGCACAGACACACCTACTCACACACAGACAAATATACACACATAGACTCACTCACACAGACACACAAGTATTCACACATATACTCACCCACACACACAGCTACTCACACACAAATACACACACAAACACTCATATACAGATACACACACAAATACACCCAGACACACCTATTCACAGATACAAGGTCAGAAATTTCAACCCTTTCTAGATGTGCCCTGTTCCTTACTACATGCGTGTGGATAAATCCTATATCTTTGAATTTTAATTTTCTCATTTATAAAAGAAAATAAGTTAAAAGATATTGTTTCTATTGATCAGATCTTTCTCCTTTTAACCATCCATGAGTTTTCAAAACTAATACTTAACAAAATTTCTGTTCCAATATCACGAATAGCACAGAATGGCATTTAAAAGATTTCCTACTTCACATCCAACTTAGTGAATGACATTCTCCCTAACCATACAAGAAAAATTCAGATTCTAAATATCCCTTGCAAAATTAAATTTTAGGAAGAATACGGATGAAGACTCAGGCCTAGGCTCGATCCCATGGGAAGGAATGCAGGCGGAAGGGGGGTATGGGAGAAGGACAAAACTGTGTTTTAAAGAACTCTCTGTTTTCATCTTCATCTTCTTTCCACAAGCATATGTCACTTTATTGGTTGCTGTTCCCTCCAAAGTGGCTTTATTTATGATTCATATCCTGCTGACAGTAAAATGTTTATAGCAGATGATCCCACCATTAACATTAGCTTCAAAGGATTAAAGCTAATTATGGCATTGGTTTTGAGTACTTATGCTAACTTAGATTTGCTCTAGAACAATATTGCCATGAACCCGGTGGCTGTAACACCAGGCCATCAGACTTCACCAAGGATCTCACTAAAGCTCAGCTTCAGCAACTCCACCATGAAGGCAGCAAGCTCCATGAATGCAGACAAGCTCTGATGCCCAAATTCACACCACTAAGGTTTTGCATGTCCTGGATCCAATTCCTAGTAGGAAGAAAATATTAGTGCACCTTCTCAAAAGGTCTGTCTCTAGTCGGGATGGTTTCTGAGGCTAGACTGAAAACAGAAACAGGAATTATGCAGAAGAAAAATAGTGCCATATCTATAGGGGAAGCAGACTCATCTCTGATACACGCCAGATTGCACACAATCTAGTGGTACCAAGCAGTCTGAGCTTTCTCCCTCCACTTACTCCCCTCCCCAACATCTACCTATTCCTTCTTTGTCTCCTTACTGTCAGCCTTATAAATCTTGAGCATCTTTAAGTCTTGACACTTACCTTACCTTTTCCCTCTTCTCTGACAACATTTTCTCCCTTCTGAGCATGTGGTACCCACCCTCACCTCTATAGCATCCTGTTCTATGATGGCTGAATCCTGGGTGCATCCCCTTGCTATGAGGGGAATGGGTTTTACATGAACTATATATAGCCTCTTTGATTGAGTAAGTCGTGGTTATCTCTACCCAGGTTGCTGAGGACAGGGTTCTGTCTCTCTTATCCTGCTTAAAGGAATGTGTGTTTGGTTAATCTTGAAGCGGTTATAACATTTAAAATCTGCAACTCTGGAAGCCGGTTTGTACCCAATTACATCTGTTATATGACACCATTTACATCTCAAAAAATAAAGATAACCATTTACCTCATTTCTTTTTAAAATTAAAGTTTCCTTTTCTGTTTAAAAAGCCCAAGGTGTAATATAATTGGTTTGCAAACATTGTGTCATACACGTTCTTTCTGTACATTTCTTTAGTCCTACACGCTCAAAAGCCTCAGTTTCTCCCACAGATCATTATAAAGTAAAGAAGTGATATCTACTGATGAAGAAAAATTCAGGTCTGGACCACTAATGGAGAGTGGGGGGGGGGGGGAATCTATTCTTTGGGAGAAAATCATTAATTTTTAGAAAAAAGGAAGTCCCCTGTTTCCAGAGACTATCCATATAAAGGGGCACAAGTCATCTCCTACCATTTATTGAAGACCAAGAATCATTCAAGGACATCCTGGCTACATAGTGAATTGTAAACTAGCCTAGGCTAGGTATGTGCACAACTTTAATCCCAGAATGTAAGAGGCAGAGACAGGTGGATCTCTTGTCTTCCTATTGAGTTCCAGACCAGCCAGAACTACAAAGTGATATCTTTTCTCCAAAAAAAAAAGAAAAAGAAAGAAAAAAGGAAAGTAAAAGAAGGAAGATAGGAAAAAAGGAAGAAAAGAATGGGAATGGGGGACAGGGGAGGGCAGGGAAGGAGAGAGGATGGAAGGGAGATATGTTTGACATATGTTTGGTGTTTTTTAGGTTTTTCTTCTGTAGTAATACTATAAGACCCATTTTTAGGATTCTTGTAAAGGCTAAATGTGAACATGATGATGAAATTCTTATCATAGCAGAACCCATTCTATCCTTCAAATAATTATGGCTAAGATTTACCTCTCAGTTATTAACTACACATTGAGTATTGATTTTGCTGTAATTTTAAAAAGCCTGCAAAGTAGACCTTATTATATAACACTGAAAGCAATTTGAGATTTAAAGAGTTCAGGACTGTTTCTGACTCTGACTGTTTCTACAATATGTATGCCAGAGCTCTCTGGAAGAGACAGAACTAACAGAACATGTACACAGTTATGAGACTTATTAGATTGGCTTACAGGAAGATCAGAGGCTACATCGACCCCTAATGTCTTGTGATGGCTGCTTTTAGTTGTCACCTTGATTGGAGTAAAAGATGTCTGGAGTTGATGAGACACATCTGTGTGCCTTGGAGGACATTTTCAGAGATGATGGACGGACCGGTGAGTCAGAGCCTGAGGATGGAGAGGGCCCATTCCCCACAAGGATGAGCAGCCCTTCCCCAGGCAGTATGCAAAACCAAAGTGAGAAAACATCACTGTGCTGCTGGTGAGCTCACTTCTTAAGTGTATCTGCTACTTCTGCTGAGATCCTCTGCTAACACGACACCCCAGCCTCTTCTTCCTAGCAACCTTGCAGGCTGTCAGTGCTGGACTGGGAATGTTGAGTTTCCCAGACTGGGCAATTTCTGGTTTCTCTGCTGCTCCAAATACAGAAAAATATTGGTGGATTACCCACGTCCTATCATGTAAGCCTCTCTAAATTCACTTTTATAATACACACAGATACACAGACACAGACACAGACGCACATACGTATATATCACATACATATCTAGATATATATATCACATATACACACATATATAGATATCACACATATATACATATATGCATAAATACACTCATACACACATTCTAATTGTTCTGTTCCTCCAGAATACAACTTCTTAAACTTTTCCCACATGTGTCCCATCTTGCCTAAAAATACTTTACACAACTTCAGGTATATAGGTATAGGAAGTAGGTATATAAATCAAATGTGTACTGATAAGAAATTTGCTTTAGCCTGGCAGTGGTGGCCCACGCCTTTAGTCCCAGCACTTGGGAGGCAGAGGCAGGCGGATTTCTGAGTTTGAGACCAGCCTGGTCTACAGAGTGAGTTCCAGGATAGCCAGGGCTACACAGAGAAACCCTGTCAAGAAAAACCGAAAAAAGAAAAAAAAAGAAGAAAGAAAAAAATCTTTAAAGCATTTACTTGGTATACATGTATGTTTGCCATGTATTAAAGATAAAAAGCAAATCTGCATGTCATTGAGGTGGATAAACTTATTTTTGCATAAAGAATTAAATCTTGGATGAATATTTGCTGACTGAAATGTTAAGTTTATAATCAGGACTGTTAAGAAAGCTGCTACACACACACACACACACACAGACACACACACAGACACACACATACAGACACACACACACAGACACACACACAATACAAGACGGAAGAAGTATGTTTAAAGCCATTTGAGAAACTTGAAATTTCTGTTCTAATCCTAAACCATAGCTTACTTAGTGATTTTTTTTTTTTTATGAGCTCAAGTCAGCAACTCAGACAGCAAATTTTTAAACTTTGGATTCTAATGAAATGCAAAGATGAATAATTTGATACTTACATGCTAAGGAACGGTGACAGAGAAACACTAAGTCTTTGTTTTATGTAAATAAATGATTATGTTTCTATAACAGCAGAGAACTTTATATGCACAATGAAAACGCAGAAATTCATAACACAATAAACTGGACTCTGAGCCATTGTATCTCAGGCAGCATTTATTGTACTGTACAGCATAATGACATATGTGTGTAACGTAAAGTACACACAATGTTCATTCTGAACTAAGACTACAATAAGCCAGGTAACACAGGCAAGCACTAAAAACTCATTAACTGATTTTGAATGAATTTTTGGCTGCTGTATATTCAGAGAACTTTTATCATTGCCATTTTTTATGACCTCCCCCCTTCCTGGAACACTCAGAGTCACACGAGCCCATATGGAATGCCAACCCACAGTTTAAGAAGCTAGGCTCTAGAGAACCATGCATACTCCAGTGGACATCTCCAGGAAGCTAGATGAACCAGTAGCTGTTCAGCCCAGGAAAGTGGGAGCCTCAGAACAAAGGGACCAAATGATGCAAACCCATCTGAGGTTGAAGGCCTGGATCTCCAGAGAGTTGCTGGTGTGAGTCCTTAGTCAATGCTCGGGGAAGATGGCGTGTGGGATCTGTGGTTTACAGGCGGAAGCAGAAACAGAAAACACGTCTGTTGAAGAGAAATCAAGCTTGTATGTTTTGCCACCTCACCCTTCTTTTACAGTTTGTTTCATCTGTGCCTCTACGTTATTGGACATCATTTTCCACATTCCCCCACAAGTCCAAATCTCTGGAGACAGACACACCAGTTCCCTAAGCATCTCTCAAGGTCGTCAAGCTGGCTCATGATTGGCCGTCTCGCTGTTTCTAGGAACGCCAATAGCTACCCTTCTGTAGCTGAAGCAAGTGGGAAAGCTTTCAGACAGGATGTAGGAGCAGATTTTTCTACTTGTAGGAGAGAGTTCCATTGTCTTCTTGTACTTAGTCCCCCTTATTTTATCATTATTATCTAAAATGATAAGTCTCAAGAATTCCCCAGCCCAAATATACTCCTATATCCCTGAATCCTTTCCAATTAAAAGCAATTATGGAATATGAATGTAATTCTATACGATATCTTTTTAAAGGAAAACGACCCCTTCCTTATTCCTTTTTGTGGTGGTTTGAATATGCTTAGCTCAGGAAGTGGTGCTATTAGGGGGTGTGGCCTTATTAAAGTGTGCCAGGAAATGTTCATGAACTCCCAAAAAAGACCACCAAAGAGCCGATTCCGATGTAGTCACATTAGGATCTCTTCATTTAAGCTTGAGCTCAGGCTCCACACCTACCCTGACAGAGCAGGAAAATGGAGCAGTCTGGAACCCTCGGCAGGACAAGGTTTTATAGGGAAGTAAGTGAGGGGGTGTCCAGCCTGGCAATTATCTAATAGAATGACTATTGTAAGAAGGCAGGTGGGTGCTCTGAAGCAAGACCATATACAATCACAAGCTGTCTGAAAGTACATTGGAAACAGTCAGACTAATCTGATTCACTGTCGCTAGGTAGTAGCTAGGGAGTAACTGGCCAAGGACAAACTGTGGGGTTCTTCCTGGTACTTGGGTATAGCTTGGGTTTAGCTGTGAGTCAAGTTGTTACCCCCCCCTCCGTTTTGTTTTTGTTTTTTTTGTTGTTTTTTTTTAAGATGGAGGCCAGTCCCAAGATGGAGTAGGTTTGGCCTCTCAAAAGGAAGTATGCCATTGTGGAGGTGGGCAAGAGGCCCTTCTAACCACATGGGAGCCAGTCTTCTCCTGTCTGCCTTCAAAACAAGATGTAGAACTCTCAGCTCCTCCAGGGCCATGTCTGCCTGCCTGGACACTGCCATCCTTCCTTCTACGATTAAATTGGACTGAACCTCTGAACCTGTAAGACAGCCCCAATTAAATGTTGTCCTTTGTAAGAGTTGCCTTGTTCATAGTGTCTGTTCAGAGCAATGGAAACCCGAACTAAGACACTTTTATTCATCCAGATCCTTGGAATATGAAAGTGATGCCTACAGCACTAACTGGGGACACAGCAACAAATGGCACATCCATGAAATAGTACAGGAGAAGGTTAGAAGCATCCGTGTCCCACATGCAAGGAGCAGAGGCCCACCATATCAGCTCTGACTTGCCGACAGCTGGGCTTTCCACAGAGGCAGAAAGCACACTCCTAATTTAAGAAACTGTTAGTCCTATCCCCTTTAAAGTTTAGCACTAACTTCTGAGTGAGGTGTCAAGCAGCAAGCATACACATCCAGCAGGAGCCCTAGGTTTTATATTAGAACACGTGATCAAACTATCTCCTGCTATACCCCCCTACCCCCCACCCCTGCACCGACCCAACCTTTGTACCTAGGTCACATGTTATAACAATTGAGAAGGTTAGTTCTTGCCCTTCTTAGTAAAGACTTGTGAAAGAGTAGCTGCAGGTACAGCTAACCGCTTGCAGAAATGACAGTGGACGCAATCCACCCAGGGTTTGCAGCCCACGTTCTTGGAGCAGTGTATTACATCTGGAGACTTTTAAGGACGAAAAACTGCTCATTTTTCCCCTCTTCTCACACTGAGCTCTTTATAGAAAGAATCCGTAGACTTAGCAAGAGAAAGAATCCCACTTCTAGCTTCTGTCTTATGATTTATACAGAGTAGGCTTGGGTAAAAATCATTTCTGCAAGATGATCCTACCCAAGCTTATTCTCTGCATATCAGAAGGGAAGTTTTGTGGGTTGAATTGTGCCTATCCTGATTCATGACCATACCTGGGATAAATAACATTGACTATCAATGTGGTAGGATCAAGAATTCTAGGAGTCACACCTCAGGGCTTGTGTGTGAGGCAGTGTCTAGACAAGATCATAGGAATTAGGAAGTCCCACCCGGAGTGAAGTGACACCACTCCATGGCCTTGGGTCCTGAGATGAACCAAAAAGAGAAAGTGTGTGAGACATCACATTCTTCTTCTGCTTTCTAAATGCAGACGCAATGAGACCAACTCCTTCACACTCCTGCCATCATAATACCCACAGCCATGCATCATATACTCCATCTATAAGCCCCTCCTTCCTAAAATAAGCTCTTCCCTCCTTACATTGCTTTTGCTGGGTGTTGTATCACGGCACTGAGAAGAGTAACTAACATGATGCCATGACCTCTGTATCTCAGGAGGGGACTGGATTTGGAATTAGTTTCTTAAAGATGCAATTAAGTTCAAATGAGGCCGCAGGGTAGACCTTCATCCAATATGACTGGTGTTAAAGGAGAAAAAAACCAAGTCACAGGCAAATATAGAGTGGAGATAATTTGAACCCACAGGGAGAGATTGGTTTCTACAAGCCAAGAGACCAAGGGCTCAGGAGAAAACCTGCAGGCACTTTGGCCGTACACGTCTAAAAAAAAGAAAAAAAAAAATGGGACTGAATGGAAATAAATCTCCATTGTCTAAACATCCCAGTAGGCTGATCTTTAATGGGAAAGCTAACACAGTGAGGCAGAATGGCAAGCCCAGCTCAAGGATCATGGATCAGAAAAGGAAAAATCAAAACCTTAAAACACACCGGGGTTGGGGTGGGGCTATCATTGCCTTTGTATACTCAGAGGCACTAACCAGAAACAAATACACCACATTTATTAATTTGGGGCAAGAATTGAAACCACAAGCCTGACCGACCCTTTCAAAGCCTGTGAGCATTCAAGCCCTAAGGCAACCCCTGATACTCAAATCTTCCACCTGCCCAAAAGAGGCTGAGAAAGCAGGCAGCTGCCCAGGACCTGCTTCAGATGGGACCAGAACAGCTAAGGCAAGAAGACAGCTCTTCCTTGGAGGTAACACCTACAGCTTCCAGATGCTGAGCAGGAGAGCCCTCATCTACCGGGACCAGACTTCTTCCTGCAGTCTGCTCCAGCAGGATTTGGTGACCACCAGAGCCTAGTGACTGGACAGCCTTTGCTTTGCCTCTCTTTCCAAATGAGAATGTCCCTGGCAGTTGTGTTGTTGCCACTTCACTCAAGCATGTGGGTAACATGGGGCTGGGAAATTACTGAACTGAACAGCACTCTATTCCAACCAAATGTTGGTTGGAGAACATGCCTAGCATACAGATGGAGATCATGTTCTCCCTTTCAAGTATGGGAAGAAGGTACAGACATGGTTTCACCTGAATGGAACAGCATATAGACTGTTGAGTGATTCTAAATGCCTTTCCCCTTTCCCCTTCCTTATTAGAACTCAAAAGTGTAGCCGCTGCTCAGCTGCCCAAATTAGAGTCCTACCTCAGCCTCTCCTGAAACCCAGAGTGACCAGCATCATACAAGCAGATAAGAGGTAGACTTCTTGAAGGGAGGATGTGTACCCCACCTGCATATTCCTCTTATTTTTCCTTAGAGCTAGAGCCCTGTCTATCAGTACAAAGGTTCACCAATAAGATTGGAACTTAGAGCTGGGCATCATGGTATACCCTTGGGAAGTAGAGGTGGGAGAATCGGGAGTTCAAGACCAGCCCTAATACAGAGTGAGTTTGAGGCTAACCTGAGCTACATGAGACCCTATCTCCAAAAAAATTAATTTTTATAAAAAAGATAAAAATGCTAAAGACAACC
Organism: Mastomys coucha; assembly: GCF_008632895.1. Classification (NCBI taxonomy): domain Eukaryota; kingdom Metazoa; phylum Chordata; class Mammalia; order Rodentia; family Muridae; genus Mastomys; species Mastomys coucha. Next base: position 26,976,157 of record NW_022196910.1, on the reverse strand, counting down.
ATATTACAAATGGCTGGAAAGCCACTATATAATTATATTTTATATAGAAGAGAAGCAAATATATATCTTGAATAAACAAGGGAGATTTTTAGATCCCTATTTTTTACAACAGGACTTGTCTTCTGAGTGAAGACTGTTCTATGTCTCCTTGTATCTGCTAATGTGAAAGAAAAGATTAAAAATAAAGGCAGAAGAGCTGAGCAGTGGTAGTGCATGCCTTTAATTCCAGCCCTTGGGAGAGGCAGAGGCAGGTAGATCTTTGTGAGTTTGAGGCTAGTTGGTCTACAGAGTTCCAGAACAGCCAGGACTACATAGAGAAACCCTGTCATAAAAAATAAATAGACAGCTGGGTGGTGGTGGTACACGCCTTTAATCCCAGCATTTGGGAGGCAGAGGCAGGCGGATTTCTGAGTTTGAGGCCAGCCTGGTCTACAGAGTGAGCTCCAGGACAGCCAGGACTACACAGAGAAACCCTGTCTCAAAAAAAACAATAAATAAATAAATAAATAAGTAAATAAATAGACAGACAGATAACAGGGCAGAAAACTATCATCTGATTCTTACATTTTGTTTTGTTTTGTTTTTGTTTTTGTTTTTCAAGACAGTGTTTCTCTGTGTTGTCCTGGCTGTCCTGGTACTCACTCTGTAGACCAGGACGGCCTGGAACTCAAACTCAGAAATCCATCTGCCTCTGCCTCCCAAGCACTGGGATTAAAGGCGTGTCCTACCACCGCCCAGCCTGATTCTTAATTCTATTCCCCAGTTCTCGTTAGGAAATGTGTCACTTTAAATCCCATCCTACCTGTGCCATAAAAGAGTCTCCAAAAGTAAAAGGTTCAGAGAGGCAGAGCAGGAATGTAAAGGCGGGAATGGAAGCAATGTCCAAAGGCTGGTTGGTGAATGCTGGGAAGCCGGCACGATAAGCCGATGAGTCTGATTCGCCTCTCTCGGTGCTGTGCTGACAGTGAGTCAAGAGAAAAGATGACAAAGAAAGTTAGGTCTGTGGCCTGCCGTGGGCTGGGTCATCCTCTCCTCCTCCAGGCCCATCTTCATCCGTACATGCTCTCAGCATGTAATGATCAATTGCATAAGTTCTCACCTTGGCTAGAGATAAAGGGAAGGAGAACTGAGTCTCATCTCAGCGTGCTTGGTACAGACACACTCACCAAGAAGGCAAGATTCTTGACACCACTGTTCTCTTTTCTGCTGATAAGAAGTGATAAAAATCCAGCCACCATATTGCATAGTCTGTGTCTGTGTGTGCATGTTCACATGTTAGGTACACACATGTATAGATGTGTATGTGTGGTTTTTTTATTCGTGTGTGTGTGTGTGTGTGTGTGTGTGTGCGTGCGCGCGCGTGCGCGCGCACACATGTGCATTCCTCAGATGCTGCACACCATGAGTTTTTCTTTTTTCTTTTCTTTTCTTTTTTTTTTTTTTTTTATTTGTTTTTGTTTTGAGACAGGGCCTCTCCCAGGCCTGTAGTTTGGTTTAGGCTAGGTTGGTTCCGAAGCCATCCTCCAGGGTCTGCATATCACTGCCTCCCCAGTGCTAGGATTACATGTGTTCACCAGCACACCCACCACATTTTCACATGGGTTCTAGGGACCGAACCCAGGTTGCTTTGCTTCCATGGTGAACCCCTTACCAACTGAGCTATAAACCATGTATTACTGAGTGTGCTTCCTTACATAATGGTTAGAAATGTGTCTTACATAGTACTGATGGTACCATCAAAGAATACATGTCCTCATATAAATTGGACTATATACTCATATACATCGCCCTCCCATCAGTAGGCAAAGCCTTTTCAGACACTAGCCATTTGTTAATAGTAACTGAGCAAGTCAACAGATGTTTGGCTGTGAATTTAGGGAGTTATAGATATAAAAGAAAGAGGTACATATTATTTAAGGAAACTAACTGAATTCAACTAGAAGCCATTCCAGTGGCCCAAATGAATATAATTCTTATTGTAGCCTGCTGTATTATCCACAATACTCTTTGCCCCTAGCTATAAAGCTACTTACATCCATATTTAAATCCTTTACACATAATTCTCTAGTACCTTGGCTAAAGAGCACATGGTTTCAGTCACCTGCTAAACATACAGAACTAAGTATGAATTCACTTATTCGAACCATTATATTAAAGGATTTTCTTGAATTTCAATCATTCAATACCAGGTTACAACTTCAATCTGAAGCACACATGCCCTGGAAAGTTAAGAGGCCTTTTCAAAGACAAAAAGGGCTTCTAACCTGCTCACAATTAGCCATTACATGCTACTAGGAGCTGTTTAATTGGGACTGCCAGTCTCAATTAACCAACAAAAAGGGAATGAAGACTGTATACGCCAAATGAGGTACACATGTTACCAATTATTCCCATTAAGATTGTAATGAAATTGTGTTCTGCTTTGGTTTTTCTTTCTTTTCTGGCTCCAAGAACTTACATAAATTAAACAAGCTGGTGGCGTGGGGGGGGGCGGGGGTTAGGTGGGGGATGCTAACTTTTTCTTTCCAAAGGGTGAAAGAACTTCTTGCATTCAACCTCCTGCTGCTGTAGCAATGGCTTCCACTCCCGACCTCAGCAGTTGCTCTGTAGTGGACCTGATCCAAATGCCAGTGAGATTCTCAGAGATCCAGATGGGCCTTTGTGAGGTAGCCTAGGCTCACTCCTCTTTTCTTCACTGAGTAATAATAGAATTTCCCTGAGTTGTTCCCTTGGAAACAAGCATACTTGGTTTCTCTGCTGGGATTTGCTAGGTTTCTGGCTGGTGGTCTTTAAAGGCTACACTGTTAGGACAATGAAAGGAGAAAGAAGAGAACTGTCACAGACTTCTTTACGCTCTCAACCTGGGGATCGTGACCCCCATGGGGAGATGGGTTAAAAGATGGCTTCTTTCTCCTCTTTCTCTCTCCTCTTTCTCCTCTTTATCTCTCTCTTCTCTCTCCTCTTTCCTTCTCTTTCTTCTCCTCTTTCTTCTCTCTCCTCTTTCTTCTCTCTCTCCTCTTTCTCTCTTTCCTCCCCTCTCTCTCCTCTCTCTTCCTTCCTTCCTTTCTTTTGTTTTCAATTTATTCTTCTCTTACATACTACATCCCTACCCCCATTTCCCCTCTCTCTACCCTTCCCAGTTCTCCCCTACCTCCCTCTCCCTTGGATCCATTCCTCACGTTCACCTCAGAAAAGGGCAGGCCTCCTATAGATATGGATCAAACACTGCATAACAAGAAGCAGTAAGACCAGACACAAGCCCTTATATCAACACTGGGCTAGACAACCCAGTAGGAGGAAAGGGGTCCCAAAAGCAGACAAAAGAGTCAAAGACTCTCTACTCCCACTTTTGGGAGTCCCACAGTACCAACAACCACAACATATATACAGAGGACCTAGCACAGACCCTCGCAGGCACCATGGTTGTCACTTCAGTCTCTGTGAGTCCCTCTGAGCCCTGCTTTCTTGGCTCTATGGCTGTGTTCCTCTAATGTCCTAGACCCTTCTGGCTTCTCCAATTCTTTCTTCCTCTCTTCAGCAGGAGTCCTCAAGCTCACAGGGGTCACCTAAGACCATCTACATGTTATAATTCATAAAGTAGCAAAATTATAAAGTAATAACATATAATTTTATGGCTGAGGGGGTCACCACAAAAGGAGGAACTGTTTTAAAGGGTATCAGCGTTAGGAAGATTGGGAACCACTGCTTTAAGCTGAAAGATCTGCCACTTATGTCTGTTCTTGGAGCCAGTCTTATTAGGCATCCCCCAAAATTCCACTTTACACTTGGATTTCCTGGATCTGACAGCTTTAAATTTTATATTTGGATGGGTGTTTAAATATATGCACATCTAGATGTGCATATATTTAAATATAGGTTATTTTTAAATTTTTACGTGGTACCAAGCTTTTGATATAAATTGATCAGAATCCAAAGCGAACTATAAAGAGAGTATGATCTAGAATATGTCTCAGTGACACTAATTATTAACATATTTGATCATTTCCTTCTGAAGTAAGAGAACTTCAGAAATGCACATGTATCTGGAAATCATAACCTCTATTCTTGTGAACGTCTCCAGTTCTTTCTAGGGACCACTAGAACAGCAATGCTATTTAGGCTGTGTGTCTGCTGGCTTTGACAGCCTGAAAGAAACGCCGAGAACCGGTTGGACTTTGTTCATAGAGCATGGAAATACTCTCATAGGCAGCTGACCTATGAAATTCAATAACTTCTACTCATCCTCATCAAGAGCACTGTGAAGTTTGAGTCGACCACTAAGGAGCAGAGTTAAACTGAGCACTGGTGTCTGTCTCCTGAAGCAAGGACTGAGAAGACTATGAACCTAAATGTTTTCTCCCAAGATCCAGACCTAAAATATATTAGGCTTTGTGACACTTGAGGTCACTGGTTGCAGCTCGGCCTGTGTGGTGAAAGAAGCCTTAGGCAATAAGTAAGCAAAGCAGTCTGGCTGTGTTTCAATAAAGCAAACCAGGAGTCCAGATTTAGCCTAAGGGGTCACTGTTTGACCACCCCAACCCCCATCACTCTAAAACCTCTGATTCCTTTTGATCTTCTCTTTCACCAACCCAGAAAATACTTTGATGTTCAACGACACAAGCTTAGGAAGGAATGAACTGATCTAGAAGCATCTGACGAACTTGATAAAAAATGTTGATCCGCATGCCCTTTATCCTGAAGCTTAGTTTACTCCACCATAATTTCTAGAAATGTGATTTATTTTCCTCTAAGTCTCCCCTCGATGGGTTTTAATTCAAAGATTTGTGATTTCCTCTTCTAGAGAATGAACCCAATTTCTCTGATAATTTCATAACATCTAGATACATCGCCTAGTATGTAAGTCAGGATCATTAGTGCTAAGTGCTGAAATACTGAACCCCAAATATCAGTAGCTCAGCTCAGTTAGAATTGTGTTTCTGTTTCACATGACACCCCCTTCTATTTTATACCTACAACTTCTAGGCTTTTGAACAGAAAGTGAGGGTGGCAAACCCTCTCTTCTTACATGTCCTTGCAAAAGAGTGATGTGAGGTACTTCTGCATGGCTTTCATTGGCTGAATAAAATGTGCGAATGGCTCCAACCTAATTGCAAGGGAGACTGGGAAAAGAAAAGGTATGTCGTCTGTTATATTTGTCAGTTAAGGCCATGGGTCTCCTCAAGAGACCACAACAAAGCAGATGTGCAAACTCTATGGTCATCAGTTAGAAGACAACACTACTCAGAAATAGCTTAATGTCCAAAATTGTTATTTACACCTTGCTTTTTGGAAAGGTTAGATCATTTGAATTCTAGAATGTAACAAAATTTCTAAGTTAAATTCAATTAGATCTTTTTTTGAAAATTAACCAGAAATTATCAGCTGGGTATGGTGGTACCCTCCTTTAATCCCAGAACTTGGGAGGCAAAGACAGGCAGATCTCTGTGAGTTCGAGGTTAACCTGGTCTACAAAGCAAGTTCCAGGACAACCAAGGCTATTACACAGAGAAACCCTGTCTCAGGGGAAAAAATTTAACCAGAGAGTTATTGTGTATAGTAGAGGCTGTTGTGATCTTTGGCTTCTAAATTAGATATAGACAGGCATCATGGCAAAAGAAAAGTGTTCGGTAGATTCACAAATTGTCTATGACTGCAGTTACAAAGGTTGAATGTGAGTTTGTTTAAGAAAGACCATGTGTCACCATGACGTGCCACTTTAGAAGGGCAATCAGAAACATAGAAGTTACTAGTTCTAATTTAGTATAATGAAAATCCTCTCCCAAATCTCAAAGGTGGGGATAAACAGCTGAATGTGGGTGTCTTCTTGAAGAGAGATATGGGCAGCATTTCAAATATTATGGTCAAGAGAATTTTAAAAAGAAGAGGGTAGAGATGTCTCTGTTGTGGTTTTATAGATTTTAAAGTACGTATGAGAGAAATTTTAAAATGATACATTACTTATTTTAAAATATTTGAGAGATAGGATTTAGATGTATTTACCATAAACAAATGATTCACATTTAAGGTGGTAGGTATATTAATAGCCTGAGTTCAAATTCCCCTATATATACATGTGTCAAAACACCATACTTTATCATGCATACTTATAGGTCTTAAATCAGTAAAAAAGAAAATAGAAAGAAGAGGTTTCTACTAAAGCAGAACAAATATTAGCTAGATATTGGGGGAGGTTCTAAATATTTAAGAAGCATATCTTATATGGTAAGTAGGTACCAAATGAAACTATCGACTTAGAAAGACTTAGGTTCTGGCAGGCACAAAAAGAGGTACTTATGAAGTTCATAATTTTATTTAGCATTGAAAGGAATGATCTAGAATGGCCACCTATGGTCTATAATTGTCCATATACATTATGATTTTTCAAAGTAAAAATAAATGGAAATGCTGGTTGACATAGAGTGTTGTCCTTCCATGAGTAGGCCTTGTTTATGACCTATGACCTATGTTTATGAGCTATAACCGTAAGAGTTGCACAAGAATGGCTTCTCTGACAGACCTGTGTGTAGTTTCCATGTCAGGTTGCAGTTTAAACCCTGGCTCTCAACCTTTCATCTCAGGGCCTGTATCCAAATCCTTTATTTGTTAACCTGATAAAACTCTCTGCATCAGCTTACCTTTCCAGGTACTGAGCCACTAAACATTTGCTCAGGCACTATGCTACTATTTGGCTGTTTCACCATCTCTAGGGATCTGACTTACAGACAACTATAGCTATGAGACAGTTGTCTATTATCATTTTAATGTTGGCCTCAATTGTCTTAATCCTGAAACTTCTTCATAATTCTGCAAACTCACAAAACCTATCAAATAAACCACATCTTTAATATAAAAGAATTATTTCTGATCCATTTGCCAAGGAGCTATGTTAAAAATAACTCTCATACTACTATAGTATATATTTAGTGACTCCTCAGAATTTCTGATGCCTTTAAAGAAAACATTTAGTTCAGAAGACTTTTTTGTTTTGTTTTGCTGTTGGTGATGGTGAAGATGTTGATGATGATGTTGATTATGGTGATGATGATGTTTCTTAATTATAGATGGGTCGTTCCCCCACACAGAAAACACTTTATTTGTATAATAACAGTGACATTTTGAAAGGAAAGGGAATTTTGTTAGACTACTTTTATGTCTGTAGACTTCATATTACACAGTTACTGATAGCTTTTACGTAAGGTTACTTCCCAAAGAAAGCAGGTCAATACTTTTCCCTATGTAAGGCCTTGAAAATGTTAGCAATGATCTAATAGAAGATCACTAAATTGCTGGGGGTGGGGGGGTTGAATAGTTTATGCGCATAGGAAAAGAAAACAGATATATCAAAAAGCCTGCTTCAAGCATCTCATTATTGGGTGGCTTAGTGCTATCAGATTTGTTGATTAAAGCATATTACAAACAACTGCCCTTTCACCTAATTCTTAGCAAAACACTGAGTAAGATTTTACTGCACTGGGGCCTCTAGGTTCACAGGTCACAATCATGGAGAACGGAAGTGATCTGACCTTGAGGAATCATTAAAAAAAAAAAAACTGCTTTGTTTTACAAATGAAGAAATGGATGCCCAGAAAAAGGAAAGAAAATCTGAACCAAGTCTTCCCCGGGGTCTCTTCCTACACCCTCTATTTCTAGCTGCACAGAGATGGCAGAGGCTGCTGCTCAGCTTCGTGTTCTTGGAAGAATTGCAAAGACATCTGAATGATAGACATGCCCAAAGGATACACGGGTTGTTGGCTTTGAAATGGCATAATTGTTCCTCTCGAGAACTGAACGACAACTTTTTGTTCATCTGTTGAACTTTAGTTACCACAAAAATAACCTGTTTCCACATGTCTTTAACTCATGCCTGTTGACAACAGCAGATGACTCACTGAGCAATGAATTTCGGCAGCTTCCGGATTGCCTGGTGGATTTTTATGGTGGCCTCTTTACAGGGTCAAGGATCAGCCATGTGTAACCCATTGGGGCCATTACTGGGCTTAAACTCTGTGGCAATTGCACTTGCTACATCATTCATTTAATTGGTCCAAGAAAAATGCCAAGGAGACGAAAGTCAACAACTGCATTCTCAGTGTGCTTTATCCCAGACAGTAAAAACAAACGAAGAGGGGCCGCAAAGGAGGGTGCCAGGATAGATGGGGGAGGGAGGTAAGAGAGCATTACCAATAGGACAGCATAGACCCCAGGACACAAGGGTACTCTCCCTTTCACAGCCACTTGTTAAGGCCTGCCTGTGCCCTTAAACAAAAAGCTATAAAATAGAATTATTTGCATCATAATATTGTAGAAGCCAAATGTGTTACTTTCCTGGGAAAAGAAAGGCATGCACATGAGAGCAGTTATCAGATGTCAAAGGAGAATCCACTTCTCCAGATTCCTAAACTAACACTCCTTTTGCGGCACTGTACTTCATCAGAGACCTGGAATGTGTCTTCCGAAGATCTTTTATGATGAAGACACTAAATTCCTAGTTGTTTTTCACTCCATTCTTGAGCATTCTCCTGTAAACGTACTAGCATAACATCTTTTCCTCTTCACTAAGACAAACAAAATATTGTCATACAGCAGAGAGCAACAAGATACTGCCATGCTGTGTTATGTAAATTAATGCCTGATAAGAAATAAAAATCTTTTTTAGGATGGACTTACAAAGGATACCATTTCTGTTTATAATGTTTTAAAGTTACTCCCATGGTGATTACCTTTTTAAGTTTTTCTTCTTGAGAACGATTGTGGGATCTGTCTAAGGAAAAAGGATGGATGGTTTTGAGTTTAAGATTACCCTTGAAGTAAAAATGTAAAGCAACACCGGGCGTGGTGCCGCATGCCTTTAATCCCAGCACTTGGGA
>NW_022196910.1:26963722-26967280 GCF_008632895.1 Mastomys coucha | reverse complement strand
TTAAGGCAAATGTCTACCAAGACACAGGCTAAGAATATCTACAGTCACTCTCTTGGTAGAAGAGTTTTTTACTTTAGTTTTATTTTTATTTTTTTAGATTTGTGCATGTACTGATTCACAACCTTTCCAACACTGAAAAGATGAAAAGAGAGGAGTGTTCTCTTCCAGATAACTACAACATGTATAAAACCAAAAGGGTGGACCATCTGATCAATTAAAAAAGGAAGAACAGGAGGGCTTTAGGTATTTATAGAATTTAAGATGGTCCCAATTAAATATACTATTGAATCACTTATTGGGCAGGGGAAGGAAGACAGTTTTATGAAAAGATATGTTTCCCTTGGTTTTATATCTTTGAAAATCACAAAAAAATGCAAATGAAACTACACAATGAAAGATTATCCAGGCTGCTGAGCTGAACTTACCAAGAAATATTTGATAAGGCAGGCAGGGTGGCAGATGCCTTTAATGCCAGCATTTGGGAGGCAGAGCCAGGGGAGTTCCAGGCCAACCAGAGCTACATAATGAGACCTATCTCCAAACAAACAAACAAAAACAAGCAAACAAACCAAACTAAGACAAACAAACAAAAAAAAGTATGACAGCTGGCAAAGATACAGAGGTTGACCAGTTGACCAGTTAGCTACTATGTTCTTCCTTCAACATTACAATTTCTCCCAGAAGAAAAGAAAACTGACTTTTAGTTAGACACTAGTACATATCTAACTAGACGCTCTTTCAAACCTCAGCACAAGCCTGCCATGTATAATTCTTCCCTGGTTTGGTTGGTTGGTTTGGTTTGGTTTGGTTTGGTTTTGATTTGTTTGTTTGGTTGGTTGGTTTTGAGTTTTCAAGACAGGGTTTCTCTGTGTAGATCAGGCTGGCCTGTGCCTCCCAAGTATTGGGATTAAAGGCATGTCTTACCATACCTGGAGAATTCTCCCAGAGAGGAAAAAGGAAAGCAACATGTATCATCTGATGTATATCATCCAACATGTAAACATGGGTTAGTTGTTTAAGGCTACGCAAAGTTAGGAGACTTTAAAATATCTTGTTCATTTAAAAACCAACGCAACAATTCCAGGACATGAGGACAAAGGAGCTAGACTCGTTCAGCTCCCCAGCTAGATCATCAGTGATTATTGATTATTCATAACCAGTTGTTATAGGAATCTATATTTTTGCATAAAATCATCTAACGTTCTACACTGTCTGTTACAACCACAGCAATATATGGCAAGTAGTTTACATTTAAAGTTGTGGAAATTTCAATAAAACTAAAACTTCACTTCTTCAGTCACAATGGCTAGGTGTTCAGCAGTCCATGGCCAACTCCGCAGTGGCTACAGTGTTGGACAGTAAAGATACTGAGCTCTCTATCTTTTCAGAGAACTCTACTGGGTACCACTGCTGTTTCTCAACAACCTAAATCAGGAAAAGAGTTAAACAGTAACAAAAAAAAAAAAAAACTTTACTTCATGATATTTTGCAAATTAGTACTTTACATTTGTACAGCCCTTCATGACTTTCCTCTATGATTTTTCCAGAGATTCAAAAACGTTCTTTATCTTTAAGCTAAAACTGTTCCTCTAGTTTGAGGGAAGAAGGCAAAATCTAGGAGTTAAGTGACTGAAAGGTCATAAATTAGTCCCAAAGGCAGAGAGACCTCTCCCAGTCTCCAGGCTCAGCATTTTAGGGTACAGAACAAATGCACACTTAGAAGTCAAAGAGAGCGTCAGCCCACTCTGATCTGTATCACTTAGCATGTGGAACACGTATTTTAGCCTTCAGTTTCACTGTCTAAAAAAAACTAGGGTGGTCATGGCAACCCTGCAGAAAGTAACACTCACGACCTGACAATACTCGGGTGTGACAATGGCCCTCCTCAACACTGAGCAGGATTCCCCTCTATTCCTTTTCATCTTAATTTGAAAAGCAAAGATTTTTTTTATTCCAATGTTATTTTCTACAAATAGAATCAACAGACGTGGCTCATAATTTAGGAAGCCGATTTTGAATACGTTGGCATTTTAACTGTTATATACACTCTAGTCTCGGCTGCTATATTTGTGCTACCTCAGAATTTTCAGGATTAAATGAAAGTTTAAATAGCATACAATCTGACATGTAGCTGTACAATGAACTCAAGCCCTCTCCATCCTTTCTTCTATAACCCAATGCCTTCTAAGTCTCCTTGATGTACATGTATGGCAAGTCCTAATCCACCAAGCCTGGATTCTGTTTGAGAAGGATAGGTGACTTGGCAATATTTATAATGCAATGATGATATAGAGTTACTATAGGACAGTTGCTTATATATTCCAATGGAGAGGAGTATGAAAACAAGATTAGATATTCAGACATTTATTTTTCAGGAAGTATCAACTGTAATTGTTTCCATTATTGATTATTTAGCTAATGCAAATGTATATTCTATGCTTTCTTCTATATTATTTAAAAGATCATTACAGGAAGATCTTGAAATAGACTTACGTTCAGAATTCTGTTGGATCCATGATATTAAACTTTCTACATGCCCTCAGCATATGATTTATATAAACTTATGACAGATCGAAATCTTGGAGGCAATACTATTTTAATTTATTACTTTGATTTACAAATATATTTGCATTGTGTTGGTCCTCCAAAGAGTTATAAAAGAAAGAAATGATTAAATGATAACCTTAGACACGTGGGTGTTTTCACCACCCTCCTCCAAATAACGACTCATTATACTAAGAATAAGCTGAAACTGTGAACCTGGAAGTGCCAATGCCTTTACCTAAGCAGATATCTTCAGAACTTTATCTGCAGGACTCTGCCTAACATGTTCCAATGGAATCTGATACAAACCCTGTAAGGCCTGAAAATATGACCAGTATAATATCTCATTTTTTTACCAAGTGAAAAATGTGAAAGTCCAAGAGATTACATAATATAGATAATTGCGAAACCAGGACAACAATCCAAGTAGCTCCATTCTTCAGCCAGTGACTTTTCTATCACCCAAGCTACCAAAGCAAGGGAACCTCTCATTACAACAGCACTAAAGGACCCGTTAATATCCTCCACCTATAACATCAAAAGCGGTCTATAAAGCAATGGCTCCCAGAAAGCCAGCCACAGAGCACAGAGGCTATCACAGAGGTTCAAAGGCAGCAAGAAGACAAATTAGATACCGTTATCCAGAGCCTTACTGCTGAGCTGTTGGATCACTTGCTACCTTGTGCAGGTTCATCAGTCAGTGGGAATCCAGACAGAAGTCATACTGAGTTTGCAGATGGCACAAATTAGGGAGGAATGGCAAAAACACTGGGGAACAAAATGAAGATTCAAAAACACGTTCATTAAGCCCTAAGCCACATCTAACAAAAAGAGATTGATGATATAAATAAGACACCCTTGTATTATGGGCTGCATTATGTTCCCTCAAAATTCATATATTGAGGAGTTGGAGTATAACTCCAAAAAAGAATCATGCTTTGTATGCATGAGATACTGGATTCAAGACTCAAACACACACACACACACACACACACACACACACACACACACACA
>NW_022196910.1:26958019-26963192 GCF_008632895.1 Mastomys coucha | reverse complement strand
ACTGTCAGAGCCTCTCAGGAGACAGCTGTATCAGGCTGGATTGTCCTTCCTTCAGTCTCTGCTCCATACTTAGTGTCTGCAACTCCTTCCGTGGGTATTTTGTTCCCCCTTTTAAGAAGGAATGAAATGTCCATATTTTGGTTTTCCTTCTTCTTGAGTTTCTTGTAGATTGTGGGTTGTTCTTTGTGTATTCCGAACTTCTGGGCTAATAACCACTTATCAGAGAGTGCATACCATGTGCGTTCTTTGGTATTTGGGTTACCTCACTCAGGATGATATTCTCCAGATCCATCCATTTCCCTAAGAATTTCATAAATTCATTGTTTTTAATAGCTGAGTAGTACTCCATTGTGTAGATGTACCACAATTTCTGTATCCATTCCTCTGTTGAGGGACATCTGGGTTGTTTCCAGTTTCTGGCTATTATAAATAAGGCTGCTATGAACATGGTGGAGAATGTGTCCTTATTACATGTTGGAGCATCTTCTGGGTATATGCCCAGGAGAACACCAATAGCTTATGCTCTAAGATCAAGAATTGACAAATGGGACCTCATAAAGTTGCAACGCTTCTGTAAGGCAAAAGACACTGTCAATAGGACAAAATGGCAACCAACAAATTGGGAAAAGATCTTTACCAATCCTATATCTGATAGAGGGCTAATATCCAATGTATACAAAGATCTCAAGAAGTTAGACTCCAGAGAACCGAATAACCCTATTAAAAATGGGGTACAGAGCTAAACAAGGAATTCTCATAGAATACTCAAAGAATACTGAATAGCTGAGAAGCACCTAAAGAAATGTTCAACATCCTTAGTCATCAGGGAAATGCAAATCAAAACAAGAGATTCCGCCTCACACCAGTCAGAATGGCTAGGATAAAAAACCCAGGTGACAGCAGATGCTGGAGAGGTTGTGGAGAAAGAGGAACACTCCTTCATTGCTGGTGGGATTGCAAGCTGGTACAACCACTCTGGAAATCAGTTTGGTTGTTCCTCCAGAAATTGGACATAGTTCTACTGGTGGACCCAGCTATACCACTCCTGCGCATATACTCAGAAGATGCTCCAACATGTAATGAATCTACATATTTAAAGAATTAACATTAACTCTCAGTCCCTAAGAATGTGACATCTAATGGTTGGCTACTTGTTCTAGTTTCATTTCTGTGGCTGTGATAAAACACAACAGAATAAAAAGAATATAACAGAAGAGGAAAAACTTCATTTGGCTTACAATTCCAAGTTATGGTCCATCTTTTTGGGGAAGTCAAGGCACGAGCTCTAGCAGTTAGGCCCATCAAGCCCACAACCAACAGCAAAGAGATAATAAGCACACCCTTGCCTGCTTGCTCTCTTTCCCCTGTTATGAACTGTTAAGGATCCCCCAGCCTAGGAAATGGTGCCACCCACAGTGGGCTGGGTCTTCTTCCATTAATTAGCAGTCAAGTTACATGCCAAAAAAATGATCTAGATAATTCCTCCTTGAGGAATTATCAACTCTCAATAATAAAAATCAGAGCCAAAATTAATAAAATAGGAGTAAGGAAAATAATACAAAGAATGAAGAATTCTAAGAGCTAGTTTTTTGAGATGACAAACAAGATTAACTGAACCTTGGCCCTATCAACCCGAAGAAATAAAGAGGAGATCCAAATTAACAAAGTCAGAGATGAGCAGAGACACAGTACAACACACACACACATCATAATCTTACAAGGGAATACTTTAAGGTAGAATTTACATTATAAAGTTCTAAATAATTAATAAACTCTTAGATTCATCCAACCTTCTAAAATTTAATCTAGAAATAAAAACTTAAACAGACCCATAACAAATAAGACAGAAACAGTAATAAAAAGACCTCTGATTAAAAAAAAAAAAAAACCCAAGTGTAGATGGATTTAAAGCAGAATTCTACAAGACTTTCAAATAAGATCTATTATAGCCAATACTTCTTAAATTTATTCAAAAAATAGAAACAGACGGATCACTACCAAATTCCTATGGTGCCACCATAACTAAAACCAGGTAAAGGTAAACACATACATACATACATACATACACACACACACACACCACGACCTACATACCAATTTTCCTGGTGAACATAGATGCAAACATTCTCAGTAAGAACTTTCAAACTGAACTCAGACATATATCAAAAAGATCATCTGCTATGATCAAGTTGGATCCATTCTAGAAATGCAGGAGGATTCAACATACATTAAGTTACCGAATGTAATAAATCATATAAAATGGACCTAAGACAGAAATTCCATGACCATTTTAATAGATGCAGAAAAGGTTGTTCACAAAATTCAAAATGTCTTCATGAACAAAGTTCTGAGAACAGTAAGACCAGAAGGAACAGATCTCCCCATAATAGAGACTATATAGAAAAAGAAAAAAAAAAAAAGAACTATATAGGACAAACCCATAGTCAGCATCATTCCAAATGGGGAAAATCTCAAAGAAATTCCGTTACAATCAAGAAGAAGATAAAGCTGTCCACTATCCTCATTCATTTCCAATATAGTACTTGCAGCACTGATTAGATCTATAATGTAAGAGAAGGAAATGAATACAAATAGGAAAAGAAATCAAATTATCCCTATAGATGATATGATACAATAAGATATGATATGTAAAAACATAAGAAATTTCAAATAGTCTACCAAAAATCTTCTGGAAATGATCAACACTTTTGGCAAAGTAGCAGAATAGAAAACCAACTGACAAAAATTAGTAGCCTTAGCAAATAACATACAATAGCAAACACACTGAGAAAGAGACCATGGGCAAAATCCCACCTACAGTCACCTGAAAGAAAATGAAATCCACTCTCCTTGGTCAAAAGCATTCCATTGTCAAGATTGTCTAGTGATTATCAGAGGTGGTTTAGGTTTTAGCCCTTCCCCATCACATACAATGAGACAGAAACAGAGATGGAGGGAGGGACAGAGGGAGAGAGAGAGAAGGAGAGGAAGAGAGAGACCCATATGATCATTTGCTGCAAAAGTTACATTCAAATATGCATTGTGTGGTCATGAAGGACGACATTCGGGATTCCTAAGACAATGTATGGATCTCACCTAAGAGGTGCCCAGGCAATAGGGCTACTAGAAGATACAAAAGATAATAAGAGCCTGCAATTATTGGTAGGATAGCAAAATCAATGACCAGGAAGAAAGTGTCATAGGCATCCAACCACAGGGACTGAGATAAAGGATGCCAGTCCCAGAAATGGAGTTTTAGGCAGGGACAGAAAGAAAGTTTTAATAAGATGAACCACACAACACAGCGTTCTGCCTCCTGCACCACAAGAGGCAGATATTATTTCACATGAGATGGTTCAGTGACTCATAGCAGAAAATAATGTACACAGAAATTTTTGGCCCAGCTGTGTGTCTTTGGCCACATTAAATGCTCGTTAAATGTTGATTCCCATAAATATTACTACTAATTGTCACAGGGTTTCTATCATTGCAGCAAAATACTATGACCAAAAGAGCAAGTTGGGGAGGAAAGGGTTTATTTGACTTACACATCCACATTGCTGTTCATCACTAAAGGAAGTCAGGACAGGAACTCACACAGAGCAAGAACCTGGAGGCAGGAGCTGATGCAGAGGCCATGGAGGAGTGCTGCGTACTGCCTTGCTCCCCATGGCTTGTTCAGCCTGCTTTCTTATAGAACCCTGGACTAGCAGCCCAGGGATGGCACCACCCACAACGGGCCCTGCCCTCCCACATCAATCACTGATTGAGAAAATGCCTTACAGCTGGATCTCATGAAGGCATTTCCTCAACTGAGGCTCATTCCTCTCTGATGACTCTAGCTTGTGTCAAGTTGTCACACAAAACCAGTCAATACACTAACTATATATTTCTAGGATATGGACAGATCGAAGGTTAAACATGTTACTCTTTCTCAGGAAGACTATAACAGTATACAAATGATTTCAGTGAACCATGAAACTTTTTTGCTTTAGACCAGAGATTATGAGAAACTTTTGCTCCTGAAAGCGGAAGTCTACCTATAAAAGTTTCTAAACCTAAGAGAGGATTAAGCCTTGATTAAATGTCCTGTTATAATTAAGTCATGTTAAAATGTCCTATTATAGAGAATTTACATGTGTAGATAAATCCAAATATATTTCTGGGTAGCAAAGATTAAGGTCCTGGATTCCACATTATATTGTACATATTCAAACTCCAACTAGATCACTAATGCTAGACTTTAGACTATGTTGCCTACTTGGTATCTCTGGATCTCAGTATAGTCATTGCAGAATAGGACAGGATCACAGCACATACTTCAATAGGTCAATGTAAGAGTTTATAAAACACAATAGTGCCTGCCCTGTGGCAAGTGTTACTTATCACAGGTCTAACTAGCCACTCGGTATCACACACAGTCAACAGAGGAGATACAATAATAATTAAACAGTGAGTTCTGGTCCCTTAGGAACTTCTGAGTTACTAAAGTAGACTGAATGAAAACCAGACCTCCAGACAGGCATGGTGACATTAGCCATTTATCCTGGTATTTCTGAAGCAGAAGCGGGTGGATCTGTATGACTTTGAGACCAATCTGGTTCCAGGCCAGCCAAGGTAATATGATGAGACTCTTGTCTCAAATGAAAGAAAACAGAAAGCAGAATTCCAGTAAAATGTATTAATTGCCAAGATGGTAAACGCTGTGGCTGGATGTAGTAGGGTTAAAAAAGGAAGGTAGCCGGCTAAGCCTGGGAAGCCTTCCTGGAAGAAGCAATATCTATGGATAGTCAGTAGATGGCAAGTCATCTATGGATGGCAGTAGATGGCAGGATGCTTGATCTCTTTTAGTTAATTTTTGTTCCTTAGAAGAAAAATCCTTTTTAAAAATCCTAACCTATAAAATAACAATAATAAATCATCATCACCATCATCATCATCATCGCCATCACCATCAGCTAGAAAATGAAAAGAATTTCCTCAGAGCATTTAAAGTCAAATTTTCTGCAATGCACAGCTAGCTGTTCACTCAGCGATTCACATGAATATGTTTTGGCTGAGAAATTTTTGCCCACATAATTGAAGAAGCAAAAAGAATCATTTGAAAACAGGTGCTAATCCCATGCTGAGTGTTTCAAAGAGGAAAGACTACACAAACCGGCTAGTTTACACA
>NW_022196910.1:26950433-26958009 GCF_008632895.1 Mastomys coucha | reverse complement strand
CAGCAGCTAGCTAAAAAGGTATCCCCAGACCCCTGCCCGTGACGTGAGCTGGAGCCTCTTCAATAGCAAAGAGTGTATCTCACCCTTCTTAGCCCTTTCTTGCTTAATGCAGTGCTTGGCAGGAAACATTTGATGAATTAACACATAAAAAATAGAATCCAAGTAACGACTTTAGGAAACAGAGAATAGTAAATCACCTGGCCACTGGACGTAATAAATACTGCCCTGGATGTGTATGCTGCTGGGTGAAGCCTTTGCAGTTAGCACTGTATGTGATAATGACAATTTAGTCTTAGGAACTTCTCTTTATCCCACAATGGATATTGGTTCACCACTTTTAACAAATAGTCACATGGACACTTGGTCTTCCAGGCACTATTCCAGAAGCTGTAGACAGACTTGTGAACAACAACAACAACAAAAAAAAGACAAGTCCCTGATTTCACAGAGGGTGTGTGCTAATAAGGGAGACAAACAGTAGCCATGAGGCACTCATACGGACTGGTTCCAGGATCTCGTCGGATGCCCAAATCTTTGGATGCTCAAGACTCTTGTTTACATATGCCTACACATATCTTCTCATGTACTTCATGTCACCCTTAGACTATTTACAGTGCCTAATATAATGAGATTCTAGATACATAGTTATCTTATGTAGGAAATTGTGGCAAGGGGGGGGGGGGATGTCTATCTGTTGAATACAGTTGCAAACTTTCAAGAAGTATTTCCCAGTACGATGAGTTGAATCTGTCTAGGCAGAACCTGCGGATATGGAAAGCCAATTGTAGTAAACTGTGATGTTATAATATGATGTAAAGTGACTTAATGCAACATAAATACTATTTATGACATCATTATTTAATAATATGTTCCTCAAGAAACGACCGTGGAGGATGTTTGGACTAAGATTCAGTCTGAATAAAGTCATTAGCGATGCCTCCACACTCACACCACCCCAGGGTGCTCTTAAGTTAGGGTGCCCCTTCAGAGGCATTCAGGTTGTTTACTTGGGCTCTTCCAGCTCTGTAGTGACCAGACCTCACACGCAGGCGTACTGGCCAGGGTAGGTACATGACCTCAATGGAGGTAGCTGTCTTCAGGCAAGGGCAACTGCCAAGCGGGCTGTCAGAAGAAAGCTGTGTCTGGCGACACTCCCAGAGAAGGGGAAAGTCCTTCAACCTCAACTCTCACACATGATTTATTATCAGCCTCTTTCCCTGCTTCAATGTCAACTCCACAAGGGCATATGTCTTGCTTTTTTCTAGACATCTTTAAAAAAAAAAAAAAAAAAAAAAAAACCTTCTCCTGGAAGGCATTTAATGTTTTTTAATTTAATGAATTAATGATAATACTTAATTAAGCTACAGAACATACCCTCAAACTAAAAGTTTCTAATCGATGAGTCAAGTTACAATACAAGGTATATTTAAATGATTTGAAATGGAATGGATACAGAACTTTTATAAGAATGTTTCTATAAATTTTGGTTAAACTGAAGAGTGACTTAATTCTGTCCCCAAGCATAATTTCAATGACCATTATTATGGGCTGAATTGTGTCTGTCCCTGTGATGGCTAGTCCCAGTTGTCACCTTGATTATATCTGGAAATGGAAGGTACACCTGTGATCCAGATTTTTGAGGCTGGAAGACACAGGCTTTTTGATCAGGGTCTTGAGACATAGTGATCATAAGAAGCTTAGGCCCAAGCAAGGTGGTACATGCTCTTAATCCCAGCAGACAGAGGAAAGCAGATCTCTGAGTTGAAGGCCAGCTTGGGACAGAGCAAGTTCCAAGTAAAGAACATCTTAGGTCCAGGCATGGACCTAATTTGGGCCATACCTTCTGCTGGGGTCCTACATAAGGACAATGAAAGAAGGAAGGTTTACATCTTCACCTACTTGCACTTACTTGCCAGCACATCTGTTGGAACCTACACCTTCAGGATTCCAGCTTATACAGAAGGCCAGCTGAAACACCCAGCCTCACAGGGTTAAGCAACTACTAGATTCTTGAACTTCCCATTCACAGCTGTCCATTGTTGGGTAAGTTGGACTGCAGACTATAAGTCATTCCAAATAAATTTCCTTAATATATAGGGACACGCCATAGTTCTGTGACTCCAGAGAACCCTGACTAATACAATCCCCACCCTCTATTCATGTTGGAAGTCCTCTGCAACTCCAAGTATAGTTATTGGAGTTAAGACAATGAAGGTGGCCATCTATAAACCAAGAAGAGTCCTTGAAAAGAGCAACCAGGAGTGCTGATACCTTGATGCTTTCAGCATCAGAGCTATGGAAGAGTAAATGGCTTTGGTTTCCTCCAGTGTGG
The DNA here is from genome assembly GCF_008632895.1 of Mastomys coucha. Classification (NCBI taxonomy): domain Eukaryota; kingdom Metazoa; phylum Chordata; class Mammalia; order Rodentia; family Muridae; genus Mastomys; species Mastomys coucha. Next base: position 26,955,677 of record NW_022196910.1, on the reverse strand, counting down.
CTTACTTGCTTTAGCATTCCCAGCAAATTACATATCTATAATACCTAAAAAGAGTATGTAGCTAAAGCACAGTATACCAATTAAATATAAACCTGGGCACTGTTTCTGTTGCAGCTATTACTGCTGTGTCAAAACATAACCAACATAGGGAGGAAAGGTGTTTCTGTTTGCCTATTTGTTGGCTTATACTTTCATATCACTGTTCAGTAAGGAAGTTGGGACCAGAAACTCAAACAGGGCTGAGACTTAGAGGTAGAAGCTAATTCAGAGGCCATAAAGGGGTGCTGCTTGCTGGCTTGCTCATCACAGCTTGCTCATCCTGCTTTCTTATAGAATCCAGGACAAAAAGCCCAGGGGTGGACCCACCCACAAGAGTCTGGGCTCTCCCCAATCAGTCTCTAATGAAGAAAATGCCCTACAGACTTGCCTACAGCCATCTGTGGGCTTTTTTTTCCCCCAATTGAGGTTCCCACCTCTTAGAAGACTCTTAATAGTTTGTGTCACACTTACATAAATCTAGCAGACACCATTTATCAATGATGAATTTAAGTCTGTATTTTAAACAACATTTTTGATAACTTGGCTGGTAAAAGAGCTGACTGAATCACTGCCTGCCTCTGTCATAAAGCTAAGCAGGCAGACATCCACACTTGCTATCTTATTGTTCTCTGTCTGGGTCTTTTCTCAAGGTACATATCTATTTAGTAGGCATTCATTCAGTCAAGACAAGTATAATTTGTAAGTCTACTTCCTGGGCTCTGTTTTTCATTGCAGAAGTCTGAAAGTAAACAAAAGAGTAGCCCGTTCCTGCTACCTTCCGTCTTGTGGAACTCTGCTCCTCATCTCTAGAAAACCCTCACACTCTTTAGGACAGAAAACAGCCTGACATACAAGGTCAAGGCAGGTTGTTGATCATTCCACACATCCAATAAACTTCATTTCCTTCTTTCATTACTGAACAAAAATAAATCATAGTTGCAATGTTTTCTCTCCAGACCCCAGTTGATTGTCTGTAACCAACCTTTGGGTGCATATGCCTTGGAATCCATTCTCCTTCAATAAACAAAGAGAGTAGCTTTTCTTGAATTACTCCTGAGACAAAAGCCATCTCTGCCCTTGGTTCTATTATGCATAGAATTATCCAGGCCACAGGTGACCAATCACTCTGAAATACTTTTTGAACATTAAATGTCAGCCCTCAGATTCCTTATTCATGGACGTTTTCTGCCCTGGAGTTATACCACCCTGAATTGCCCTGATGCCTGCCCCTCCTCTAGTAGAACCAACAACTCTCAATATTCCACCAGGAAACCCATTACCTGGTATTTAAATTACTGGTTTCAACCCAAAGTGCCTACTTATATAATTTAGAAGCAAGGTAGTTGCTATTGCTTATAACCTATCAAAGATAAGGTAAAGGGTTTGGAAGCCACTTCTTAATGTTTCTGAATGGACGACACTCAAGGATTTGTGTTCTTGTCTTTGTTAGGACACAGGAGAGCTGTGAGGAGGGTGGCTTTGAACTCTTTCTAATCATCTTGCTTGTTCCTCTCGTTCTGTAGTTTCGAGCATGCAACGTGGAGGCAACCATGTTTGTTCTATTTTAATCACACAACATTGATTCCCCTTGCCTTAAAGGTGTTTAATTGTTAAAAATCATTGGTAAATACTTAGTTCTGACCCATTTGTGGTTCTTCAGATTGTCCTCTGGCCAAAATGTGGAAGGGCCACCTAATTTTTAATTATTTTTCGCTTAAGCATACATTCAATTAGTAAAATGAGGTTGGCTAGCTTTTAGTTCGCCATCTTTAAAACACAAAGAATAAGCTGGGGCTGGGGATGTACGCCTTTAATCCCCCATTCCAGAGGCAGAGGCAAGAGGATCTTAGTGAATTCAAGATCAGCATGGTCTACAACTCCTCACCAAGGCTGACGTAAGCAACCCTAATCTAATGTCTGGAACCAAAGAAGATGGAGAGAAGAGCAGAGAGAAGAGGAGGAGGAGGAAGAGGAGGAGCAGGAGGGGGGGGAGAGGAGGGGTAGAAAGAGAAGGCTGTGATGCCATAAATTCTTTCAGTAGATATATTGTTCTGTAACTTACTATGTGTGAACCTACTGCATTCTCTATTCCATAACTGTCGACTTCAATTGACAGAAAGCAGAAGTTTGGGCTTCATTCTCATCAACCTGATCCTTCCCCTTAGAACAAGCAGAAATTCTTCTGCATATGTTGTCCTGTGCAGTTGTATTGTGATAATTCCCTAATGGAGTAAACTTGTTGGAAAAGTCCTTTATTGAAAATCTGAGGGATGCCACAAAGCTCATGAGAAGCATACTAAACACTACATTTCTCTTACTCTGATTCTTACTCTGATTGAGGTTCAGCTCTTCAGAAAACTGGATGCAACTGTCTGTATGCAACTGAAATCCATCATATTGGCCACAATTCAAACCACCTTAGCTCTGTGCTGGGAGCCTGCATAGGTTTTAGAGAGAGAATTCCTAGAACCACAGCTCCCTGTTGCTATCCTCAGACTGCCTGTCCTCCCAGCATTTGTCCAGAGCAATCTAGCCTTTGAGACTGGAGAGGGGAAGGTGGATATTCAGCTTGGAGGCTGGGGGTGAGGGTGGGGGGAGATGACTGGTCCCATATGGCTGAGCCAGAGAGAATCTTCTCATTGCTTGCTCCCAAAGGCAGCACCCAGCCAACTCCAACATTAAAGCCATCATGTACAATGATGTTTCCAAAAGGGAAAGAGGCAAACACTGTACCAAGAAAGTCTCTCTGCTTTTAAACTTCTGACCTTATTAAGTATTACAGAGAACAAAAACTGTCGACAGTTTTAAACACGTTGAACACAATGAGCCAAAATTAACTCTCAGCACCAGGGCTTGGCCGACGAACTCAAATGATTTTTTCTGATTACTTTTTTGCCACAGCCAAGAAGAATAACAAGAGTTTTCAGTAGTTCATCAAGACCTAGAGAGAAACAAAGAATTCCTTCAGCAGGAGCAGCTAGCATTCTAAACCAACACCTGCCAGGCTGTGACTGGGTATTTGCAGCATAACACTAACAACATTATTGGCATATTTCTTAATTGATGTGATCATTTAGCTTCTTTTTAAAATTTTTATTTTATTTATTTATCTCAGTTCTATTATTTATTTTACTTTGTGCATATGAACGTTTTTCAGGCATGAGTATATGGGTTATCATGTCCATTCCTGCTCAGAGTGACAGATGTTCATGAGCTACCATGAGATCCTGAGAATCAAACCCAGGTCCTCTGCAAAAAGAGTAAGTAAGTAGTCTAACCACTGAGGTATCTATCCTTCTAGCCTATTATCTAACTTTTTGCTGTATACTTTGATGCATCATCTTATTTAACTCCCATAGAAAGCTGTCAAGGAGAATTTGGTCATTTTTTCTTTTAAAAAAAATTATGAAAAAAACCCCAAAACAATGGAGGTTTATAAAAATATTAATGCATTTTGCCTACAGTCATAGGCTATTGGCAAATAGGAAACTAAAAACAAATGAATTACATCACTCCTGTGTCAATAGTCTACTTTATCCTCTGCATACTAAAGGAAAGAATGCTGCCTATATGTATGAATATGCTCTCTTACATCTATCTATCCAACCTCCAGCTAGTATATTAATTCCGGGTGGGAGGTTTTGTTGATGTTTTGTTTTTGCTATCCTATTAGAAGCTTTTAAAAACAATATTTTCATTTCTTTCTTCAGTTCGATTAACACTCTTTGAAACCCTAATGGCATCCAGTGAGAGGTACTCACATTAATTAGATAAACAAATTGATTCTAAACCTGAAAAGTACAGTCACAGCTGACTAATATGACGGTTCCATGGGTGGTTCTGATGGTTAATGAGCACTAGGCAAAACAGATCCATCATTGCTAATTGAATTCAACACGAATTATGAAGAAGAAATTTGCAGTAACCTTTTTTTCCCTTCCAGTTCTGATTGCTCTATTTTTAAAGTTTTTCCCTAAGTTTTTCCCTACTTCGCTTCAAATACAGTCTTTTTTGTTGTGTTTTGCCCCCTCCCCCCACCTCTCCCATTTCTGTAGGAAAACATAAAGAAAATATCAAACCGCCTGAGTATTTCCACCTGAGAAATTACAGCAATTTTGTTCCATCTCTAGCATTCAAATGATGTTCCTTCCTGTTTAAGTTGGATGGTTTTGCCTTGCAGGAACTGAATGTAATCTTCTGAGTTCTTCCGCTCACATCCTCCACCATGTGTGGTCAATTAAATCCCAGCAGTATAGAGTCGTTTCCATTGAAACCACTCCACTTCCTGGGAAACTGGTGGGGTTTATATCGGGTTTCTAAACATCACTGTAGTTTGCTAGGTACAAGTTCTTTTCAGTAATCTCAACACAGGACGTGTTGGAGGTAGACAGCACCCTGTCTCTACTTCATTTGGTGGTGAACTGCTCTTTTAAGAAGCCACACTGTTTTCATTAAAGATCCCAGTTACTCCTACTCATCATTGATTGTCTTTATCTTCTGCAAATGCTTTCATGCAAATGTGCACCTGGGGTTTTAAAATTAACGCAACATCCTGGAAAGCCTATGTAAAATGGTCTCTAACAAAACAACACTGAAACACAAAGCAGGAGCTCTGGAGATAATCATGAGAAGAAAAAACAGAGAGTTGAGTGATGGAAAACTATTCTGTATTTATTGTAATGGGAATCTATATTGCTGCTAAAAGTAATTTTTAATTCTAAAGCAATTTTTATATATAATAAGATAATCTGATACTTTGTGGTTGTTCTTAGAAAGTGTTCCTTATCACCTAAGTTTTGATAAAGAAGGCAGAAATACCCACTGGGGTAAGGCAGAGACACCATCTTCAATAAATGGTCAAACCGGATGGCTGCACGTAGAAGAACACAAATAGATCCATATTTATCATCCTATGCAAAACACAACTCCAAATAGATTAAAAATGTCAACATAAGACCAGATACTCTAAATCTGATAGAAGAGAAAGTGGGGAATAGTCTTGAAGTCATTGGAACAGGAAAAAGTTTTTGAACAGAACACCATTAATGTAGGCACTAAGGTCAACAATTAATAAACGGGACCTCATAAAACTAAAACGTTCTAGCATGGCAAAAGACACCATCCTTAAGAGAAAGTAGCAGGCTACAGAATAGAAAGCAATTTTTGCCAATTACGTATCTGATAGAGAGCTAATTTCTAAAATAT
>NW_022196910.1:26934905-26950423 GCF_008632895.1 Mastomys coucha | reverse complement strand
GACATTGAAAAAACAGCCCAATAAAAAAAATGGGAACCATGGCTAAACAGAGAATTCTCAAAAGAGGAAGCGCAAGTGGCTGAAAAACATTTAAAATGTTCAACCTCCTTAGTCATCAGGAAAATGCAAATCAAAACTGCTTTGAGATTTCATCTTACACCTGTCAGCACGGCTAAGAACAATAAAACAAATAACAATTCATCCTGGGGAGGATGTGGGGTTGGTAAGGGAGCACTCATCCATTGCTGGTGGGAGTGAGAACTTGTACACCCACTATGAAAATCAGTGTGGCGGCCCCTCAGAAAGCTGGAAATAACTTACCTCAAGATCCAGTTATACCTCTCTGGGCCACATACCCAAAAGACTCTATGTCCTACTACAGAGACACCTGCTCATCTGTGTTCAGTTGACCTACTCAAAATAGCAAAAAAATTGAAGCAGCCTAAATGTCCGTCAACTGATGAATGGATAAGGAAAGCGTGGTCCATTTATACAATGGAATATAAAGAAAAACCACAGGCTAACAGATGGAGCTAGAGAGAAATTCATCCTGAGTGATGTAACCCACACCCAAAAGGACAAATATGAAATATATATTCTCATATATATGGATGTTAGCTTTTAAGCCCTTAATAGTCATACTAAATCCATATAACCACAGAGGTTAAATATAGATGAAGGGAATAAAAAGAAGAAAAAAGTATGTTATGGCGTGACAAGGACAGGGAGACTGGGACATGAGGACGAGTGGAGAGGGAATGACAGAGGAGGGTACAGGAGGGACTACGGGGAGGGACAGATAGCACTAAATGCCATTTAAGAGGTCCTATGGAAACCTCCTACAGAAGCAGCTGCTTAAAATATATGCAAAAATGAAAGAAATCGAAGTGGAAATAACAGGCAAGATAAAGCTTATATCAAGTGAAACCTCCAGAGCCACAAATGAGTTACACCTAAGTTAGGTGTTGGCCAAACGGAACCCAAGGGAAAAAAACTGATGGGATGAGTGTGTGTGCGTCTGCATGCATGCAAGTGTGCATATGTCTGTGTGTCTAAAAGGGATTTATTAGAGTGGCTTACAGACTGTGGTCTAGTGAGTCCAACAATGACTATCTACCAACGGAAAAATCTGTTCAGTTGATAAGGCTGAATGTCTTGGCTGGTCTTCAGTACATACTGGAATCTTGAAGAAGCAGGCTCTAGTGCTAGTGAAGGAATGGATTTGCCAGTGAGAGTGAAGGCAAGCAAAGAGCTTGCTTCATCCACATCCTTTTCACAGGCCACCATGAGAAGATGTGGCCCAGATATAGATGGCTGTTCCCATCTCAAAAGATCCAGGTTAAAGGTGGGTCATTCCATTTCAAATAATTTTAATTAAGAACCCTCATAGGTGTACCTAGCCACTTGGATTTTAGTTAATTCTAGATGGAGTCATGTTGACAACCAGGAATAGCCATCATAAGTCCATCCCTCCTAATACCATTATTCTTTGCTTAGCTTGTTGACTTAAGGGCATCAGAAACCCAAAGTGGCCAAGGGGAAGTCTGAGCTTCCAGTTCAATGGGATGTTTGTTGTATCTCTTGGCAGGAGCTCTCCCTGTTCTGGATCCAGAACTTCTAGGCCAGCAGAACTTAAGGTCATGGGAACAGGAAGCAAAATGACACCAAGGCTGTTGGTTGCTATCTACAGACTGAGGGTAAGGCCCTGTTGAGAAGGAAAAGTGAAGACCACGAGCTCTCATCTCTAGCCAAGAAGAAACTAACTCCAAGTAACTACCACTTGCAAAGGAAAACTTAGTTCTCTCTAATGGAGTCTCACTGGGTATATAAACCACACTTGAGTGCAGACCCCATGCCCAGCAGTAGAAGGCTGTGCTGGCTGGTTTTGTGTGTCAACTTGACACAGACTGGAGTTATCACAGAGAAGGGAGCTTCAGTTGGGGAAGTGCCTCCATGAGACTCAGCTGTGGGGCATTTTCTCAATTAGTGATCAAGGGGGTAAGGCCCCATGTGGGTGGTGCCATCCTTGGGCTGGAGGTCTTGGGTTCTATAAGAGAGCAGGCTGAGCAAGCCAGGAGAGGCAAGCCAGTAAGGAACATCTCTCCATGGCCTCTGCGTCAGCTCCTGCTTCCTGTCCTGCTTGAGTTCCAGTCCTGACTTCCTTTGGTGATCAACAGCAATGTGGAAGTGTAAGCTGAGTAAACCCTTTCCTCCCCAACTTGCTTCTTGGTCATGATATTTGTGCAGGAATAGAAACCCTGACTAAGATAAAGGCCAACACAAAACAAACTCAATGGTAATTTGGGAGATTTTTTCTAATCTGCCTTATATTGCTTTTTGGGGGGCTTTGCTTGTTTGCTTTTGTTTATGTTATTGCTTATTGTTCTTTTGCTTATATATGGTGATTTCTGATTTTGTGTTTTTATGGATTGGGGATGCATTTAAATGTGCCTGGTATAAGCTTACTGTTGAGTTAGAGAGGGATGAAATACTTCAACTATGTGTCCATTCATTATGAAAATATTAATATATGGCAAATGTTGATGAAGTATAAATCAGATTATAGGGGACATTGTTCTCTAAATTAAAAATACAAACTACGAGTCCTGTGGAGATGGCTCAGTCAGTTAAAGTCCCTGCCATACAAGCATGAGGACTTACCACCCATCAAAAAAAAAAAAAAAAAAAAAAAAAAAAAGCCAGATATACACTCTATACCTGTGAACCCGTCTCTGGAAAGACCTGAAAATAGGAAGGTCTCATGAGCTCTTGCTGGCTAGCCATGTTCAATAAGAGCCATTGTCTCAAAACTAAGGTGGACTGTTATGGAAGAAGACCCGAATGTCAATCTCTGGCTTCAATATCCACATATATGTGCATACATGGGCACAAACCACACATGTACATGGACACACACACACATACAGATATGAACTGTGTGTTGTAGACTTTGAGTCTTGTGCATGTGTATATTTGTGTTTATGTACATTTAACTTCTTTCTATGTCTCGTTTGGCTGGGATTTTTGTTCGTTTCTTTGTTTGTTTGGTTTGCTTGTATGAAATATCTCACTATACACCTCAAACCGAGTTTGAACTTTGTGGAAGTCCTTCTAACCAAATGTGGTATTGTAAGCATGCACCAATTTACCTGACTTGTTTATTATTTTTTTAGTCTTTGTAAGAAGCACTACTGCCACAAGCAAACTGCTGGAATACAACCCACGTGTGGCTTGCCGATGCTTCCCAGAGGACTGTAGTTTCCTACAAATTTATGTTTCTATTAGAATCACAAAATCCCCAGAAACCTTCACCCTAAAGAGTTTTAAGGAGGTCTACTGTACTTGATTTAAATGACAAGATACTAAGGAGGAATAAAGGGCAAAGAGGAGGCAACATTATCTTTTTATACAATTCAAAAAGGGGGCAGGGTCAGGGTATAGGGTGGACACCTTTAATCCCAGTACTGGAGAGGCAGAGACATGCAGATCTCTTTGATTTTGAGATCATCCTAGTCTACATAATAAGTTTTAGGACAGCCAGGGCCACATAAAGAGACCCTGTCTTAAAATAATAAATAAATAAATAAATAAATAAATAAATAAATAAATAATGCCAAATAGCTTATCCAAAGTACCACCATTCCTAGCCCTTATATTTAAAACTATTCTAATAAAATGAAATCAAATCAAAACTTAAACAATGGCTGTCTAATTGGGCTTAAGACCTGCTCAATGGAAGGCAATTTCTGCCTGATAATGTAAAGTTAGCCAACTATCCACAGCCAGTAAGCTCATGGACCTGAAAGGAGACCCTACTATAGCTTTCCTAAGCCAGAATCATGTCTAACTTCATTCTAGATACTCATCTTTGCACCCACAGGTAAGCATAGCTCTCACACCCTACCAAAGAGGCTTCTTTTTGTAGCAGACAGAGACCATTCCAGAAACCCACAAGTCAAAATGTAGAGAACCACTGACCATGCATCCTACACAGGATGCATCTTCCATACAAGCCCTATGCCTAAGCCTCAAAGAACTGTAGAGAAACTGAGGTGGAAAGACTGTAAGAGCCAGAGGACCCAGTGCATATGCTGTGAGATAGTGTCTTCTATATATGACCATGAAGTCTCACAATGTGGTTGCCTAAACAAGACCTGCACAATGACAACATCAGTTGATAAGCCAACACAGATGGAAATATCACAATGTCCCACCCCTAGATGAGAGACTACAGGCAAATAGTAAATGCAGAGAAAGGGAGAATCAGTCTTCTCTCAGGTCAAGCTCCCTCATAGGTTACTAAATCCCAGTGGTCCATCCCTAAACAATAAATGTCATCAGGCTATAAATCTTTACATGTTTGTATGTGTGAAACAATAATTGAGGAAGAGGTTAAATATCTGAGAAGAAGTGATAGAGACACAGGGAGAGTTGTAGGACATCAGGAGAGATGCTAATGATGCTAACACAATACTCATGGATAAAATTCTTTTTAAAATTTTAATTAAAAAGGAGAATGTGGATCTGTGGCATTCTTGCAATTTTAGCATGTCTCTTGGTATAAAGATATCAAACTAGAGAGAGAACTGTAGACCTTAGAATCAGTGGAAGTTTATGTAATGAGTCTACCCTCTTCTGTAGGAGAAGAATGTCATGCAGGAGGGTAAAACCATGCCTGCCGGGCATTCTCTATCCCGCTGAATGTTTTGATTAAATCCATAAATAACTAGATGGCCTGCTATACATGCTATTTTGTGAATAAACTACGTCTTATATGAAAACGTGTGGTTCTCAGTGACATATCCACAGTTTTTTGAACTCAGAAAAGTGTCAGACTTTGATAAATATAACACAACACATTTTTTAAAAGATGTATGCATCCACTCTCTCAGCACAGTTTCCTTTTCCACTTCTCAGTGGTTTCTTGTTGGATAATTAAATTTATCCCATAAACTTATACAAATTGATTATGGGGGGGTGGAAGCTATCGCGGGCATGCGGTTCAACTCCAGTCAATTCCTGTAAATATGCTCTGCCTCATTTCCACAGAGAAAGGATTATGTGCTGAAAATCCCCACTTACCCTCCCAGCGGTTAAACTCTGAGTGGACGGCAGCGATGACTCTTCTGTAGCGTTTATGCCTGTTATCTACCCCATGTTGTCTGCATGTTGTCTACTAAGAAAGAAGGAATGAGACCAAGGCTATAGCTCAGGGCAGAGCATTTGACTTGCATGCACAATGCCCTAGGTTCGATCTCTACTTCCACCAGGAAAGGGAGGAGGAGGAGGAATATGAAATTGCTCTTGAATCCATCTGTCTTTTATATGGTACATCCACCTTTGCAATGACTTGGGGATGTTTTACCAGGAAAGTAATTGCCAAATAATAGCACAGCCCCCACAGGACTCTCCATAGAGACCACAGGGGAGGAGTAAAAATTCCTCCAGCCCCTGATGTTATAACCTCTGGAAAGTAAGCATACTTTTGATGCAAACCTCAGCTCGTGCTGATGTCCTCATTAATGCTTTTGTTGTTGTTGTTTTGGTTTTTTTGAGACAGGGTTTCTCTGCGTAGCCCTGCCTGTCCTAGAACTCACTCTGTAGACCAGGCTGGCCTTGAACTCAGAAATCTGCCTGCAGCCCTGCAGTGGTGGCGCACTTGGGAGGCAGAGGCAGGCGGATTTCTATGTTCCAGGCCAGCCTGATCTACAGAGTGAGTTCCAGGATAGCCAGGGCTACACAGAGAAACCCTGTTTCGAAAAACCAAAAAAAAGAAAGAAAGAAAGAAAGAAAGAAAGAAAGAAAGAAAGAAAGAAAGAAAGAAAGAAAAAGAAAGAAAGAAAGAAATCTGCCTGCCTCTGCCTCCCAAGTGCTGGGATTAAAGGCGTGCGCCACCACCGCCCTGCTTCTCGGTAATGTTTTTTAGCTTTAGCTACCATGTAGGTATAAACTACAGTTAACAGAACATTAAGTCTATTGATTGCTTCGTGGTAGTTACTTCTCTTTCCTTATTTATTTTATTTATTTATTTTGTTTTTTTGTTTGTTAGTTTGGTTTGGTTTGGGGTTTTTTGATTTTTGGTTTTTCAAGACTGGGTCTCACTATCTATTTCTGCTTGTTCTGAAACTGACTATGTAGATGAGGTTGGCCTTGAACGCCTGTCCTGCCTCTGCTTCGCAAGTGTTGGGATACTTGTGAAGCATGTGCCACCACCACTTGGTTTTCCTCTTATGTTCATCCTATACACTATGACCTTAGCTGACTAATGCTGTAACAGAAACTTTGGCTAACACTATGAGAATAGCACCAGGAAGTCTTTGTATAGAGTCCAGGTTACCAGACTGTTGTACTTATGAGAACTTTGGCATAGAGCCATTTTTAAAGTTCTGCAGGATGCTTCACTTAAACGAAAGATGACAGGTATGGCGGCGACGGAAGTGTCCCTCTATTGCTTTCCTTCTAGGTGCGAGACAGCACTGTGCCCTGTTAAACCAAAGCAAATAATGTCCCGGTTGGTTCCAGATTTATAGCTCAATCCAGAAGGTTGCTGCTGAGAAGTCTCCAGAATTGGATCAAATTTTCAATTCAAATGAGGAGAGCAACTACGCATCTCATGCCTCATAGATGTCCAAATTTAACTCGAAGCCTGCTCCCTCCTTCCAGATGGCTCATATAGTGGGAGTGGGGGACAGAATTAGCAAGCAAACCCAGAGAGACACAGCTCCCTGCATCCAATGCAGCTTCCCTTATAGCCAGCCAGCTTTTATTGAAGCAGCAGAATGGCACAGGTGAGCATTGTTTTAAGTATGCAGGAGCTTAAACCCTGGGGAATTCCCCCCTCATAAAGTTAGCAGACTAGATTTTGCCCCCTCAAAAACAAAAGCATTAGGTGTGCAGACAAAAGAAAAATGAAGTCTGCTCAGCAAGTATCTAGTCTCTCTTTCCTCTCCATCATTTCTCGGAGACAGGGCTGAGAGGTGGCTCTGTGGTCCAACATTTCATAACAACTCTGAGGCTCTAAGTTGGATCCCTGTCACCGTAGTTATCAGGACATTGATGTCACTTCTTATGAAAGCATTAACTCAAACCTTTGGGCTTTTACAGATGGCAAATCACTTGCCCTTCTCCCTCAGCATCTCTCGGGGAAAGTATGTTAACTCAGATCAAAAGGTATAAAAGGAAAGAAAGAACTCGGAGGCTAAGACCTTGACTTTTTCCTCTTCAAATCTCCAAACGCTTTAAGTCAAAAAAGTAAATAAATAAAAATTTTAAAAAATGAAACTTTTTTAGTCTTTCCACTCTCTCCCACTATGATTCCTGAGCCAGAACCACAAGTTTGCTGTGAGATTTTTTCCCCCATAGAAACATCAGAGAAGCAACACCCATGAACTCTCACCAGTGTCACTCCTCCACAAGTATTGAACAAGGGTGATTCCAATAGACAGACTAGCATGAAATGAGGAAATCTCATGGGGTCTCAACACTAGATAGAGAACGACAGGCAACTGATGAACACTGGCACTGGGAGAAATAGGCTTCCCCAGGGAAGAGCACTCAAATTGCCTGTCCAATACTAAGTAGCCAGCTCTGAAATCATATATGTAGAGGGGATCCCTTGTGTACGGTGTGGAAGCATCACCTCTCCATAAAAAGCTGACAGCCAGTACGCTGAGGCAGGATTAGAAGGTGGAACATCCCGTAGAAAGACTTGAACTCTGAGAGATAGAGGCAGGGGGATTTGCCCTGGACGTAGAGGAAGTCTGACGCATAAACTGAGGAGATGTAACTAGCCTTGTGGCAGACACAGAACAGTTTAAGTGGGCTATATAAGTTATAAGCTAGTTGGGAGCAGGGCAAAACTTATGGCCTAGGCATTTATTCATGAATAAATAAGCCTCCAAGTTATTATTTGAGAAAGTAAATAGGGCACAGGGGAAAAGTCCAAGGTTACACATATACACACAAGTAACATTATACAGACTAAGTAAGTTATAGTTATATGTTTAGCAATATGTGTACATGCATACACGTGCATGTATGTGTGTAACAACAATTTAAAAATGCAAGTCATGGCTGGGCAGTGGTGGCGCATGCCTTTAATCCCAGCACTTGGGAGGCAGAGACAGGCAGATTTCTGAGTTAGAGGCCAGCCTGGTCTACAGAGTGAGTTCCGGGACAGCCAGGGCTACACAGAGAAACTCTGTCTCAAAAAATAAAAATAAAAAATAAAAAGATAAAAATGCAAGTCCTAAATTTGAGAAAGTATGGGAAGGTAGGAACATGGGAAGGGTGGGAGGGAGAAGAGCAAAGGGGGAGATAATATAATAATATCAGACTTAACTTCAAAGACTAATAAATGTAAATATATGTGTGTGTATATATATATATATATATATATATATATATATATATATATATAATTTTCCGATCCTGAAGAGATGGCTTGTGCTTCTTTTGCAGAGCATGGGGGTTCAGTTCTCAGCATATACATTGAGCAGCCTCATAACACCCTCCTCCGGCCACCACAGGTATCTGCTCACACGTGGATGCACACGCAGATAGGCAGGCAAGCACATATACATAAACAAAGCAGTTCCTAAATTGTTTTAACTTTTTCATGACTATTTTGGTAGATGTGTCCTAGAGATGAGGCGGACAATGCAGGCAGTGGAAAGACATAGAAGCGTAGGGAATAAGATGTTCTAATGGTGGAGGAGAATCAGTTTTCTCAACTCTTCAGAGAACAGTCCTCCTATAGCTTTCTTCAGGTTTTCACCTTGTTACATTTAGCCAATCACGGTATCCTTATAATCCAACAAATCAGGGTATCAAAGCAGTAGAAATTATCACATAAAGGAGTACAATTTGTGATATCATAGATGACAAAATGCGTTGAGATCTCCTCCACAGCTCTGGCAGCCTTTGCCCTCTTTCTTTACTTCGTTCATGGCTGGCTCCAAACTCAAGTTTCTCCTGCTTCAGCCTGCAGAGTGCTGAACTTACAGGCATGTACCCCAGTATCCAGCTTTTCTTTCTTTCCATCTTATCCGTTTCTTTGGGTTCAAAACACTGTGCTGTATGAATAATGTAGATAATACAAAGGTGTATGTGGAAAACGACTTGCCCCAGGGTGAAAAAGTACATCTCACATTCACAGGTATATGTTGCAATTAGAGAATCCACACACATCTGGTTGTTTGCAAATCAGTACAACTACTTTGAAAATTTGTCTCACTGAAATAGTAAGGCATATACATACTCTATGACCTGGAATGCTGCATATAGATATATACTCAGAAGTAGGCAAATTGGAGAGTGTTCATAGTGGTATAATTCATAATAGACAAAACTTAGAAACAGTCCAAATATCTACCAGCAATGGAATGGACAAAGTATTCATATAATGAAATGCTATCAAAAATTTGAAATAAAGGAAACTACAGCTGCCCATAATGTGAATGACTCTCATAACAGTAATATTGAACAAAGGAAGCAATCACCAAAAAAGAGTACTGTACTATAAAGAGAGATGCTTCAAACATTGAATATGTGCTTTAAAAAAAAAAAAAAGAAAGAAAATAGTCAATGGTCACTTACAAAAATTAATATCCAGACCAAAACATGAAGATTCTAGGGTATTGGTAGGGGAGTGTATAGTTTTGTTTTGTTTGTTTTGTTTTGTGTTTTGTTTGTTTTGTTTTGTTTGTTTTGTTTCTGTGTTTCAAGATGGATTTCCTCTAGCCCTGGCTGTCCTGGAACTTGCTCTATAGACCAGGCTGGCCTTGAACTCAAGAGATCTGCCAGCCTCTGCCTCCCGAATACTGGGCACCTGGCTATGGAGTGTATTCTTAAATTAGAGACTGATTATCCCTAACTGTGGAACTGTGTACAAGTCCCACAATTCACAGAATTTAAAATCAGTACATAGTGGCATCCTCATAAGACTAAGGAAACCCTAAAGGCCCATAAACTGGCTCTCAAGGGTAAAGAATCAGGAGAGTCAGCCAGGCAGTGGTGATGCACGCCTTTAGTCCCAGCACTTGGGAGGCAGAGGCAGGCAGATTTCTGAGTTCGAGGCCAGCCATCAGGACCTGAGTCCTGAGTTCAGTCAGGCAAAACTCACTGTTCAGTGTGGTTATTTAACTTTATACACCCCAGCTCTGAGAAGGTGAATCCCTGGGGGCTCACTGGCCAGCCAGGACAGTCTAATCAGCTAATTCCAAGTCAATGAAAGACCTTGTTTCCAAAAAGAAGGTAGATGGTACCTGAGAAAAGACACCCGAAGTTGACATGTCCCTACACACACACACACACACACACACACACACACACACACTAAATAAATAAATAAATAAATAAATAAATAAATAAATAAATAGTTTAAGAATGGAATTTAAAGAATTATAAGTGGCAATGAACTAAAGTAAAGGTTTTAAGTAGAGATCTTGGATTTCCAGCCACGGGCAAGGTGAGAAAACAAGTTTCTGTTTGTACTCTAACACTGTCTTCAGACACACCAGAAGAGGGCATTGGATCCCATTACAGACGGTTGTGAGCCACCATGTGGTTGCTGGGAATTGAACTTAGGACCTGTGGAAGAGCAGTCAGTGCTCTTAACCACTGAGCCATCTCTCCAGCCAAGTTTCTGTTTGTAAAAACAATTCAGGCCCTAACACTCTATTAACATAGCAGGTTCCAATATAAAAGTATTCACAGATAACTGCACTTTCACTGTTTCAGAACTGTCAGGGTGATTCCATTCAAGCAAATATTTATTAAAATCCAACATCCTAATGTTTTCAAGTTATAATAGATTAGGATCCTATACTGAGATTAACAATGACCAAGGCATGCTTCCTATAGTCCAAATACCAGGCAAACATTCATAGGTTCTAGGACTGTACCTTCTTGACCCTGGGATATTGGAGATGCTGCAGCCTGTAATTGTGCTATTACAATCATGGTTATTTTCTTTCCTGTCAATCAGCGAGGAAAAAAAGGAAAGGAATCTCAGAGTTTGCTTTTCCTTCTGTTTCCATGGACACAGGTTTATAATTTTACACGAAAGTCAAAATCTGTTGTTCTCATTACATCTTTTCTTGGATATACTTTGCCTACAGCTTAGACTAATGTAATAAAATAATTAGGAATCAACGAAGAAGACACACAGAAGGAGCACCTTCTTAAAGATGGGGACAACTGCCAGGCAGTGGTGGCACACGCCTTTAATCCCAGTACTTGGGAGGCAGAGGCAGGCGGATTTCTGAGTTTGAGGCCAGCCTGGTCTACAGAGTGAGTTCTAGGACAGCCAGGACTATACAGAGAAACCTTGTCTCTTAAAAACAGAAACAAAAACAAAAACAAAAAGACGGGTACAACTGGGAAGCAGTTTATTGAGCACATCAGTGTTTGGGAATAACCAGTGGCTGGAGCTAGGGTGAATGGAAGACCCAAAGCTCTCGCTGAAGTTGAGTGTTTCGGAGACATGATTAGCTTCTCACTGTGCAGCATGGATCTAGTCTCCTCTTAAAATCACACACAATATAACTGGTGTTTCTTTCAAGATAATCTTGTAATAGCTGGCACTGTACATGGCTCCTGCTGTCTAGCACACAAAAATACCTCGACTTTACTATCTTGACAGTTCCACATATCTTACCTTCAAAGTGTTTAACAGCCCATGAATATTCATAATCAACTTTGATTGATTATGAATAATTGATTTTTCTCTACTCTACTGTTTCCCTGGTCCTGGGTAAACTGTGTCAACCTGTTTATTAAAATTTATTAAGACCATGCTGCATGTGAAGGACACTGTCAGATTATGACTGGTAAGAAAAAGAAAACTCGCCGGACGGTGGTGGCACATGCCTTTAATCCCAGCACTTGGGAGGCAGAGGCAGGCAGATTTCTGAGTTCGAGGCCAGCCAGGTCTTCAGAGCTACACAGAGAAACCCTGTCTTGAAAAAGCCAAAAGAAAAAGAAAAAAGAAAACTCAAAGGGGCTGTTCTCAAATAGTATATTCAAAATTATACATGATATGTAAAATCAAAGTTGAAGGAAACTATTGAATTAAAAGGAATTCTGAAGGATCTACTTCACTGATGTTATGTGCCTCTAGTAAAATTAAAATGATTAATAAGTCTTGTTGTCATTTTTGAAATGTTTGCAGTGGGATCAGCCATGCATTAACTTCTGCGTGAGGAACAGCCTGCCTGATTATATTTTATTAGAGCTTATTAATTATATACAATAATAGGACTCATTATGGCATTTTCAAACATGCATTTTACATGTGTTATTCATACCCCCCACACTGCCCTCAAATTCGCCTCTTCTCCTATTTTAGGTCCTCCCACCACCTCAATTGTCCTCTCCTACTTCTATGACTGTACCCACTCCTGACTCTGTGTGAGAGAAGGCATGGGATACACGTCTTTCTAAATTGGATTTATTTAACTTAACATGGTATTCTCCTTTTCCTGAAAACTAAATCATTCCATTCTTTATGGGGAAAAAAAAAACTATCTTATTGTGTATACTCATCATATTCTCTTTATCCTTTCATCCATTAATGGGCACCTATATTGATTCCATGTCTGGGCTACTTTGACCTGTGTTACGCTAAACATGAGTATGCAAACTACTTAATAGTCTCCTTTTAATAGTGCAAAGTTGACTAATACAAGATCTATAGTGAACTTACAAAATCCCTTCACTCTTATTATATAACATAACCTAATCAAAGGCGTGAAATTCATAATTTTTACAACCTACCCCAGGCAACAATTGGAGAATATGTGGCTATGTACACCAACAAGTAGGAACCTTGTCTCCTAATCATAGGTAAAAATGGCATGTTCACTTGACAGATGCCAGTAGATTCTTATTGCAATGTTGAAGTTACAACTGTATTTAATTAACAATCCAAACACTCTGCCACAAAAGCATCATTACACATTTTCGCTAGATTTAATAGCTCCCAAACATATAGACTTTAATTAAAGGTAGCCATGGTAACCTGAAATTTCATTACAGTGATTTTCTCCTGTAAGTACCATCCTGGTCTTGAGAAACTATGCTTGTAAATTTGTGAGATGTTAAGATACATTTTCGCATATTTAAATAGAAAGGGTGCTACTTAAAATTAACAACAACAAAATGTTCACCAAGAGTTTAGTAAAGACCAAAAACTGTTCAGATGTTGTTGTGTAAGATCCACTCTAACCGCTCTTAGAGACTATGAGTGATCCCATTCTCCACATGAATACATATGTGTTTAAATATCTCTATAGGCAAGGTAGGTATTACTATTGAATCAAACTGAGGGCTGATCATTGTTTAAGGTGCACGGTTCACCTATTAAGCCAGAATTACCTCTCCACAAGGACTCTCACTTGGACAAAATATCCGTTATAAAGTCTGCTAGGATGGGATGTAGCTCGGTTGTCTAATGCTTGTCTAATATTCACAAAGCCCTAGGTTCGATTCCAAGCAGCATACAATCCCAGTGTGGTAATGCATAGCTATAACCTTTAGCACTCAAAAGGTAACCACAAGAGAAGCATACATTTAAGGTCTTCCTTGGCCACATAGTCAGTTTGAGGTCAGCCTGAGATACTTTAGATCCTGTCTTTTAAGAAAGAAAAAGCTGGGACTGGTGAGAGGCTCGGCGGGTCATGAGTTCAAATCCCAGCAACTATATGGTGGCTTGTCTGAAGTCAGCTACAGTGTACTCATGTATAATAATAAATAAATCTTGAAAGAAAGGAAGAAAGAAAGAAAGAAAGAAAGAAAGAAAGAAAGAAAGAAAGAAAGAAAGAAAGAAAGGAAGGAAGGGCTGATCAAGTTTTTAAAATTCTCTATTAAAATAGCCAATCAATTTTGCTACACAGTATCTTAAATATCGTGTGTACAGTTCGTGTGACATTATTTGGGGGAAACTCCTATATGAAAAATACTCTGTATATTTTGGAAAATGGATGGAACCCCATGTTCTCAATGAAGGAGGGTATAAGCAAGCAAATGTACTGATTCAGTATGAAGAACCTCAAACAAGCTGGATCTGACGGAATTGACCTAAAACCAGGAGAGGTGACTAGAGTTTAGCTGAGACTGTGAGATTAGTCCTCAGAACCCAATGATGAAAGGAAGTCGGCCAATGAGAAACTAAGAGCAAAGTATTCCAGGCAAAAGGATCAATCGACAAAGGCAAAAACAAACTTTGAAGAAACAATCTTGCTGTGTTCAGGAACACAAAGAAAGGCAGGCCTTGCCAGACTCAATGAAAGAGGGAAGTAGAGAAAAGCCAGTTTGCTGACTTGGCACGGGTTTGTCAAGTCATGCCATGACTGTATATTTCTTACCATCATCCGGCTCGGTTGGGCTGCACTGCCATAACTGACTCTGACTATATTTGCAAGTGGTATTGACACAGTCTCTTCCATATCCGCTGATTAACACTAAAGATAAAAACACATTATTGCAGGGCGGTGGTGGTACACGCCTTTAATCCCAGCACTTGGGAGGCAGAGGCAGGAGGATTTCTGAGTTCAAGGCCAGCCTGATCTACAGAGTTCCAGGACAGCCAAGGCTACACAGAGAAACCCTGTCTTGAAAAAAACAAAAACAGAAAACAAAAACCAAAAAACAAAAACAAAAAAACCACATTATTGTCCTAGGGAAGTGCTTGGTGAAATGTGTTCGTTATTTACCTTTCCTGCACATGAGCCAGAGTTGTTAAGTATTCACTTGTGTGTGTCAGGTCCTGAGTAGAGTGGAGAGGAACAGGCATGTCAGAGCCAGGCCACCTAGGCTTCAGCCTGTCTCTACCACTTATTAACCACAAAATTGGGATAGTAGCAGAATTGCTTCATGGCACGTTGCTGAAAGCAAGATGAATTCTTGATGTGATTGATACAATACCTGACCTTGATACGATAAATGCTATATAATTCTATATATACTACATAATATTATATAATACTATATAAATACTATTAAATATCAATAACAATAAATACAAATATATAATGTTAATAATAAGCAGTCGTACAAATGTTTTAAAAGTTTCTTCCCTGAAAGATTTCATACTTTACTTAGGGTACAGGGATGGGAGGAATCACCACTCTGGTATTTGGTGAAACGTAATAACAGAATGAAGAAAATTCAAGGATACTGCTAGAAGGGAAAAGAAGAAAGCTATGGTACAAAACAAAACATATCGACCAGAAGATATTCCTCAAGATATGACTTCTAACATTTTAGGAGAGTATCAGCAACTATTTCCATAGTTGGATCATGAGTTATTTTAATAGATACTACTGGAATATAAACCCAAAAGTCAAGTGGTGAGTACTATGGTGGTCCAGGCTTTGGGGTGACACAGAAGTAGGAGATTTGTACCAGCTAAATCTGTTGGCTTTCTAACCTTGAGAGCTTGAGAGACATTCCGTCTTTGCTTTTCTCTTTCTTTTTTTTAAACATTTCTCTCCATCCCTCTCTCTCTCTCTCTCTCT
>NW_022196910.1:26922540-26934876 GCF_008632895.1 Mastomys coucha | reverse complement strand
TAACCAAGTTCCCTCATACTCCTCAATTGCCAGCTCCACACAAGTAAGTCACCGCAAGGGCCGACACTCATCACTGGATGCTCAGCAAAAACAGTGCTAAAGCAAAACCTTGATCTCAGGTATGCTTCTGTGCTCCGTGATGTTCAAGGTGGTAGAACGTGTGTCGTTTTTTTGTTTTGTTTTTGTTTGTTTGTTTGATTGTTCGTTTTTTTGTTTGTTTGTTTGTTTGTTTTCTGAGACAGGGTTTCTCTGTATAGCCCCAGCTGCCCTAGAACTCACTCTGTAGACCAAGCTGGCCTCGAACTCAGAAATCCTCCTGCCTCTGCTTCCCAAGTGCTGGGATTAAAGGCATGCGCCACCACTGCCCAGCAAGTGTATCATTTTAAGCAAAACTTCACTTCACGTTGGTACTCTAGTTTACATTGCTTGTCACAACGATGAAATTAATATTCCCTCTTCATCAATCAATGAATTCATTCATCGAACAGCTCTTCATGAAATGTGCTCACTGTTGTACTGAGCAATGAGTGTGAAATTAGTTTGTTCCCAATCCATTCCTACCAGCCTTGCACAGAAACGACATTTGGTTTTGCTTGTGGTTTCAGAAGGAGACCTAAAATTATATTTGCCTTTGACTATAAATGGCTCTGGAATAAGCTCAGGTCAAATAAATTTCCACTGATCAAATGCAAGCCGCTTCTCTGTGACATTTCAATCCTTCTGTGCTCTTTCTGAGCTATTTGAGTTACAGTGTTTGGGCTTCGTTAATTTTAAAAGCCCAGCTCAGACACTGTCTCTCATTTTGTTGCAATATCAGATGCTGATGGAAGGTAAAGAAAAGCTTCATTTCTAAGAGGTTTTCTTTACTAAGTAGTTTAATGCCAGATAATCAGAAACTAGATGAAACAGAAAAAGCATAATCTCCTTTTTTTTCACAGTAGTTTTCCAAATGTTACTTTTTTTCTGAAATCCATTTTTTAAAAAAATGTCAAGAAATATACTTTTTGGGTGGTGGTGGCACGCACTTTTGGTCCCAGTGTTTGGGAAGCAGAAGCAGGTGGGTCTGTCTGAGTTCTCAAGGCCAGCCTAGTCTATAAAGAAAGTACCAGGACAGCCAGGGCTACACAGAGAAACCTGTGTCATCCTCCTACAAAGTGCTCTTCACTGAGTTGTAATAACAAAATATCTTGGGCTGGTGAGATGGCTCAGTGGGTCAGTGGGTAAGAGCACTGACTGTTCTTCCAAAGGTCCTGAGTTCAAATCCCAGCCACCACATGATGGCTCACAACCATCTGTATAGCTACAGTGTACTCATATACATAAAATAAATAAGTAAATCTTAAAATATATATATCTTAATGTAATCTAATTGCATAATAAAATAGAAGTCTGCAAATAAAATTGTACTTTCACACAGTAGGATAGCATGAAGGCACTGAAAGTAGTGTATATGACTATTGGATAATATATGAGGTTGCTAAAGATAAATTTTCAACAACAACAAAAATCAATTTACAAAGTAAAATCTACCAGGCAATGGTAGTGCATGCCTTTAATCCCAGCACTTAGGAGGCAGAGGCAGGATTTCTAAATTCAAGGCCAGCCTGGTCTACAGAGTGAGTTCCAGGACAGCCAGGGTTATACAGAGAAACCCTGTCTTGAAACACCCCCACCAAAAAACAAAAACAAAAACAAAAACAAACCAAAGTAAAAATCTACAGGACATTTCAAGCCTACATTTTGACTCTGCTATTTTTGCTCCTGAGAAAATTTTAAACCTAATGATATTTATAACATAAACTTTTGTCTTCAAGTTTCTTCTTTCATTGAAACTGTTTTTGCTATGATAGCTATTTTCCATTGAAACTATAACACTAAAAATAACAATAAATTTTTAATTATAATGCTAAATTATAAGATCATAAATCAATACTAAAATGTCTTTCACCCATAGGTTTTTTATTGTATTAACTTTCACTGATTCATTTTTGTCTCTCTGAGTTTTCTTTCATGTCCATTGTTTCCACAGAGATCAATATCTCTGGATAGGACTTTTATTCTTCAATTAATTTTTAATCAGTGACCTTTTCAACAACCCTTTAAGTCAATAGTACTATCAGGTATCTAGAGATGAAGAAATAGAGACACAAAAAAAACTCAAAATTTTCCAAGGTCATATACATTGTAAATAAAGTAAGACGTCAGAGTAATAATCTGCTTCACATTCTATGTGCAAGAAAAAATATACTTCAATAAAGTTCCAGGAAAGTTTCCGTGGGTATCCCAAACCACACTGAATCTTCTAAAAAGTTTATCCCAAAAAGTTTCCATAGCATCTTGGAATGAATTCTCCACAGGTAAGTTATGGAAGGTTGCAGAATTTTGATTAAGTGGTTGAAATGTATACAGAGCCTTTGAATTCTGGTGGGATTTGCTTAGATCTTAATTATCTATGGCCATAGTATTTGCCTAATGAAGCCTTTTAATAAAACCTATTTGTGTTGTAATGTCTGGGGTCAGCTTAAAAACAGGAAAGGTTTACTTTGCATCATGGTTTTGGCCCTATTGCTTCTGGGTCTGTGCCTAAATAGTACATTATGGAAAGAGTTCAGTGGTGACTGATGTTTACCTCGTGGCTAGACACGAAAGAGAAAAGGAAAGGCCTGGAATACCAAGAGTTTCTTCAAGAAGTGTTCCCAATGATCTAACTTCCTTCCACTAGGCCCGCCTCTTCCGTGTTACATCATCTCCTGGTAGAGCCTTGGGCTAGGGACCTGAGCATTTGAGTAGCACTTAAGATCCAGATGATAGTACCAGTAGCTATAGAAATAGCTCTACTCCAAAACCACAGTTGTCAAAATTTTGTTATGTATCAGAATTAAAAAAAAAAAAATCTTGTAAGATTATAAAATACTAAGAATTATTATGAAAGATAAAGTTTTACACATATGAGAAAGAACTTTCAGAATTTTATTAATTGACATTAGCAAATACTTCCTGTATGTTTACCAGCAATTAAGGCTTTCACCTGAGTTTTGAAGAACTACTATAGTTTTGTGAATTTATTCAAAATAAAAAAGCTGCTTCTTTGGAGTAGCTAACACTAATATTAACCACGCTTATCCTCAGTGTTGATAAATGCGAGATAAGCAGACTCAAAGGGGCTCTGCTCAGGAAGCTTACGTTCTTGAGAAGAGAGGAGATAGTAAGAAAAGGAAAGAACTGGACAGTGATAAGGGTTTACAGAGATAATTCGGTCAGTAGTCGGAAGGAATCTCTGAGAGAGTGATATTTTCTTTTGTTTTTAAACAGTAATGGGTGTTGAATATGAGATGAGACTATCCTATATCCCCAGACCTCTTCTTATTCTTTATGTCAAGTAAGGGTCCCATTAAGTTTCTCAGGCTAGCCTTGAACTTACCTCGCTCAAGCAAACCTTGAACTGGAACTCCGACCTGCACCTTCAGATTAGCTACAAGAGCAGCCTCTGCCACCAGACCAGCAAGAGATGAGAGTTAAACCTGGACAAAAGGGCTCACTGTATTTCAGATGGCACAAGAATGTTCCAGGCAGTGGGAATGGAGAGTGAAGAGGCCCTAGGGTGTGATCCAACTGGGCTTAATCGGCAAACAGCTGGAGGCCCGATGCGACTGTCACATCCTGGTCAAATAAGCAGAAGAAATGAAGCCAGAGCCACAGCCATCTGAGCGATGATGAGTCAGATGCAGTAAGAAACTGATAAACAAATACTCTTCCTCAGGATTAAGATAAAGACAGTTGCTAGTGGAACACAGAGGCAACTGGTCAAGGCCAGGCACAGGGACGCTGTCTTTGAGCATTTAAGGATGAGAAGAAATGTCTAGAAGAATAAATAATTAATTGCAGCCAGAGATTAGAGTCTGAGAGAGAAGTCGAGATTGAGATGAACCTGTATACGCAGGCAAGCCATCCAAACGCCTGGAAAATCTTTCAGCTGAGTGGGTGAAGCAGTTAACACAGATACCGGACAAAAGTGGGAATGTACACACCTCAAGAGAGCCTCCAGAACCTTGTGTTCTAAGCAGTGGGACTTTTTAATGTCTGCTCACCAGACTATAGCCAGTAAAACGTGGACAGAAGTAACACACGACCCTTCCACACAGATGCCGTTGGAGCCAGCAAGGGGTTAACAATGTCTCTTTTCCTTCTGCTTCAGACACTGTGTTCCAGACAGAGCTGTGCCATTAGACAGCAGGGAGCAGAGAGACAGCCAACCTAGAAAGCACGTCCTATGGAAGATCCATCACTCTGTCAGTGAGATTTGGGGGCCTTTTGTTGTGGCAACAAAGATGTACCTATGTGGTCCTGAGTGGCATATTCACACACAGAGATTTTTAGGGCAGGAAGGATGATGTCAGAGATGCAGAGGGCATCTCATCCACATGCAGCCTTCTGTCAGTCACAGCTTACCTTGCTCAAGGGGCTCCCTCAGAGATTTCACACGAGGGCTGCGAGAACTAAGCATATTGAACTTTACACATTCACTCCTTGCTCATGACCAAACAAATTGGTACTAATGACTAACTGCTCCATCCAAAAGCAAAAAAAAAGAAGAAAGAAAAAAAAAAAAAACAGAAAGAAGGAGAAATCGTGACAGGGGATGTAGGCATCCTGCCTGTGCTCCGTTTTCACAGCCCACAGCTATAAATAATACCATTAGGGGAGCACACATTGCCTTAGATGGAAGGCACAAAGAAAAGCACTCTCTCTGAGAGTTTAGCAACACATTCAGATTTCATGTCTCAAGGTAAAAATAGGCCTAACAAATGAATTACATTTGGGAGCTGAGCTGAAGCGAGGAAGGTTGCCATCGAGAGGCATGCCGTAGGAGGAAGAGAGACATATAAGGTGCAGTGTTCTCTCTGCTGAGGAATGCAGCCGAAGGGCGAGGGGAAAAGGATTCTCCTGAGAAAGAAAAGGAATTGCAGAGAGTCAGAAATATAAAATACCATGCTTATGAAATCAGTAAGGAAAGCAAAGTTGAAAACCACTCACCTTTAGTAAAGATGAAAGCAATCTCAGCACCTACAATATTCCTTTCTTTCAATATCAGGGGAGGGGAAAAAAAGATGCCTAGAAAATAAATACTGGCCGGGCGGTGGTGGCGCACGCCTTAAATCCCAGCACTTGGGAGGCAGAGGCAGGCAGATTTCTGAGTTTGAGGCCAGCCTGGTCTACAGAGTGAGTTCCAGGACAGCCAGAGCTATACAGAGAAACCCTGTCTCGAAAGGAAGCCAAAAAAGAAAAAAAGAAAAGAAAAGAAAAGAAATACTGAAGGATACTTAAAAGATACAAACTTCCGGTCTGATTGTTCGCATTTCCAATTGCTCGGGTCATTTTTCTTTAGTTTCTAAGTTTCCCTAAAACGTACTCATTTCTATTATGTGATTCACAGTACTATTTTTAATGCTTCACACACATGCAAGTAAATACAAGCCATGTTATGACGTCCAAAAGATAAAAGTCCATCAATGCCAAAGTTTCTTGATGTTCCTGTCTAAGGCACAGTATATCTCTCCACCCATGTGCTATATGTGGGAAGAAGAAGGAAAAAAAAAGTGTCTTATGTTAAAATGTACAGTATTTAAATTAGATATGCCTATAATCCTAACACTCAAAAGCTGAGTCAGAAGGATTATATATTTGAGGCCATCCCAGGGTAGGTACATAACAAAACTCTGGAAGGAAAAATACTTTTCTGCATACTACTTATATCAAAGTGTAAGTTTATGGTTAACGTTAATGTTAAGTTCTTTGAAGATAACTACCATTTCTTGCTTTTCCTTGTACCTCTCAGAGCTGCATGTAGAACCTAACACCCAACAGGCATTTAATAATCATTTTTAATTAAATGCAATGAGTTTTCCATCAGTTGTTCTTGCTATAGATGGCCTCCTAGCAATAAGTACATACCATTTCAATAGAAAATTTGTATAAATTTTGCACCAGGTAAACATCAGTAGACAATAGTAACACATAGCCTAACGGCATCTAAATCTGTGGCCCTGAAATGTTCCTAAAAACTACTGAGTTGGCAGCATCAATAAAAAGAATGAAAAGTTCAACCACTTTCGCCAGATAGCTGGAGAACTGCCTGAAAATCCCTTAGTGATGGACTCAGACCCTGAGCTTAGCTCCTAAACACAGGTGAACCTGTTCCAGGAGATCCAAATGGTTTAGGCACAAAGATGAGATGTGTCCCAGTCATAAGCATCGGAAAGTAGAGGAATTGTCTACTCACTATAGACATGGACCTGGAACATCCGTGGATGTCTCAACAATTCTTGTGGTCAGTCTCTCCGAGCACAGAAAACCTAAGTAACTCACCAACCCACACAGGCAATGAGAGCTGTGCATATCCTCCTCTGCCATGACAAAACAAGAACTCCATGATTAAATTGTACTTAGTTCTGCTTTGCTGCCTCAAGGCCAAAAACTTTATATTTTAGATTTCCTCGGTTGCTGGCAGAGACCTCCAAGAACCTAAAACGCCAACTCCAGCCAGGTCTTTTCCAAACTGGCTATGAAGACACTCACGACCAACACAGAAACTAAGACAGGACAAAGCAGATCCGGGTTGACCCTCTTGTTTGTTCATTCAAAATAAACAGAGCATGATATGTACGCTTTTACATGGAATTCCGTGGCCTCAGGATCATTTCTATAAAGTCTATCAGCAAATTAAGTCTAAGTTTCAAATTTCCCTTACATTAAACTAATTCAGAAGAGGAAACACCAGTGATATCATATTTGTCAAGGACTAAGCTGAATGCAAGCTACAATGGAGACCAAATGCATAGGGTGTTATTAAAAGTATTTAGGAAGTATGGCCAAGGCTCAGTAGGCAAAGAATTTACAGTGCCAGCATGAAAATCTGCATTCAGATCTCCAACCCACATAAACTCAGATGCAGAGGCATCTTTAACCCCAGCACTGCTCTGGTGAGAGGAGAGGCAGGGACAGAAGATTCACTGGAAGGTCATGGATCAGCTAGCATGGCATACACAGTAGTGATCAAGAGACCCTGTCTCAAACAAGGCACACACACACACCACACACAGGTATCTACAGCAAAGTTGTTAGCAATCGGCCAGTGTTGATAAGTATACTCACAAGGTCTAATTCTGCAAAAACCTGGACTAACATGGAAAGCTAAGCTGTACTGCAGACTAACAGGAAAGAACCAATTGACTATAGCTGTGAGTATAGATGCATTCTTTTATTTATGAGTTTATTCAGTCAGTAGATCAAATCTCTGTTTGTGATGGATAAAACAAATGGGTTTTCCTATCTTGATACTCACATTTTATAGACAGAAACAGAACACAAACTAGCAAGCAAATGAAAAATTATTCTTTTGGTGGCACTAAACACTATGAAGGTAGATAAGCATAAGGTCATAGAAACAAATTAATTGATGAAATGGGAGGCAAAATAGATAATAAGCATATTAGGTCAGCTATATTTCATCAGAGACGGGAACCACATAGGCACTCTAAAGTTATATTTAATTTCTATTTTAATTAACAAAGTACTAAAACTTAATCCCAGATGAGCAAATCAAATGAGAGAAAATACACACCACCCACAACAAAATAACAGGAATCAACAAGCACTGCTTATTGTTTTCTTTATTGAAAGATAATCAATGATGTCAATTCCCTAATATAAAGACATAGAAACAATGGATGTGAAAACAGAATCTATCGTTATGCTGCATCCAAGAAACATACCTAAGCATCAAGAATAGATCTCAGGCTAAAAGGATGGAAAAAGATATCCACAGCAAATGGACCCTAGAAGCAATCTAGTATTGCCATTTTAATCTCTGACACAATAAACTTCAAGCCTAACCTAATCAGAAGAAATGGAGAAAGACACTACAAATATCAAAGAATATCAAAGAAACAAATCCACCAAGAGAACATAATTCTTAGCATGTATGTACCAAACAAAAGCGCACCCATGTTCATAAAAGAAACACTACTACAACTTAAATCACATATTGAGCCTCATATTCTGAAAGTGGGAGACTTCAGTACCTCACATTTGCCAATAGGCAGGTGATCCAGACAAAAATCTAAACAGAGAAATTCCAGGGGCTGGAGTGATGGCTCAGCGGTTAAGAGCACTGATTGTTCTTCCAGAGGTCCTGAGTTCAATTCCCAGCAACTACATGGTGGCTCACAACCATCTGTAATGGGATCCAATGCCCTCTTCTGGTGTTTCTGAAGGCAATGACAGTGTACTTACATAAAGCAAATAAATAAATCTTAAAAAAAAGAGAGAGAGAAATACTAGAATTAATAGTATAAACCAAATGGACCTAGCAGATATTTACAGAACATTTTACCCAAACACAAAAGATATAATTAATACCTTCTTCTCAGTACCATACACAACCTTCTCTAAAGCTGAACACACAATAGGACACAAAGCAAGTCTCAACAAATAAGTGAAAATTAAAATAATATCCTGCATCCTATCTGACCACAAATTAAAACTGGATATCAACAACAGAAACAATAGAAAGCTTACAAACTCAGAGAAACAGAATGAGTCACTACCGAATTAAAAACGAGTCAAGACAGAAATTAAGGAAGAAATTAAAAACTGTCTAGAATTGAATGAAAATGAATATATAGCATACCCAAACTTATGGGGCATAATGAAAGCAGTTCTGAAAGGCAAGTTCATGGCACTAAATGCTTACACTTTAAAAACAAGTGGTAAGATCTCATGCTAGTAACCTAGCAACACACCTGAAAGCTCTAAAACAAAAAGAATAAATCACACCCAAAAGAAGTAGATGGCAAGAAATAATCAAAGTCAGGAGCTGAAACCAATCAGAAACAAATGAACAAAAAAATTTACAAAAAAATCAATGAAACAAAGAGTTGGTTCCTTGAGAAAAATCAGTAAGATTGACAAAGCCTTACTCAAATTAACTAACAAGCTGAGAAAGAAGATACAAGTTAACAAAATTGGATGGAAAGAGGAACATAACAAAAGACACCAAGGAAATCCAGAGAATCACAAGAGCAGGCTTTAAACACCTGAACCCCATCAGACTGGAAAAAATAATAAAAGAAATGGCTAATTTCCTCCCAGTACATACTACTTATCAAAGTTAAATCAAGATCAGATAAGCAATTTAAGCAGGACTATAACCCCTAGTAAAATAGAAGCAGTAATTAAAAATCTCAAAGAAAAAAAAAAAACAGAACCAGATGGTTTTATTTGACCAGTATTAACTCAAAGAAGAATTAGTGGAATACTCTTCAAATTATTCCACAAAATGGAAACAGAAAGAATTTTGTCCAATTCCTTTTTAACTTGCCATAGTTAGTCTGATACCTAAACTAAAAAAAGACCCAAAAAAGAAAGAATTACAGATCACTTTCCCTTATGAACATAGAAGCAAAAATTCTCAGTAAAATTCTTGTAAGCAAAATCCAAAAACGCATCAAAAAGATCATCCTCCATGATCAAGTTGGCTTCATCCCAGAGATTCAGGGATGGTTCAATATGCACAAATAGATAAATGTAATCCACCATATAAGCAAACTGAAAAACAAACAAACAAACACAAATACAGGGTCATTTCCTTAGCTTCAGGAAGGCAAATATGATATGTATTCACTTACATGTAGATATTAGCTACTAGCTGTAAGCAAGTCAGTGATGAACAAGCTATCATCTGTACAGTAGAGGTTAAGCACAGCATGAAGGACTCGAGGAGGGGCACAGATAGATCTCCCTAGGACAGGGAAATAGAAATAGGATGGATAGATGGGAGGGAGACTGGTATGGGAGGATCAAATGGAGAGGAAGAGGAAAGAAGGGGATGAGGGAAAGAGTATAGGAAAAACAACTAAAATTAAGGGCTATTGAAGGGGTAGTGTGGAAACCTAAAGACCATACAGTAGAAGATATATACATATATATATATACATATATCTTTATATATGTATGTGTATATATACATATATGTATATGTGTGTATACATATATATACATATATGTGTGTGTATATATATATGTATGTATATATATTATATAATGCCAAATAATGGGGTAGATTACACCAGGATTGGGTTACATCTAATTGTGTTTGGGGACAAAAGAGTCCTGTGGGAACACCCAAGTAACCCAGGCTGTTGCCAAGACTATAGGTTTCTCTCCACAAACTGACAGCAAGGCTCCACTGCTGAAGGCCACACCTTACACAACTCACTGAACATGGAGAAGTGGACCTGGTGCCCACCTAGATCCTTCACCCTTACGCGCGAGCACCTTTGGTACAAAAAGGTACTCTGAATGCTACCAAAGGAGAAAGGCAAACACCAACCCAGCCACAAAGCTTTTGATCTTCAATGGTTGTTTTACCTGCAAGATATGTTAGGGCCATGGTGGCAGAAAGTTTTTGGAAGTAACCAAGCAATAACTGATTTGACTGAAGGTCCACTCCATGAGACAAAACCAAACACTATTGACCTAAAAGGAAACACACACACACACACACAAAATGCAATTAAATGACTCCTAAGGACATTCTGTGTACTCATAGATCAGTGCCTTGTTGCTCAGCCATCAACAAGCTTCCTCCTACAGCAAATGGGAACAAACACAGAGACCCCCAGCCAGACAATATACAAAAGATGAGAAAAGGGATATCTCCACCAAATCCCTCCCCTCAGGGCTTAAAGAACCCTGCAGAAGAGGAGATGGGAAGAGTAAAAGAGCCAGAGGTGATGAAGGACACCAAAAAACCCAAGGCTCTCTGAATCAGTAGGATGGATAAACACATGAACTCGCAGAGACTGAAGCAGCATACCCAGGACCTGCACAGGTCTAAACCAGCTAGGGTCCTGGAACTGAAAGAAGTAGACATATGTTCCCATCGCTAATCCATAAGCTATTTCCAATTGATAGCCACTTGTAAATGAAAATTAAGTTTCCTCCCAGAGAAAGGCAGTGGTGGTGTGAGCACTTGGGAGGCAGAGACAGGTGGATTTCTGAGTTCAAGGCCAGCCTGGTCTACAGAGTGAGTTCCAGGACAGCCAGGGCTACACAGAGAAACCCTGTCTCGAAAAAACAAAACAAAACAAAACAAAACAAAAACAAAAACAAAAAACCACAAGAACAAGAACTTTTCTCCAAGGAAGGAACACTGAGGAAGCAAACAGCTCTTCATGGGAGGCTGCGTGTGCAGCAGAAGATGGTCAGCAGAACATGACCCCAGTGGTGTCTTTGGAGATTCCCTGTTTCATAATTTTCTGTCAGGGTTCTTCCTTTGTTGTTGTTGTTTTAATTTTATCTTATTATTTTAATTTTATTTATATATTTTTTCCTTCTCTCTTTTTACCTTACCAGTCCTTGGTGTACATATTACAGTTTTCCTGTTTAGTGTTTTTGTGGGATTTTTGAGTATGTGAACAAGCTGATCTGTTTCTTGTTCTTGTGCCTTCTCTTTTGTTCCTTCTCTTTGTTTGTCCATTTTGTCTAGTGTGTTAGTTTTAGTTTTATCACATTATATTAATTATATTATCATCCCATAAAAGTCTATTTGTTTTCTAATGAGAGACAGAAAGGAGATGGATCCAGAGAGGGAGGGAGAAGCTAGAAGGAGTAGAAGAACAGGAAAGTGTAATTAGGATATAGTACATACGAAAAAAACTCATTTTCAATAGAAGGAGGCAGAAAATACATATAAATATACACAGGACAAGGAAGAAAATGAAACAAAATGCTCCCATGGGATGTGTTGACTTCTCTGCATCACTCTTGGAGCATTTTTATAATGCTTGAGTTGTTTTGAAATTAAAAGTAAAAAGAATTGATCATCAAAAGATATATTGCTTCAGCATAGAGGTCAGAAAATGAAAGCACAAAGCAAAGACACTTCAACTCAGCTACCCAGAACTTCCTCAAATCCCGGAGATCTGTCACAGCTGACAGTGACACTGTGCATGAAGTGCTTTGTAGACCAAATTCAGGGTGCTGCAAGAAATAACTAGCATCTGAAAAAGACAGCAGGGTTGTGCACCAAACAATAGCTTTGCACGTTTCATCACAACATTAAAATAGTTCCTGATCACTTTCTTCTTTCTTGGAGAGTCAAGGCTGAAAGATTGAGGTCACAGGGTTCTGTGATGATAGGCGACAGGAACCTCTTCCATCACAACTGTGGCATCCCTGTTGTAGACAAAAAATGGGCCATAAAGGAAGTGAATGAGCATCTGTATTTTTTTTTTCCTGGACACAAAATAGGGTCAGGGGAGGGGAGGGCAAAGG
>NW_022196910.1:26909416-26922440 GCF_008632895.1 Mastomys coucha | reverse complement strand
GGGAGGGGAGAGAAGGGAGAGGGAGAGGTGGAAAGGTCACTCCAAATTTTGTCTACCTTGGTTTCTACCATGTAAGAAGGAAGTGGGTTCACAGATGAAATCCCAGAAGATCAAATATCCCAGGTTAGAGTATCTGAAAGAGAGTCCTGTTCAAAGAATACGCTCTGAAGCTCAGCTATTCTAAGCGACTCAGTTCCATGGGGATTGGCAAAGAAGTCTTGAGGTTTAAAGTTTCTAAGCCACCTGCAATTTTTCTGTTGTCCGAACTCAGAGAAAAATGCAGTATGCCTACGGAGGACCCAACCACCAGGACAAAGCTTGAGAAGTCTACAGGCGAAGCTGAGGGGAATACTAAAATTCAGTGACAGATAAGGACCTGTCAAAGACATCAAAAAAGCCACAGGAGCACTATTGCCTGAACCAAAGAACAGGTAGGTGTGGTTTAGTTTACTTTGAAAGCCAGGGGTAAGACAGAGACAAGAAACCTAATGGCTGTAACCTTGGAGCCTAGAAGACACCACATCTAAAGACTCTCAAATCGTCCCCTCTGCCTCAGGGATATACAGGGGTTGGCAACACTAACCTCTGAAGTCTCTAAGTCAGTATGAAGGCTGGGGACAGAGACAAAAGAAACTACCTGAGACTTTAGGTATCTCTATTGATGAGAAGCTGAGTATAACCTAAAAGTCTGTGTGGTTTATCAAACTGGAATGATTTTAAGACCTGCTAGACTTGTTTTTTTACATTTTCCAACAAACTAACAAAGCAGGAGGCCCTGGAAGAGACAGGTGATAAGCTAAATGTGATGTCTCCTTATACTAATAATAATCCTATGTAACCCACAACCTCTTACTCTGAAAGGTTGATGCTCTGGGGCTGAAGAAAAAGCAACTCCCAAACTGAAGTCCAAACTATGCAAAGCCTGCATAATTCTTTGCAGGGTAGTCAGTTGTTCTTGTAGGAACTAAATTATGAAGTACCTGTCAAATAAATACGGTAGTAACTACCCTTCTTAAGGACCAACTTGTTTGATAGGTCTTGAATTTCTGCCCCCAGAGATTAAAGAAAAAAGTCAAAAGATTGTTCTTATAAGTCATATCATCGAACACCTTCATATCATATCACCTTCTGGGATATAATACAATGTACTCAGAAATGTGTGTTCCTGAGGAAAAAAATAGAAATAACTAAAACTACCACAGTAAGTATCTGTTTCTATACATTTAGACCTAAAATTACTTTAGTTCTTTAGTTTTATTGTTGTTGTTTTGTTTGTTTTTGACAGGGTCTTACTGGCAGCCCTGGCTTGCCTGGGCCCTGCTATGTAGACTAAGCTGACCTCTTTCAGAGATCTGTCCGCCTCTGCCACATGAGTGCTAGGATTAAAGGCATATGCCACCATGCACAGCCCTAGTTACTTAGTTTTAAATGATCACAAGTACGTTTGAGAATAAGAAATGTTAAAAATAAAGTTAAATAAATAAATAGCCAGGCGATGGTGGCACACATCTTTTTGTTTTTTATCTCAAGTAGTCCAGAGGCAGAAGCAAATGCAGACTCTGAGTTCAAGCCCAGCCTGGTCTACAGAGCATGTTTTAGGATAGCCAGAGCTATGTAGATAGACTGTCTAGAGAAATTAAAACAAAACGAAACCCTGGTTTGAGGAAGAAATTTAAATACAATCAGGAACAGGAGTTCGTAACATAAATGAGAATTCCAGAAACCTCTTGATTTCATAGCCGAAATACTAAACTAAACTATTTTAACCAGTATGTACATACATACATACATACATACATACATATGATTTTTCTAAAGTTAAATATTCCCAGAAGAGAAGGAAATAGATTCCTGAAAACAACTTAAAAATATTTCTACCTACAATTCCTTCAAAGATGGTGAAATAATTCTCTCCTAAAATAATTGAAAATGAGATTGCTCACACACACACACACACACACATATACACACATACAAATGTATCTAAGAAGGAAACGAAAATAGGGGTAATTGCATGCATCCCTACTGGTTTCTGCCGAGCTACAAAACACTTTTAAGTCTATGTCTGTGTGAGCTCCAGGACACCAAGGCTACCCAGAGAAACCTTGTCTCGAAAAACCAAAAAAAAAAAAAAAGTCTATGCCTGTTGTTCTTCCAACAGCATCCTATCCTGAAAGGATTCATGTGAAATACCTGTATTTTATTCCACGGATCAATAATGAGATGCACATGGTTCACACTGCTCAACTTTCTGCTTCTTTAAAGACAGTCAGTGAAGAACCCCGGAGTGCTGGAAAACGTGACTTGTTGTGAAAGTCAGTCCCTTGAAAGCACTTCCGGCTGCATTTTAAAAATGCCCTCACATCCAGCAAACCATTCCACACTCATTAAGCCTTCTAACCTCCGGTAACCCTTCAGCCTTCAGCCTTCCAGGTGAGAAGGTGAATGATCGGCCGCACTTTCCCAGAAGAGCCCCCTGCTCTGACTTGCCTGTAATAATGGTTTAATATTGAGCTCAGTCTTGCTCACAAATTATGAGCCTCTAACCATTACTTCAAGAGGGACACCAGGAAACGAGAGTGTATTACAGCGGCGTCATCATCCCTTCAAATTCCTAATTCGCTTCTTTCACGCAGAGACTTTGCAAGAAGCCTCATTTAGTCTTGAATTCCAGGAACCTGGGACTGAAGAAAAGCTTTGTTGTGTGGCAGGCAGCTTCAGATCTGGCCTTGGTGAAGAAGGGGAAATCAAATTGGACCATCCATTAACAGGTTTGTCAGGGTCGTTAAGAAACCCCCTGCCTTTTCAAATGAGCAAGTGGCTTCAATCTTTTCTGGGGCCTGAGCCTCTCAGGCTGCGGGCTGTTTGCACTCAGTCAACACTCCATTTTATAGGCCTGTGCAGCCAAAGATTACAAGACTTTTGAACTCCTCCGGCTGCCTTCTGTCTGGCTACACCCTCTGTTTCTGGAGCCTAAGTCCTTTTTAACAACTCGACAAAAACAAGCAATTAGGGCAAGGTCTGTTAATCCTCTTTTTCCAACCGACAAGCAATTACATATTCAGAACCAGCCAGAGGCAGAAGCAGAGTGAACAAGACCATTTTGGTCCAAGGGAAGGGACCTGGACCAACATAGGACCTTTATGTGAAAAGTGGCCCAGAGTCTTAGGATAGGAAAGAAGAATATGCAAATTAAAGATAAAACACACCCTGAGGACACCTTTTTCCCCCCCTCCGTGTAACCTTGGCTGTCCTTGAACTCCCTTTGTAGACCAAGGTGACCTTGAACTCACAGATCCTCTTGCTTCTGCCTCCCAAATGCCAGGACTAAAGGCTGGACCTAAAGGCAGGCACCACCAAAACAGCACAGGAGAACTAGTCTCTGTTGGTGTGGTAGCTGCTGTCAACTGGCCACTGCCCATGTGTTCCTATACGGAACTCTTCTTCCTCTCCTACCCTCCCCTTCTCCTCCCTCCTTCCCCTTTGCCCTCCTCTTTCTCCCCTTCCTTCCATTTTTTAAATACACATTCTTAATGGACTTTATTATTTGTGGTGATGAAACTTTTATCCAAGAGGTTTGTATTAAATGAAGAATGGAATAATCTTTCTTAGTTACTCCATAAAGTGATGAGCCATAAAGGAAGACTCAACCACATAAAATTATGTTTTATCTCTAATTTAAATTACTTTGTAGATTTTTGTTTTGTTTTGTTTTTTGTTTTTTCCAAGACAGGGTTTCTCTGTGTAGCCCTGGCTGTCTTGGAACTCACTCTGTAGACCAGGCTGGCCTCAAATTCAGAAGTCCGCCTGCCTCTGCCTCCCAAGTGCTAGGATTAAAGGCGTGTGCCACCACCGCCCAGCTTACTTTGTAGATTAATAATATATGAACTGCAGTAAATCCTCAGAGAAAGGAAAGAAACACCCACGCCACCCCCCTTTTTAATTCTTGTCAACAAATATTTTCCTCTAAAACATGTCACTGGTTAGCTCACTGGTGTGGTATCTTTTCCTCAATCCTGTCGTTTTTCTCTGATGATTTTTTTTCATCAACATACCAATTATACTCCTCTTGGAACACAGACATTATAAATGGTAACAAGTCTCCCACTATCACTAAGAGAGCAGGGAGTTCCCAATTTACTGATGGGTTGTATTTCAAAACTTCATTTTTTAAGTATTTGCAATGAGGAATGCATTTTGCCATAGAAACCTTGTTATGACTACTCTGTCCAAATGGGTCTGTTTGCTTAACGGTTCTTCACTCCCTCTTGGTGATGTTTTGCTTCTTGACTCATGCTGGTCCCTCCTCCTTGGGATGCCTTTTTCCCTTCCCCTCCCTCATAGCATGGCCAATGCATGTTCTTTATGGCCAGCTTGAAGGCTATTCGGCTATTCCCCTAAGATTACTAACAAACGGAGCCTATTAACTGGATCCATTGAGCCTCAACATATTCCTTCTGAGCCTTCTGTAACAGGCTTTTCCAGTTAGTTCCCTAAAACATTGTTTTGTTTCTCTAACATGTGGTGGCAACCAAAGATTCCAACAATATCAAGCCTGGAGCAGGATCTACACCATAAGGATAATTTCATCAGTTTTGACTGAGTCCACGTAAGCCAAGACTGATCAATAGACACTTGACATTTTCTTGTCCCCATAGGCTGACTCAAGCAAGTTCTAATCATCCCAAACCTTAGAGCTACGATTGTATAAATGTTCATTCTCTTGCTGCATTTGAAAACTAGCAACCACATGGCTTATGTTGCCAAGGGGTATATTTTGTTCTTGGGAAAAAAGCCAACTCCAGAATAATGTTGATATCCAGAGAAGAACATATCCAAAAGACAGATATGGAATGGAACCAGAGCCCAGACAGAACAAGCTCACTGAGCCTTACCTAACCTTGAACGTCTTAATTGCATGAGCCAGTCATCTCCTCACCATTTAAGCCACTTCCAGCTGTTTCTTTTAACTCTTCAATGAAAGCATCTTATTGATTGCTCTTTATTTTTTCTATTTTATAGATACATTCATGATAAGTTTTATATTTCCTGTTCTATCATATCTCATGTGGTGTATATACCCAAGATACCTAGCATACATATACGTATACATATACATATACATAGATATTGGTTAAATTGAGCCAGCCAACTCAGTAATTCTCCAGTGAAGTCACCTATACATGCTGTTAAATTATTTCATGAAGGTTGCTATATCTAAATAGGATTGACAGGCATTATATTCTTAAAAGAGCAAACTGTTTCTTCACTGTGACAGCCCTTACGCTATTATGCTAATGTCCACTGTAATAAAAAGTGAGGTTTAATGTAAAAATATTTCTCAAACTGATTTGATTAGTTATCTCTTTCACATTGAGCAGTTTAAGAAACCAACATTGCAACATATATTAGAAAGTATTTAGGTATGTCAGAATACCCAGAAACTATTCTGATGACTTCAGCTTGGTGAGATTTGAGAAATAGACCACAGAAAGGAGGAGGAGGGGGAGGAGGAGGAGGAGGAGGAGGAGGAGGAGGAAGAGGGGGAGGAGAAGGGGGAGGAGGAGGAGGGGGGGGCAGCAATGGCAACAGTGGTGGCAATTTGTCTTTACAACTCCTCAAGTCAAGAACAGCCCACAGGAGCCGGGCGGTGGTGGCGCACGCCTTTAATCCCAGCACTTGGGAGGCAGAGACAGGCAGATTTCTGAGTTTGAGGCCAGCCTGGTCTACAGAGTGAGTTCCAGGGCAACCAGAGCTATACAGAGAAACCCTGTCTCGGAAAAAAAATAGAAAAAAGAAAAAAAGAAAAGAAATAGCCCAAAGGGCTACCTCCCCCTTCTCTTTATAGTCTCCATGCCTTCTAAAGCTCTTTCCCCCAAGCCCAGGAACTCACATCCTATTCAAGGTCTCTGAAACTCTGAAAACTCCTATCAAGAGAGGCTGCTCTGTTCAATGGGTATGAGGTCAATAGCTAGGAGCCTAGGATAGATGAATATTTCCTGACTAGACTATGGTCTCCATCTACAGGCAACAATATAATGACAATGTTTCTTGAGCCCATAAAGAATGGTCTGCTGAAAATACAATAGAGTTTTTTTTTTCTTTCTGAAGACACTGACTTAATTAAACCCAACACTGTTAACCACTCAGCATCCCAGGAAGGAAATGTGAAGTGATCTCTCTCGTCTCAGTTCACAAACACGTCTCAAGAGGAAAATACAAAACGCTTTCATCTTTACTTTTAATTCTCTCATTCTGAGCTTGATTACTTTAACCTATCAGTTTGACCTTCACCCATTTGGGAACCTTACAGGTGTCATTGGACTTTTGCAGGTCCTCTTGCTGTAAGAGGCACATGCGGCCATTCTGTGGATCTGCAGGACTAGACCATTCCCTTCCCTTCCCTTCCACTGATTTACTTTGTCAATGGAGCATCCTCGTTGGCAAGAACAGTTTCATAAACTATGGACCATACTGTTACATAAAATAATCTAGAACACCATTTTGGGCCTTTAACCCCAGCACTTGGAGGGCAGAGGCAGGCAAATCTTCATAAGTTTGAGATCAACTTGGTCTACAAAGCAACTTTCAGAACAGCGGAGCAATACAGAGAAACCCTGTTTGAAAAAAAAAAAACTGGAAAAAAAATCAGATCATTCGGGCTGAAGAGATGGCACAGCGGTTAAGAGCATTGACAGCTCTTGTGAAGGTCCTAAATTCAAATCCCAGCAACCACATGGTGGCTCAAAACCATCCATAATAAGATCTGACACCCTCTTCTGGTGTGTCTGAAGACAGCTACTTAGATATAATAATAAATAAATCTTTTTTAAAAAAATCAGATCATTCAAATACCTAAAGCACATAATAACAAAAATAATTGTTGAAATGGTTGCACTGTGTGGCTTAACAAGCAGGCCATAAATGCAATAGTCTAACAAACAAATGTAATAGTTAAACAAGCTAGCAAAGATGAATAATGTGAAGTAGCCTGTAGCACCGATGGTGCTTAGTTCTGTAGATCTGGATCGAGTTGACACAGCTGTGGAGCTAAGATGGCCTCATTCACATCTCCAGTCTCAGCTTGGAACAGAACACATGGTTCTCATTTTCTTTGAGACCAAGTGAAGTATCTTCCACAGGTGACCTCTGGCTTCATAGCAGCAAAAGAACAAGTTCCATTGTGCAAATCCAAACGGCTATGGTATCCTGTTTACTAAAATCCCACTGTAGAGGAATTTTAATCTAGCAACATGGCTGCTCTGGCAAGCGAAAGACCTTCTAGGTCTACATAATCCAGCTGGAATGAAGACATACCCTGAATGTCTGACCTGGCTGGAATACAGACACACCCTTAGTACACACCTTCCATTCCTAACAATGAAGGTAAAGTTAGTTTATAGAAGGCAACAGCCACATTTGAAAGTGACATCTAATTGAGGGGCAGACAAAGTGATGAATCAGATAAAGACTTCACAGAATGAGTCAGAGATAAGATACACCCAACTCACGGAAGAACAGCACAGGAAACGGAGGTTACTTAAGAGCAGAAAAAGAGAGGGGGTGGTGGTGGTGTGGTGCGCATGTGTACGACAGTTTTACCAGAACAGTTTTACAAAGACGAGAGGCAGAAAGAGAAGAAGCTAGACACAGGTAAAGACAGAATGAGCCAGAGAATGAGCCAAAGATTAAAATATATTGTCAAAGTTAATATAAGGCCAAGCAGAGCAATTCAGGTGGAAGCTGAGAGAAGCCAGGTTGAATCAATTGGTTTGGAAGATTAGATTGTATGGAGACTAGGAGACTAGCAGCTTCCTGGCCTAGGTCTAGGTATAAGGATAGATAGATAAGAGAAAGAAGAAGCACTCTGGGCTCAACCCAAGCTGTGTATTTGTACAGCTTAGGTATGGCTCTGATGCCATCCCTTCATCTGAATAAATAAAAGCAATATTTACATCCCACTGGAAAAATATCAATTAAATCCAAGAACAAAGGGTAAAAGAGAAGAGAGAGAGAGGAAAGGAGGGAGGGAGGGAGAGGGAAAGAGAGAGCAGGGGGAGAGAGGGAGAGAGAGAAAGACCAACATGGTCTTATGCATCTCATCATAGCTGGCCAGAAAGCTGACACAGAGACATAAAAGGGTTGAGAGTTCAAGACCAGTTTAAGCAAGATAGTAGGATACAGTCTTACAACAAAAAAACAACAAATGATAACAGGAAATAATCTCTTCTGCTTTACACAGAAACGGCAACATCACAATGACAGAGGACTTTTGTACAAGATGAAAGGAATGGCCACAACTATCTGTAGACTATCTACAATGTCACCACTCTGGCCACTATGCATGGGAACTGATCCGAGAGGTGATGACAGAATCAGTTGAGCCAGAATGGACCATTGACTATTGTGATTATGAATTAATGAACAATTACCATTCAGGCAACTAATTTTTTAAAATAATCTGCCCAAGTTAACAGAAACAACATCTGAACCCATACACTAGATAAATAGTCCCTTTTTTTTTTCAGTTTCCTGTTTTAAATTATTTTTTTAAAAAAGGAAGTGTTTAAAAGTAAAATAAATAATGTGATTTTTCTTCTAAATTAATTAAATCTAGCTTTGTGTTTTACTGTTGTTGACCTGTTGCTTTTGCAGTGAGGTCTCACTGTGTAATCAACGCTGACCTTGAACTCAGCATCTCTCTGCCTCAGCCACCACACTGTTGGGATTACACGCATGAGTCACCGCTCCCACCTGACTTCATGTAGTTTCAACTAGACAGAAAAAATGAACCAAGCATTCCAACCTGAAAGCCAATTATAGATTAGCAACTTGAACACAGGGGCATTTTCCCCAGCCCTAGCTACCCTTAGAGAAGGAAGACGGTTTTGATGGAACAACAGCAAAGACAAAACCTGAAGGAGCTGAAAAGATGGCCTGATCACAAGAACAAGCCAAAAGGCCTGGGTTCAAATTCATAACACCCAAGGAAAAAGCAGAGCTTATCTTTGGTGTATGCTG
Source organism: Mastomys coucha (assembly GCF_008632895.1). NCBI lineage: Eukaryota > Metazoa > Chordata > Mammalia > Rodentia > Muridae > Mastomys > Mastomys coucha. The sequence continues at coordinate 26,913,419 of NW_022196910.1, read as the reverse complement.
GGAGGAACTCCAACACTGAGAGACAGAGAGAGAGAGAGAACACATTTGGTGTCTCAAAGCAAACCATCACCTGCTTTCGTTCTTAGAATGACGTAGCCAGGCCAGACTACAAGCAATCTGTTTTCTTCTGAACGCATTCAGAATCCACAAAACAGGTTGCGTGCAGATCAACGAGAGGCTGGCAACCCCACTCCAAGTTTGGAACTGAAAGAAAAGGTGTCCTCCTCTCCACTAAACATTACTCAAACCCATTTCTGGACTAGTCCTTCAGAATAGAGCAGTGGATGTGCCCATGCAACACTCTCAGGACAAGATTCGAGTTTTGCCCTTGACTAGATGTGTGATTTGAGATGCATCACTCGGCCCTTCTCATTATTCTTGTTCATAACCAGTTAATTGAAGTGATCAGACCAAGTAACTTCCCTAAATGTTGGTCTTCTAGGAACTAAATAAAATAGCTATCTCAAATTTATTTATTAAATAAGGATGAAGCATGATGGTGAGGGTACATTTCTAGCAAGTTCAAGGCCCTACATTCAGACCCACTGCCAAAATCTGTGAAGAAACAAATAAGTAAATAGCTTTCCCCATATTACATCAAGGAATATTGGAAATCTGGTCACTGCGGCATCGTTGTCAAAAATAAAAGCTTTATCATCAGCAGGGACTATTTTTAGGCCTGTCTCAGCAACTAGCTGGCCATAGGATCTCGGGTAGATGTCTTGGATGCTTAACACCTATGCAATGAGAATAAAGTTATGTTAAAATCTACTGAGGATACGGTGATGCGCAGCACACCTTTGCAACTGAAGTGTCTGTGTGTTTGGCTAGAACTTCAATCTTGTCTGTTAATCCTGCCCACACATCTTGTGTCTTGCTTATTATTACAAAGGAAATCTGAAGTTGCCTCTGTCATGGTTTCTTGGACCCTGTCTCCATTGGCACATTTAAAGGACAGAAAAGAACTTGAACTCCACTCAATTGAACATTCTGGGTCCTCGGCTCTCTCAGCTTTGCCTGGCTTGTTTCTGCTTCCTGTTTTTACATTCCTAATTTTAAGCCGTAAGGAAAATAGAAGGTTCAGGGTCCAGGCTCAAAGCTAAGTAGAAAAAAAAAAGAAAGAAAGAAAAACAAGCAGGTTTTTAGACCAGCATTGTCTTCCTACCCAATTCACAGAGGAAATCAAGTCTCAGCTCCCCAGAAAAAGAGTGCCTTCCAGACATCTGAATGAAATAAGACACTCAGCTTAACCAGTCATTCTGGTCTTTCAATCCTGGTGGACAAAGGGACAAATAATGCTAAGAAAACACTAAGGTATTTTTATTCTTGTGCTAAAAACAACTACGCCCATTCACAAAATGAGAAGCAATTAAGATCGCATTTAAATAAAAAGATTACTTACTCTCCTAGGCCTTGAGGGTCTCCTACATAGCTGCTAAAGTCAATAACAGTAGTAACATAAGCAGTAAAGGTAACCTTCTATCTGAGACTCTCATCACCCATTGCCTAAGCCTTTCACCTTCAGAAGGAATTCACTTGGGGGCGGGTCCGTGGCAGGAGAATAAACACAGTCCCATATAGCAAAGGAATAAATAAGTGAAAGTTATATAAGAAGTGAGTACTCTAACAACTATGCCTTCTTCGTAACAAGGCCATTAGAGTTTTGCACTGAACCCTGAAGATGTGGGGATAATCCTTCCTTCTTCCTTCCTCCACTCCATCCCCCAGGCCCATCCCACACAACAGGCAGCCTCAAGGGCTGGACACATTCCAGCCTGATCATCTCACTGGTCCAACTCCTAACAGTTGGCCCTTGGCAATCCCATCAAGCAGGCGCTGTGCTGTAATCTTCTGTATGGAGGAAGAGGGTGAGGGCAGGAATGAGGCCTGGGGAGATTAGGCTCTGGGTATCTGGATCATGATCTCAAAAGAAATTAGAGAATTCCTATGAGGGGAGAGGTTGGCCTTGAAGGCCCCCTGCCCATCCATCTTGAGAGAAGTCAGGACAAGCCCCTCTTAAGCTTGGGGATCAAGGCAGAAATGCATCTAGTTCCAGGCCGCTACGTAAATACAGCCTTCTCTTCTGGGCATGTCAGATTTGCTCCAGGCGACAGAGAGGTCCCTCTCCCACAGACACGCAGCCCGGATGGAAATCCTCTGCACTTTAACTGCTTCTAGGTGACACCTCCATTCCCATAACCTTAGCCATAAATCACAAACAAATGTCAGGCAATGAGCTGCTTTCGAATGTCTCATTCCTGACATTATTCTTTGGTCTGAAAAAGCAGCTCAAATTTCTCATTTTCTCCAAATTCAGAAAGCTTGTCTTTTCTTGACATTTCATCCTTCCCTAAAATAATCCTACTCTTTTTTCTTTCTCCAAGGGAAAGTATGGACATACACACACACATGTACACACACACACGTACACAAACACACACACACGTACACAAACACACACATACACGTCATATGTGAACATCATCTTTAAGCCATCAATCTTCAAATAAGTAAAATTTTAAAGCTCATATCCACTGATGCCTCTATTACTGGGCCTTAATTATTCCCTGATGTTAGTAACATACCCTCTTTAAATGGCATCCTTGCCAACAGTGCTAACATTGAAATGGGCTCCAGTCAAATTTTCCATGATATGATTTTGACATTCATTTTCTGGAGCACAATGGTGTTTCTCAGCCCTCTACACAAAATAAGTCTCATCATGGCAGCTCTACTCTCTACATGCTCTCTTCTTCATCCACTCTCGACCTGATTTAGTCCTCTAAAGCATGCTGTCTCTTCTTCACCCTCTAGAATTCTGGTTCTGAAACAACCCATTAGATATAGATCCTGTGATCTGTCACACAGTGATCCTCATGAATCTCCAATCATATTTAAAAAAACAAAACACTCCATTCAAAACAAGTACCATTTTCTTTTTTTTTAAAGATTTATTTTATTTATTTTATGTGTATGAGTACACTGTAGCTGTACAGATGGCCATGAACCATCATGTGTGTGGCTGTTGTTGAACTCAGGACCTCTGCTAGTCCGCTCGCTACAGCCCGCTTGCTCTCTCTGCCCCGCCTCACTCCTGAGTAATTTACTGCAGCTGTCTTCAGACACACCAGAAGAGGGCATCCGATCTCATTATGGGTGGTTGTGAGCCACCATGTGGTTGCTGGGATCCGAACTCCGGACCTTCGGAAGAGCAGTCAGTGCTCTTACATGCTGAGCCATCTCGCCAGTCCCGCAAGTACCATTTTCTTAACCAGAGTCTGAAACCCCTCTTTGCTGGCAGTGCAAATTGTAACCAAGGTTTCAGGATGTGCCCCAGGTTTATTTATCCTACTCATTCGGCCCTTTACGGTCTGCCTCAATGGCCATGCTAGTTCTCCAAAGAACAGGTGTTGAACAGGGTCAGCTGTGTGGTTGTGCAGCTTGTGCTGGCCACAGACATGGGGACAAGGCTCCACAGTTCGATGTGTCATCGATCGAAAATTCTTGGTAACTTCATCTTTTGTTTTTCCACGTCCACTGAGACAAGGAGCCATATGCAGGAGCAAGGGAAGTCCTCAGCCTCCGCATGCCCACCTTGTGTAACCACTGCCCTCCCGTGGGCATTGCCGTGGCCATCTAGGATAGTTTGGAGCCCAGAGTCTGGAGTCAAGTTTCGTCTGTGGCTAGGCCGGAGTACTGACGAGACATCAAGAGACTACACCTTCCATTCCGCAGAAATCTTTCAGCAGATGCAAATCCAAGACAATGGCAGGCTTGTTGTTTGCCCGATCATATCCCAGGTTAGTCCAAATGCTTCCTCGTTATTATCAATTGATGACCCCCCACCCCACCCCGCAAAATAATGACCTGGGGAGGGGGGAATAGATGAAGCGAATACAGCCAATAATTCCTCTTCCTTCTAGGCCCTCCTCACTTAATGTCACATAAAAGACCCAGTGCTGGTAGGAGAGTTTGTATTTCCAGGGGTGGGGGATGGGATGGG
>NW_022196910.1:26904261-26909406 GCF_008632895.1 Mastomys coucha | reverse complement strand
ATAGCGTTTCTACTGTCCTGGTACAAACAAAATGCACACAGGAAACATGTCTACCAAAATGTTCCCGCTTATATTTGCATCGAAAACTGGCCTTGAGTATGTGCAAAGATGAACAGTAAAATCTATGTTAAGGGCTTCTTTACTTAGATCTACAGGAAATGGCAAATTGAAACCACCGTAGCAGGTAGGAGGTGAGGCTTGGGGGGTGGGGAAAGGAAAAGCCGTATGCTTGTATGCTTCCGTACCTTTTAACCATGTCTTCTTTCCTGCTGTTTGAACAAGAGGTGCTGGATTCTATTTTCAAAGTGGGCCATGCAAGTTATGTATCCACCCCTGGTGAGGTCAGAACTGGGCCGTAGCTCAGCAGGATACAGACATTTCTCTAACTGTTCTTTTTGACACCAGCATTCCAAGCTTGATCCCCTCCGAGCGAATCTTATCTCCCTCTGGGTTAGAGCCAAAAGTCTCACTATGCTTCTGCCTCTCCAACACCTCTGCTGCTCACCGGCCTTCCCTCCTCCCTGGATCTGACCAGGCTACCCTAAGTCATTTCTTCTAATCTACCATGCAATCCCCTATCCCAGGGCACCCTTCCTGAGAGCTGCTTTGACCCCCACCCCACCCCTCCCATCCCCTATCCTATTCACAATATGAATCCTCAGGTATCTCTTCAAAGGGCACTGACCTCCCCAATCTCTTAGTCTAGAGTAACCCCTCTCTTAGTGCCTTTCATTTCCAGACCCCTCATGCATACTTTAACTCCCCGCTTAGTCTAGGTCTCCTCTGCGGGAGTGCAGCTCTGTGAAAGTTTTGTTCTATTTCGCTCACTTCTCTGCACTCAAAACTAGGTCAGTACAAATATCCACTAATGAAGCCAATATACTTTATAAAGTATGAAGTCATTTAGATTGAGATAAGGAAAGTCTACCTAATAGGAGACATAAATCTGAATGAGCTTTCAGATGACAAAATTATCTCTAACAGGGATCCACAAATGGTGCCTGATGTCCAAAGTCAGGAAGTATTTTGTTTAAGGAAATCCACCCAAACAGGGCGCCAAGGAGCCTGTGGCTGAGAGAGGGGGGGGGAAGCAGACTCTGCCTTTAAGGAGCGAGCCATCGTGAGCAATAACTGGGAACAGACAGCTAAAGCCTCCAGTTCTTCAGTTGCAAAGTGGACATGACGTAGTAATACCTGCCCTTCTTTCACACAGGCTTCTTCTGGGTGCAAAACATGACATTATAAATGCATGCCTCTTTTTTTGCAGTGCTGAAATGTTAAAGAAATCTTTGCCCTGATAATTAAGGAAACAGTTGGCCAGGGTAGGGGGACGGGACCGGACTGCAGGGCTTGGGGCCATTAGCTAAGACTGGTGTTTGGAGAGAAAGCCTCCCAGCAGATGTGGATACTCGCTGGCCTCTCACTTGGTGACCCCCATACATCTCCCAGGTGATGTGAATGTCACTGAGCCCAATTAGCATTACCCTTTCACATAACATTCAAATTCCTGGACTTCCGAGGGCAGCGGGCCATGGCCATATAAGGGAGGAACGGAAAGCACAGATAAGAGGAAAGGAAAGGAGAAAGCAAAAGGTTACAGGGGCCATGGAGGGTTTTACATTCCCCCACACAAAGGACAAGATGTCGCCACAAATTCTTTTATCTGGGGGAAAGAATTAACAAAAGAACAACTCCTACCAAGAGGCAGGCCATTCTCTGTCCCACCACTCGCACTCGTATGTGTAGTAGGGTCTTATTGCTATTACTCTGGCTAATTTGTTTCTACCTACAGGGTATGTTATTGTGTGGTTTTCTTCTGCTTGTTTGGTTAATCTTTCACAGCCTCTTCCAGTTTCACTATGCACAGTTAGATATACCAAATCCACTTCATGCCCTAAAATGTATCCTGCCTTGACACAAAGCAAAACTCTGTACATCAAGGCTCTTGCCTCCACCAGAACATATTTCTACAATTCATTTTTGAACTGATGATGTGTATGCAAAGACAGCAAGGCATAGGAAAATCAAATTACTTGTGATTTTAAGCCAGGAAGAAGAATTATTTTAAGCACCACCCCCCCCACCCCAATCTTTCCCCAATCCCCCCAAATGCCCACCCCCAACATTTCTGGTAATTTAAAGGCTTCAGAAAACTTAAGCAGAACACTTCTCAAATAAAAATAAAAATGCTTTGACGTGTACTAACAAAAGGAGGGAGAAAAGGGTGTCAAAAGTGGGCCGGCTGACAGCTCTCCTGACAAGGGAACCCCTGCACTCTATTTTTAAACCTATCTGTGTAATTTAGGAGAGAAGTCACCATGTCTCCTGATAAAGCCTTTGGAGGCGGCTGGAGGATAAGTTTTGCGGTGCTGAGAAAGGCAACGCCGCCCACACTGAGAAGGCAGAACTGCAAGATTCTGTCTTTTAGCAGAACCAAAAAGAAAGAAAAAAAAATGTGCATTTCCTGGTGGGGTGGGGTGGGGGACAGGAAGATGGAAAAAACACAGAAGGCCCCAGATCTGAAAACAGGGTAAACACCCCTACACACATCATTACCAATAACAAGCCAAAGATGAGCACCTCGTGGGGCTTAGGTGAACGGCATGGAGAGAAATTGCTCCTGGCTCAAGGCATAAGGAACTATCGTTATTTCAAGTAACTCCATGGAGAGAGGAGGGACACATAGAGAGCTGCTTCTCGGTTGACAGTAAGGAGGAGCAGGCCAGCAGGAAGGCAAGATGATTTGGTACAGGGATGAGGGAGCCCCTCATCTCCCAGCTGTTTGCAATGGAGCTGACGATGCTGTACCTTTTGAGTGTTGCCATTACAATTAAACAACTGTGCCAAGTAAGCATTCCTTAACACCACCCATAGTGAAAGGCTTATACCCCAAGGTCCATGAGACCTTGAGAGACCTTGAGTCTGTGGAAAAGGTACTTAGCATAACCCACCAAAGAAAGCACTAGACACGGTGTCTTTGGGGTGGGGGTGGGGGACAAAGAAATAAATGGGTTTCCTGCCTCCTTCAGCTTCTGATTAGACTAATTCCTGGTCTTGACTTATAAGCTATGACCAGTCTACACTCCCCGACTCCCAATCCCCTCTACTGGAATGCACACATGAGCACACAAACACACACACACACACACACACACACACACACACACGCCTCAGGCTATAGCCAAGAGCATAGCAGTGCCAGCTCTGGATGGTTGACCCTGACACAGGCCCCAAAGGGCAATGATGTGACCGAATGAATGGAGCCTCTTATTAAAAATTAATTTCTGTCAAGCCAGATTACATGTGAACACAGCCTCTTTGTGATCGCCACCGTGATTTCTGGAAACAAACATAGGCCCTACTGTTGCCAAAAGCAAGGCCAGCTTAGGACAGTCTTGAGTCTTGATTGGCCGACACAGCAGCAGGTTCCCCAAGGCTCACAAAGGCATTTGTCCTGTGGAGGACAGAGAGCTGCCTCTTCTAACTATTCCTCCTCCTGCCCTGCACCCACTGCCTAGTGAGAGACTGCAAAGCTTGCTTCATGGTGGATCTGAGGGTCTTGGCTCCTGAAAGCTTGTGAAGACAGAAGGATCATAGCACCATTGCCTTTAGTTCAGGGCTGACACTGGAGGAGCAAATGAGATAGCATGTCAAGCCCCTGAAATGCAGAAGGCAGACCAGCCAAGGACAATTATCCCATTTCCTACCATCCCCCACCCTGGGCACTCTACGCTGGGACATTAAGCTTCTGTTAAGCTGCTCTGCAATTTAGGCTACTAGACACTGAGTGGTGTGAGCAGGCCGAGGTGTTACTTTCTTGTGGCAAAGGGTTGAAGGAAACAGAGATCTGGGGTTAAAACACTGTCAAAGAAATGTACATGTCTCCCACATCCGTAAATACATTTTTTGATTTCTCCATTATGTCTTTGACATCTTCTATCATAAGAGTAAGAAGGGAGAGTTATGGGGTGGGAGGGGGAGTGGCGGTGAGGGGAGTTCTCGGTGTTGCTACATCTTCCTGTATTTAATATAGTGGCAGTATTGTTGGTGAGTCTGATCTGGCATCATTGATCTGGCATTGTATGGCCATTTGGGTATGGAGAGAACCTTAGCATTTGGTTTTTTTTTGGTTTTTTTTTTTGTGCGCCACCACCCAGCAGATGTATTTATTATTAAGTACACTGTAGCTGTCTTCAGATGCATCAGAAGAGGGCGTCAGATCTCATTACGGGTGGTTGTGAGCCACCATGTGGTTGCTGGGATTTGAACTCAGGACCTTCTGTAGAGCAGTCGGTGCTCTTACCCGCTGAGCTATCTCGCCAGCCCCAAACCTCAGCATTTGTAATGTGTGCTACTCTCCTGGCTGAGAAGGAATAAGAAGGCCCAGTGTGTGTTGGGGGGAGATGGTAGGGGGTGTCCATCAAAAAGAAGGTAACCAGAGGGATTTGTCAATATAATCATAGTTGTGTAAAAATATAAATATATCCTTGTTAGTTTTGAAAGTGAGGATAGAATTAGGTACAGTTGCTCACAGCCATTATCATCTTAGCACTTGGGGAACTGAAGCAGAAGGATTGTCATGAATTTGAAGTCTCAAATTTAGAGTCCCTGAACTACATAAAGAGTTTCAAGCCAGCCTGGGTTACAGAATAAAAATTGGTCTGGGGGTTGGGGGGACCTCCACAAAAATTAAGTGGAAAAGTAGACAATTTTATATTAGACTCGTAAATTTAAATATTCCTTTCTCAGCAGTTAATAGGCAAGCTATCAAAATGTAGTAATATATATACACATCATCTATCCCCTTCAAGGCTTGGGGATCATTGTGGAAGAGATGCTTGAACTTTGTAGGAACCAGAGGTAAGGAATAGCTGCCATGAAACAGTGTTTCTCAGACACAATAGGGTCCACATATAATACGTGAAATCACAGTAGCACGTGTAGGACCTCCATAAAAGCAAGCCAGCCAAAATTCCAGCACGAGTTGTAGAAGGCTCATGAAGTACTATTTTCCCTAACTGAGGAGCCATTGGCAACTGACGGCTGCCAGGGGAGGGGCAGTTTTCTCCATGTACCACCCAGTTTCTAGTGGATGATCCTATGCAGTGCACATCCTGACAGTGCTAAGTGGACTGGGGGGGGGGG
>NW_022196910.1:26896573-26904220 GCF_008632895.1 Mastomys coucha | reverse complement strand
GGGGGTGTAAAAGCACACATAAAGTTAGCAGGGAAAAGAGATGGTAGAAAGGATGTGGGACGAACTGGAGGGAATAGAGTGGGATCAAATGGATTTGATCAAAACACATTCATGTATGAAACTCTCAAACAATGAATAGATAAATGACATGAACTCTAACACCCACCAGGAATGTATTGATATTTTTTTTTTATAGACCACTGTACTCATATATTACAGAACATATTTTTTTTCCTGAAAGCCCAAGACCTGGCCATCAAGATACAGCTAAGCCATAAAACAATTCTATTTTAAAATGTTGAAATTACACAGAGTATATGCATAAACTATAAGAAAGGTAAATTGGAAATCAATAATAAAGTAAAATAAGATCAATACTTCCAAATATTGGCAATATTGCATATGACCAAGAAAAACTTGTGAAAGAAATAAGAAGATATACTGAGCTGAGGAATAATGCTAGTAGAGTGCTTGCTTTACTCTGTGTTACCATTGCTGCTGCTGAAACACCACGACCAAGAGCAACGTGGGGAGAAAAGAATTTATTTTACTTATACTTCCACACCCATCACAGTCCATCACCTTAGGAAGTCAGGGCAGGGACTTGAGACAGGAATCAAAGCAGAAGCCATGAAGGGGTGATGCATACTGGCTTGCTCAGCCTGCTTTCTTAAACACCGAAGGACCACCTGCTCAAGGCTAGAACCACCCACCAAGGGCTGGCCTCTCCCACATCGATTATCAATCAAGAAAATGCCCCACAGACATGCATACTGATCAATCCTATGGCGGCTTTTTAAAATTACTATTATGATCCCTTCTTCCCCAATGACCCTACCTTGAGTCAAGTTGAAAGAAAAAATGAGCCAGCTCCGAGTCTATCACACTTGGCAGAACAGCCTCTCACACAGATAAAAGGGAACTCTAGAGCTTCCAAGGTAGAACACAGAAAAAGAAAAATTGAAAATTAAAGATTCGATATTTCTACATCTGAAATAAACAAGACAAGACAACAACAGCAAAACTGAGTTGGCTGGTAGTGGCAAACACATTTAATCCCAACTCGAGGGAGGCACGTGAATCTCTGTGAGTTCAAGGCCAGCCCTGGTCACCAAGTGAGTTCCGGGGCAGGCAGAGAAACCCTATCTTTAAAACAAATAGATAGATAGGTAGATAGATAGATAGATAGATAGATAGATAGATAGATAGATAGAATAATAGAAAAGCATGCTTTAAAGAAGAGTAGAAGTCAAAGAAACAGTAACAGACTGAAAATTAGCATGATAGAGGGTTGAGTAAAGACACTTAAGCTCTCTTTTCTCTAAATGTTCTTTAATTCCAAGTGCATACAGCAAATCAGGTTCCCAAAGACTTACTCTGAGTCCATGGGTAATTTAGTCTATTAATCAAGCATCTATTCATTTCCATGGTCTCCCAGACCAACACTTACCTAATATCCCTGTATATCCCTAGTGCCCCTAATATACCTGTATCCCCAGAACATGAACACCCACCTATCACCTACCTTAATGACTTACAGAGGGTCAGATCCCTCTTCAAAAATTCACTTTACAATACCTACTGAGTGTACAAAGTACACGACCCGGCTTTACGTAAGCATTTTACTAATACATACTATGTCCTTACTTGCCTTCGAGGTCTATAAATACTTATTAAGCCATCTGCTGTGCTCCAGGCATCCTTCTAAAGATGGATTAATTACAGTATTTATAATATATCTGTTATCATGCTCTATTTTACAGCAGAAATACTGAGGTTTAGAGAAATTGAGTTTAGCATCAGACAGTACCAGACACACACAGATTTTTCAACCCATCCAATAGCCGGGGTTACTTTGTTTGTCTTGTGGTTGTTTGTTGTTTTGCCTGTATCTGTTTGTTCTGAGACAAAATCTCACACTATGTAGCTCTGGCTGGAAGTTGCTTTGAAGACCAGGCTGGCCTTGAACTTACAGAGTTCCTCCTGCCTCGGCCTCCAGAGTGGTAAATTCTCTGGTAAACCACTTGATTATTTCTTTCAATCACGGAAGATGCTCCAAAAACTTAAAGGAAAATTCTTCCCCTTAATTCGTCTAGCTACTCCCCATCTCCTCCCTGGGGGGGATGGGAGGGTGGGAGGGGAAGGTGAGGGGGAAGGGTAGGGGTGGGGGTAGGGAGTAGGGGTGGAGTTTACAGAACTCTATCAAATTACTAGCCTAAACCTAGTTTCCCTTGGAAGACCTAATTTAAGGGCTCCTGAACTTTGGATGAACTCAGTCCCATCCAGTTTGGTTAAGGCACCTATAGGCCTCAAATCTACACACCAATGGGATTTAGTTTTCCTTTTTACCAACCCACTTGTTTATCTAGTCTGACGCTTGAAGACCCTCCTCCCTTCCTGTCAGTCAGGCTGTTGGGGGTCAATGGTGATTGACTGATTTACAGTGCCTCTTGTGTCTTGTTCTCTTTGCTTTTACTTATTGGTGGATTTTGGTTCTTTTCATTCACTGGAGGATATAAAGCCAGGCTGCTTTCTCTGTATAATTTGGGCATCCTAAGAAATCCTTTAGCTTTGCTTCCTGTATGAACTTTGTTTCTGGTATGATTACAGATCTTGCCACACCAGATAATCCACTTTTCATCTGGGCCAATCCTTAGGCTAAAGGTAAAGTAAGAATCAATACAAGATCATCAGCATCTAACCTAATCGAATGAAATGTTTCAATAAGAATAAAGAGCTGGGCAGTGGTGGCACATGCCTTTAATCCCAGCACTTGGGAGGCAGAGGCAGGCAGATTTCTGAGTTCGAGGCCAGCCTGGTCTACAGAGTGAGTTCCAGGACAGCCAAGACTACATAGAGAAACCCTGTCTCGAAAAAAACAAAACAAAACAAAACAAAAACGAATAAAGAAGAACAAAGATGAATGTCTGAAGTAGCGAACTCAAGCACCCATTTTCCCCATTGACCTTTGGAAAAGCAAGAGAAAAGTCCCGGGGTAGGAATAATCTGCAATAAAAACTCACAATTCTGAAATCGGACAGCGCAAATGCAAAGGTTATTCCTAACAGACTGGAAATAAAACATAGCTATGGAAGAATTCTCCAGATTTAATAAAACAAAAGGAATGTACTTAATAAAGTTTGTGTTGAGCCTTCAAAACCCTCTAATGTCTCTCGTCGATCTCCAGATTAAACACATCTCCCACGGGGTAAGAGCCTAATTCTATGGGTGCCGAGGAGTGATGCAATCTTCTGTCTCGGGGGTAGTTCTTGGATACTGTCCCGTGATAGGGAAACGGAACCTGGCTTCATTTCTTCCATGCCTCAGAGAACAGACCATGCGGACCTGCACGTTGAGAGCGGTCAAGCAGGAAGTGTTTAGTAAACAGAGCTTGTCCTCCATTGATTCTGAATTTACTTTAAGAAGACACTTATCTCTTGTAAAAAGGACAAGGCTTCCCTTGCCAGTCACCTTTTAGAAAAGGCCTGCAGGAGACACTCCCTGAGGACGTGCAGAAGCCTGGGTCAGCCGCCTGTGCTTAGAAACAAACAGCGGCTATCTGATGCATCGTCACATCACCCCCTTCCTTCTGGAGCAGTGCTTCTCAACCTTCCCAATGCTGTAACAATTTAATACAGTTCTTTATGTTGTGGTGAACCTGACCATAAAATTATTTTCTCTGCTGCTTCATAACTGTGACTTTGCTCTTGTTATATTGTTATTATTGAATCATAACTAAATATCTGATATGTGACCCCTGTGAAAGGCTCCTTGAATCCTGAAAGGGGTCGTGACTCATACATAGGTTGAGAATCACTGTTCTAGAGCCGTTCAAGACCCTGCCAGGATGAACATGTGTACGTACAGAGAGAGAGACAGAGGCTACAATGTTTTGACCTAAAACATAACTATAATTTTTTCAGTGGCAACATATGCTTAAAACAACCAAAAATGCACACTTTTAGAAGTAGGAAGACCTTTAAAAGCCACATTTATTGTTCAACCTTATAATTTTGCAGATAATGCTAAAAATTCCAGATAATGCTAAAAGTGCCAGAACTTGCTATGAATTCAAATATAAAGGCTGAAGCCTTTATATTTGCCCAGGTGTTGAGGGTGTAGCTCAGTAGGTAGACAGCATGCAAGAAGGCCTGGGTTTAGTCCTTAGCACTGCGTCAAGTGAGCATGCCTTCGATCTTAGTATTTGTGATATGGATGCACAAGGATCAGAAATTCAAAAATTCACTTTTCAAGTACTCTCTTTTTTCTTCTCCTTTTTTTATTCCTCCTTCTCCATCTTCTTCCCTGATTTGATTTTTATGACAGGATCTCATGTAGCACAGGCTGGTCTCCCTAGTAGATAAAGATGACCTTGAATTTCTCCTTGAAGTACAAAAGTTAAGCAGGCTGTTAGGTTACAGACATCTGGGTTTAAATCTCAGCTCCCACGTTGCCCAAAGGTAACCCTAGGTGAATTCATCTTCCGTAGCCTCCACTGGGCCTCCTGTAAAATGGAGACACTACAGCAAGAGGTCTGGAATGTCCCACTGGAATGCAGCAGTTTTTGTTTGTTTGTTTGTTCCTGAATTCCTCTGGTGCACTTGAGTGTAGACCTTCCCAAAAGTCAAGTGTCATAAAACCCTCACCAGGAATGTCACCAGCAGGAAAAATAGTTTCTTATCACCAAGAATAGAAGGAAAAGAAATCAACAGACTGCGTCACAAACTATCCTAGCTTACATCTATTCTCTAAGGGCTGGTTTGTCTTTCCCAGAAGTCATCCGTTTCCCCAAACTGGATTTCCTTTTATTCCACCCCCTTTTACCTATTAGCTCCCAAATTTTATCTTGTCCCCTGAGTGACAACCATGTGTGAACACACATAAGACTAGTCTACAGAGTGAGTTTCAAGGCAGTGGGGGCTGCATAACAAGATCCTACCTTTAAAAAAGAAAATCTTTGTTAATGAGTCTTTTGTCAGTTTCAGTTGGAGTTGTGTCCCCAACTGAAAGTAAAGTAATTTAGACGACTTTTCCTTTGCTAGCATCACTCTAAGCACCCAGGACATAAAAATTCATAAAATTCCATGTCCTTCCATTACCTCCATACCAGTGATGAGGAAACGAGGCACGGGGAAGACAGCTAGTGATGGAGCCAAGAGCTGAACCCAGTAGTGTAGCTGCAGAGTCTTTGTGCTTGACACGAGAGTAGAATAATGCATAAATACGAATATGCACCAAGGACTAGACAAGACAGTCTGCTTACTGCATCTAGCCAGGCCACAAGGAAGGAACTCAGTAAACGGCAATTCTATATTTATTAGTGGAAAATCGTCAGTCAGTGGCTGTTGATATTTTTTCATCTCTCATCAAGGGTGTAAAAAAGAAAGAAGAAATCCAACCGTTGAGTAATAAAAAAAAAATATGTGTTTTAATGAACTAGAGCTTAAGAGTCAGTGTAGATGGTACTGGGAATACAGAGAAAAAGACAATGACAGGCAAATCAGAGGGCTAGAATGTGTGAGAATCAACCCGTACACCCAGTGGACATCCCGGTAAGGACAATGATATTATATTTCTTAATATAAACTGTATGACATGCCACAAAGTATGTGGTTCAGATTCCATGGTTTTTTTTGTTTGTTTGTTTTTTGTTTGTTTTTTTTTTTTTATCATCCTTCCAGGTAGACATCTCCTCCCCACCAATTCTCATACTGAAAAGATGAGCAATAGTCAGTTCCCTGTAGCTGGAGATAAGGAAACAGCCAAGACTCTAGGCTTTGGGGTAGACCCATAGCTTCTCTTTACTTTCCCAGCAGGGTGCAGGGGTGCACTTAGGCAAGTTATTTCAGTTAAAGTTACTGGGTTTCTGTTTCCTTGTATGAAAGATGAAGAAGTAACAATGCTGCAAAACCTACGTCAGGATAGAGGGATACCTCACAGTTATAGGCTCATAATGATTAACTGGTTCCCAGTCACCCATAACTGAAGGAGATCTAACACCTTAGTGTGGACTTTAAGGGCACTGCACTCATACAGCACATCCCACCCGTACACACGCATATAAATAGTATTTTTTAAAAAAAATTAAGCAAAGCAAGACGAAACAAAACAAAAGTGTCCTTAGTTGGGTGGTGGTGGCTGCAGCAGCAATAGCAGCTGTGCAATAGCAGCAGCGCACTATTAATCTTTAATCCATCACTTGGGAAGCAGAGGCAGGTGGATTTCTCAGTTGAAGGCCAGCCTGGTCTACAGAGTGAGTCTCAGGACAGCCAGGGCTACACAGAGAAACCCTGTCTGGAAAACAAACAAACAAACAAACAAAAACAAAAAAACAAAAACACTAGCCCAGAGAAGAGTTAAGCCAGTTTAGTAGGAAACAGCATGTGTGCACTCCTCAGTCATCCAAGGCACCGAGGGCAGCACCAGAACACCTGCCTAATGCACAGGGCCATAATGAGCTCCCGAATCACAAAAGCTTTGGTGGTGGGGACTGACTTTGTGATTTATCATCTTTTCCCCTGATTTTGCATTTCTCCATACTGTAGACAAAGACGACACCAGGCTACTCTGAATTTCCACAATATTTTTTCTGACCTCTTTTTTTGTAAAAAGAGTTCACATCGATCTCAATGTGTGTAGTCAAAGCTCTACTACGCGTGGACGTTCTCACTTAAACCCGGAACAACACTGTAGAGTCAATAGTATTAGTATCTCCATCCTTTTGTTTCTTTTTTCTTCCCTGAGATGGGGTTTCTCTGTGTAGCCCTGTCTGTCCTGGAACTCATTCTGTAGACCAGGCTGGCCTAAAACTCACAGAGATCCTCCTGCCTCTACCTCCCAAGTGCTAGGATGAATAAAGGTATATGCCACTGCCTCCTGATTTTTTTTTAAGATTTATTTATTTATTTATTATATGTAAGTACACTGTAACTGTTTTTCAGACACACCAGAATAGGGTATCTGATCTTATTACAGGTGGTTGTGAGCCACCATGCGGTTGCTGGGATTTGAACTCCGGACCTTCAGAAGAGTAGTCAGTGCTCTTAACCGCTGAGCTATCTCTCCAGCCACCCCTTCCCCCCCCCCCCCCCCCACTTGTTATTCTTTTAAACAAGTGAGAACAGGAAAACTTAACAAGGCTAATAAAGATTGCCAAGGTAGCTAATGAGGCCACAAGTATTTGAATCTGCAAGACTCTAAACCCAGAGCCTATGCTCTTAACCACAATACAACTCATTACTTTACACCTTTCGATTATTTATAATAATTATTTTGATATCAAAGCTAAAGGGCAATGTTTATATAAATTTGGCCTTCTACAGTTCCCAGAATGCATGGTGTCCCTGTGTACAATGGGGTTGACTACATGTCATTGAGTATGTGAAAATCTATATTGCAATTGAGTTCCCTAGTATCTCAAACACCATTCTTCCCATGATTCTAAGTGATTGACACCAGCTGTCTCGCTGACTTTAAAGGCTCCAGTTACTGTTTCCATCCCCACCTTCCAAGTGAGAAATCCAATCAAGGTCACATGGTGAAACTCTATGCCACAACTAAACATATATTCTATACAGTTAAGTCCTCCTCCATCTGCAGCCAGCCTGGTCTACTTAGCAGGACACTCTCTCAAATAAAAAAAAAAAA
>NW_022196910.1:26895313-26896563 GCF_008632895.1 Mastomys coucha | reverse complement strand
AAAAAAAAAGAACTATGTTTCATTGTCAAAAACGGATAGAGACCAGGGACAATTCCAAATATCCTTATAGAAAGGGCTTGCAAATAACAATTTCTTATTGGGACTGGAAGAAAAAGATAGGTTTTTAAGTGATTGCAAAGCTGTATTTTCATAGGAAGTACACAAATGTCTACACTGAGTCCTAGCACTATTTCAGGTTACAGATGGACCTTATGGAAAATAAAAAGGATAGTAAATAATCCTGCTTGAGCTTGAGGGTATATGAACCTGGTGTGTCATGCGAATGTATTCACGCACCAGCCTTATAATTTTCTAAAGCGACTGAAAAATCAATAAAGTAAAAATTCACATCTCTAGGGTATCCAGAGCCCCTGGACACTAAAACCCCAACCCGATGAGACTGAAGGTGAAGGGGGCCTCACAGAGTTTGTATGAGGGTGTTGACAGTCACTTGCAGTGGCGACGGCTGCACCATCATGGCCTGTGTAGGAAAGGACCCACCTCGTCCTCCAGAGACTGAGGCCTCCGGGTGGAGACGTGATCCAGGAAATGGAAGATGGCATCATTGCAGGCCATTCCCTGAAGAGGTCTGTCAGATGTATTGTGGCCGTCACAAAGGCCGGCATCATCAGGAAGGATGTAGAAAACAAAATAGAAAGCACAGACTTAGGAGCACTCACACACATACACACATGCACGCTGACGCCAGAATTCCTCTGCTCCAGAAATATCATGGGTCATCTCTCCTGGCCACCAAAACCTCAATAATGTCATAATGAAAGTGGAGGCTGTCCAGTGAAGGTCACTCACAATGATTAGGGAATGAACAAGAGAGCACAGAGACATCGGAACAGAAAGACAAGATGTGAGAGCTGGTCGGCCCCAGTACACACACAACTCATGTTTTCCTTCTGTAGGGCAAGAAATGAATCAGGACAAAGAGCATCTCAAAGACAGTTCATAGCTGGGACCTATAACTGTGTGAGTTCCAAGCTGAGCTATGTGCACTTAGCTTTTGGAGGTCCATGTTCATGTTCACTCATATGAATTTACAAGTTCCCTTTTGTCTGATTCTTTGAACATACTTGTTTGATACTAGCATATCTAGTTAGTTCCCAAACTTGACACTCAAAGAAAAGGAAAAAAAAAATCACCCAGAAACCTTTTATAGAAAAGGACACTGGAGCTGGGCAGTGGTGGAGCACGCCTTTAATCCCAGCACTTGGGAGGCAGAGGCAGGCGGATTTCTG
>NW_022196910.1:26892960-26895285 GCF_008632895.1 Mastomys coucha | reverse complement strand
AAGAAAGAAAGAAAGAAAGAAAGAAAGAAAGAAAGAAAGAAAGAAAAAAAGAAAGAAAGAAAGAAAAGGACACTGGACTTTGTTTCCAGTGATTTTTGACTCTATGGTTCCGGGGCCTTGTAATTCAAAGAGAAAATCTTCCACAGACAATTGAGCTTATGATATGATCAGTTGAACTTCACTTATGTCCCATCCTGAAACCCACTACTGAAACCAGAAGTGAGAATCTTTTTTGGCCTAGACTAGGTCATGGGCTCTTCCTAAAGTAGGTTTACTCCAGTAAAGGAAGTTATTGAATCAATAACTTAGATGAATCAATCTAAGAAATGATGCTTTCTCCACCAAAATTAACATCCTTTTATTTTTTTATTCATCTATTTTTAATTAATTTATTTATTTTATGCACATGAGTACACACTGTAGCTGTACAGATAGCTGTGAACCTTCATCTGGTTGTTTGGAATTGATTTTTAGGACCCCTGCTCATTCTGGTCAACCCTGCTTACTCCAGTCGACCCTGCTTGGGCCCTGTTTGCTCCGTTGGCCAAAGACTTATTTATTATCATAAATAAGTACACTGTAGCTGTCTTCAGACACACCAGAAGAGGACATCAGATCTCATTATGGGTGGTTGTGAGCCACCATGTGGTTGCTGGGATTTGAACTCAGGACCTTTGGGAGAGCACTCGGTGCTCTTACCCGCTGAGCCATCTCCCCAGCCCCTATTCTTTTATTTATAATGCAAGTGAACAAGCAGCAACAAAAAACCCTGTGTTTAAGCTACTCTGATGGCATACACCTACAATCCCAGTGTCCAGAAGCTGGCAGGATAGCTCAGTGGGTAAAGACACTTGCTGCAAATCCTGAAGACCTAAGTTCAATCCCCATAACGGACATGATAAGAGAGAACCAATCCCTGTGAGTTGTCTTCTGACCTACATACACACAAACCATTACACATGAGCATACCTATATGCATGCATGCAACAAACATTTTGGATGGTGGTGGGGGGATCAAAATACCCATGGGAGGAGATACAGAGACAAAGTGTGGAGCAGAAACTGAAGGAAAGGCCATTTAGAGACTGCCCCACCTGTGGATCCATCCCATATACAGTCACCAAACCCAGCCACTAGTGTGGATGCCAACAAGTGCTTCCTGACAGGAGCCTGATATGGCTGTCTCCTAAGAGGCTCTGCCAGGGCTGGACAAATACAGAAGTGAATGCTCACAGCCACCCATTGGACTGAGCACAGGGTTCCCAATGAAGGAGCTAGAGGAAGGACCCAAGGAGCTGAAGGGTTTGCAGCCCATTAGGACGAACAACAATATAACTAACTAGTACCCTCAGAGCTCTAGGAACTAAAACACCAACCAAAGAGTACACATGGAGGGACATGGCTCCAGCAGCATGTGTATAGCAGAGGATGGCCTAGTTGGTCATCAATGGGAGGAGAGGTCTTTGGTCCTGTGAAGGCTCTATGCCCCAGTGTAGGGGAATGCCAGGGCAGGGAAGTAGAAGTTGGTGGGTTAGTGAGCAGGGGAAGGGAGGATGGGATAGGGTGGTTTTCTGAAGGGAAACCTTTGTGTTCTTCCTGAGATTTTATCCACAGAACCTGGTCACCATACTTCGTGGAAATCCAGGTCAAACAGAGAAGAACCAAAGTTTGAGGCATCAGTCCCTCAGGGGCTTCCAGCAGGAACTGCCAGGTAACTATGGGAGACATCTTAGACTTGGGTTCTCTGGACTGAAGGTGAACTTTCCCGACCAATATAGCCAGGAGTAGAGACCACACTTCTTTCCTGAGCCCCGCCCTAGTGCAGGATCATAAACAAAATAAATTATCATTGTTTGAAGCCACTAAGGCTGGGGTATTTTGTTATGTACCAATAACTCACAGAAATATAAGGATCATTCTCACTATAATTATCCTGGGGTGAGGGAGCTGTCTTTATTTTTAAAGACACATCTATTTCCCTATCTTATTCTCTCTTCTTTTAGTGTGTGGAATAGGAATTAAACTGAAACTAATAAAAAGTAATCAGTGTGAGGTCGGTAAAATAGCTTTGTAGGCAAAGCTCTTGTCTTACAAACACTTAAGCGCTTGGGCTTTGGTGCCCAGACCTCACAAAGGTGTGATGGTATGCACCTGTAATCCCAGGGCTGGGGAGGTGGAGACAGGAGGATGCTTAATACTTGTTAGCCAGCTACCCTAACCAAATTCACCTGCTCCAGACCATTGAGAGACCTTGTTTAAAAGAAGTGGATGTAGCCGGGTGGTGGTGGCACACGCCTTTAATCCCAGCACTTGGGAGGCAGAGGC
>NW_022196910.1:26874349-26892950 GCF_008632895.1 Mastomys coucha | reverse complement strand
AAAAAAAAAAAAAAAAAGTGGATGTGACCCAGAGTAATGTTACGCAAGGTTGTTTTCTGTTCTCTGTGTATACACACATATATACACAAAGTAGTCAATATAGGCTGGGCATGTAGCTACATCGTAAGAGTGTATGCCTAATATGCCAAAGACTCTGAGTTCAACCAGAAAGTTTTTATAGCATGCAAATTTTTAAAAAAATTGTTAAAAATTTAGATTTTTCTCCAAAAGCCGGAAAGAGACAATTGGATTTCCCCCTGGACAGGGATGCAGTGGTTGGAAGGGCTCCTGTCACATCTCGTCTCTGCTTCTTGGAAAGTTGCTAGGTGAAGCAGCATGCAGGTAGGCTCTTCATCCTTCCCTTTGTAAACATTAAAATATAAGGTATAAAATGTTGCTTGCATGACTGAAACAAAGCAGGACAGACAAGGAGTCCACTTGTCCCTAGAGGGCCCAATGATTTGGGGTAGCCAGAGAAACATCCCGTGACACCTGGACGCATGGCCTTACCTTTGACCTTTAAGGACTCAGTGAAGGTCTTTAGCTGTCCTTTATTGTCACGTTCTTTCATCAAACCGACTCCCATCAAGGTCTGAATAAATATTTGTAAACTGTTTGAACTTTGTCCTGTGCCCTTTGGACTGCAAAGATGTTTGAAAGAATCGCCCCTTCCCACGGAGCGGACACGCGTGCGCAAATGCCTGTTCCCATCCCCCCAACCGAACCCATTCAGAGCCAACTGCTAACTGAGCACCGAAGACACAAGGATTGGATAAGAATCTCTGAAAGTCATTCAGGGTATTTGAGAAACTGCATGTGAGAAATGGCATATAAATTTACAGCTAAAGTCGTCCTTGTGAAACAGTTTAAAGTCTGTGAACTGTTTTTTTAAGGGTTTTTCAAGGATTCCTATGTCAGCTACCACAGGACCTGTTCTTTCTGTGTCTCTACTCCACCCCACTCCATCTCCTGTTCTTCTTTGGCTGGTTGTCCCTTGTTCTGCAGACCTCCACTCTTTCTCTTGCCCTCTCCTAACCCTGACCCCCTCTTGCAAATTTCTTCCGGAAGAGTCAGAGGGAGGAGGTAGCTGCTTTCAGAAGTCCCCCAGCGCTGACAAAGGAGTGTGAGCAAAGGTCAGAGCCAGGCCCCACAATGCTAGCTAGAGATCCTGAGGGACATCAGTTTTGTAATTTATGTGCTAATCGACCCAAGGTTGGGCAACTTCTCTCAGGGGAGGAAGGAAAGAAGCTTCCAGATGAACTGACACATGAAAAGGCACGGCCTTGTCATGATTTGGCTCTGGCATCCAGGCCTGTGTAACCTCTGATTCCTCTACTTCCTCAGCTATTAAAATGGAGGCGCCGCTTCCTACCCAGCATCACAGGATGTTGTGAAGAGCAGCGAATACTGACAGGACAAGCAGTCTGCAGCAGACAGAGCCCCCAAAGTTCAGTTCTAAAAGATAACAATAGTGTACACACATATACACACACACACACACACACACACACACACACACTGGAAGGGGAGAGGAAGGGGGACAGGGAAAGGGACTGGGAGAGAGATATTAGAGTATTAGATGCCATACGGGTGGATCACTGCCTCAGTTTCCTCTTTGGAAGAAAACAATAATACAGCCTATCTCACAGAGCCATTCTGAGAATTAAGTGCGGTATTACCCACAAGGTATCTATCATAGACAGGGGTTGTTTCCACCTAACCTTCTCACATTTTAACCTTTAAAGCATCACCAATCCACAATCAGAAGGATGGAATTATGAAAGGAACCTAGAAGGATAGATAAACTCGCACTCTTTTCACAGATAAGAAACAAACAAACAAACAAACCCCTCAGAGGGGCCAAAAGCCTTGCCCTGGGCTACTCATCCCATTAACGAGAGAATGACAATCACAATTCATGCCTTCCAGTTTTAAAGTCCATGCAAATCTTTGTTTTCATTCCTCTAAAGACTGTTGGTATTTTTATCACCAGACATCCCTTCCTAATTCCAGACTTTTAACCCTGAAATCTGTTCATCCCATTAACTACTACACACCCTGAGGGTTTTTTGGTTTGGTTTGGTTTGGTTTGGTTTGGTTTGGTTTGGTTTGGTTTGGTTTGGTTTTGCAGCACCCACGAAACCTGCAACCCCCTCTCCTACCAGAGCCCGCCTCCTCCCAACACAAGGCAGGCAAGGTAGCCATTTCCAGACTGAAGGATGGCTCTAATGGGGATAGCAGGTGATGAAGAAGGCCCGGCTGGAGGGCTGCAGCTGCTGGAAAAGGTTGCCCTAGTAACCGCAAGGGCTCCATTCAGGAAAGCAGCCCAACTTTGAGAAGGAAAATGATAGCCTTCCCTTGGCTCCTTGCAAGCACAAAGAAGCCGGTAGGGTAGCAGGAGAAGGAGGCAGAGGCAGGGTGAGGTGCCGGGGCTCATGCCCTCAGTTACAAGCTCCCACCTTTCAGAGGAGAAACAGAAGAAAAACATACAGCTCTTTGAACCTCCTGGCCTAGATGAACCGTAAAAAATCACCCTTTTAACATGAACCTTTTTGTGGGAACAGAGGAAACAGGCGCCCTGTGTTCACCAGCCTTATGAAACAACAGCCAGGAGGGGAGAAACCCCCAAACACTGCAACTTTATGGGGGCCCTAAACTCTCCTTTAGCTCAGACTGGTGACAAAGACCATTTGCTCCCAATTTATTGGAAACTTTTTTTTTTCTTTTCACAGCTTGAGCCGCCTGCAATCACTCTCAGACACTTGCTGAATGGACCAGGCTCAATTATGTTCCCTCCGCAGGTTCAGCTCACACTGTGACCCTGCATGGCTTCCTGCTATTCATATGTGTTACTTCCCCTTTGTGGTAATGGCTTGTGGCACTTGGCCAGAAAACATTATTAATTTCAGAAGTGGACTGACAAAACAACAAACGCACAGTGGAACAAGAGGAAATGCTGGGGAGGCCAGCTGTCGGGTTTGAGCCCAGCAGTAGGAACTCGGGGTGTATGCAAGTTCTGGGAGGAACAGAGATGATCCACGAAGGGGAAATGCACTAAAATTACCCATACCCCTAACCCCCTTTAATATAAAAAGAAAAAGGAGAAAAGAAGTCAGATAAAAGAAGTTAAGAAAGCAGTCAGCTAGCTACTTGAGCTGCAGCTGGACAGACAGCACACACTGCTTGCAAATCCCGACTTTGAACAGGCAGTTTAGGGAACGCCAGGACAGGAAACTCTTCAGAACCGGAAACCCTTCAGAACCAGATTAACAGGAGCCAAGCTGAACTGGGATCCATTTCTGCTTTTGTTCCTGATGACTTGGGACACCCAAATAAGAGCCTGACTTGATTATTTTTGTTTTTGTCTTTTAACTTAAGTCACTTAAAAAGTCACTCCCAGACAGGTTGACCCACTTGTCAACTACATGTAAACTGCCAGATAGCACAACAGTCACCTGCCATCCATGTTGCTTGGGTGAAAAGCTCATTTTCCCCACTTCAAAATGATGGAGCTCAGACGTGGCATCCCAAAACGCATCATCCTAGCACTTTTGATACTAATGCATGTCCCATCCTCTTAATTTGGTTTACGTACTTCCGAGCTCAGAAAAATGTCTCCAGAAAAATGAGTGGATGCCTAGTCTTTGGCTCAGAAGGAAACTTTAAAACCATCTATAACAGAGATTCAATGGTGCTTCTGGCCTACATCCTAAAATAGCTAAGCACAAAAACAGATTTAAATTGGGAACACAAGATTTCATCCAGAGTGAACACACAAAACACTTAAAAACCACATGCAAGTCTATGAAAAAGCCAACGTGCCATTAGGATGTCATGAGAATCAAAGAGAGAAAGGGACCCAATCTAGCTTGTGCTAGGACCATTCCCGGCACTAGACATCCTGCAAAAAACTATTCTACTTACTTCCTGACATACCCAAGTTTTATGGAGTAGAGGGTTCTGGAGGACAGAGGTTAACATGTGGCTGCCATTATACTGGGATGGCCTTGTGGCCATGTCATTTATTACTATCCAAACCTTCTATTTCAACAATGTTTATACTTTGAGATTCATTTCTCCAGGGAAGGGGAAATAAGAAAATCTTAATGAAGCCTGAACCACTCAAGTGTTATCTGTATGCATGAAGTGGTCAGTCTACCCTATAAGGTCTTAACTTGAAACAAAATGTCACACACTGCATCTGAAAACCTTTAGTAGTGTGACCTTGCTATCCCTATAAGCTCATACTTCATAGACTGAGACATTTAAAAATAAAAACATGCGCAATAGCCAAAATAGTTATTTATTAATAATTTAAGGTTTTACATTCTTATAATAAATTCCAGCTCAAAACTTTATACCACGAACATCATGGAGCAAGTTAATTCTCCCTTCCTCACAACCTGTCACATCCCACCCATAAAATGGGCGCTCATACTCACACACACACACTTCCAGTTTCGTATTTTTTTTTAAAGGAAAGAAACCAACCCAAAGTATTGCATTTGAGGTGACACTCCCTGAAGAATTTTTTACAGAGGTAATATGCTGTTTAGCACAGCTGAAGTTATTTAAAAAACAAAAAAAGTGAACCCACAATTTTGGTGTCTTTCCAAAATACCCCCTTGAGACAATGTAAGCCAAATATTTACAAAGGTAAGGCAGTCAAAACTACATTAAGAGAAAAAAAAAAGTTACAAGGAAGATATATGAAAGAGACTAAAGGCCTCACCATAACAAAATCTTAGTGATAATTATTATCCATGAAAATGCCATCAAATTGGTACATTAAGGTCAAGCATGCTGCAAATATACCCTTTGGATTAGAAAAGAATATTTTTCTTCCTTATATTTTTGTTCTAAGAAGTGGCATACTGCTCTTTCTCCCTTTGGATCTCTTTTAAACCCAAAGATAAAAACAAATACAAGCCAAACAAACACTGTCAAGTGATTGAAGATCAAATATTTACAATAATCAGATAAAAGTATCAGGTTTGTTTTTTTTTTTTTTTTGTCTTCTAAACTGATACCACAAATACAGAGCTAAAATCTCTTTGGCTCCACTATACGCAAGGTTGAATTAGTCTTCACTGAAGACAATATATAGTTAGTTCCAGATGCAACAGGAAACAGCCGTACAAGGCCCTAAAGAACACATGCTCCTACCCCTACTCCTTTGTCCTACCCATCTATCTGGATGGATGTCCAGTCCCTGCTTGGGTAGGCTGGGGTACAGGAGCAAACCTATTGCCTGGATCTAGACAGCATGTCCTGTCCTTCCAATAAAACAATGAGTGGAGCAAATCTCTCCCTCCTTAATAACCAATTTTGCACTTGGCAACCTTGTCTAATACAGACAGCTGGTGACACTCTGACACCTGGGGCCACACACAAAGAAAGCAGCCTGGTCGATGCTGCCCAGAGAAACTGAAGGAATGGGACACTCCCCGCTAGGAAAGGTGGGTGGGTGCCTTTCACGTAGATTGCAGAGAGTCCACCTGGTAGACATTCTGGTTGGAGGGCGTGGTGAAGTAGAGCTGCTGCGTAGGAACACGGTTGTCACAGGGGCTGCTGAGTCCCAGGGTCCTTTCAAAGTCAAGCAGCTGGCCCATGAAGTTGAAGTTAGGGGAGATGTTGGATTTCTTCATTTTGACAATGTCGTAAGCATCATTCATGGACAAGTTGAGCTTCTGCATAAGGTATGCCACAGTCACGGTGACTGAGCGGCTGATACCTGCCAAGCAATGCACCAGGACACCACAGTTTTTGCCTCGGGCTTCATCTGTGAACACAAAAAAGAAAGGCAAGATTTCACTAGACTGAAAAAAAAAAAAAAAAAAACCCAAGCCTTTGCAAATGCTCAGCCTAAAGTCTGAATTAAGAAGGAATAGTAAAAATTGTGTGTGGCAGCTAAGCCCCTGGAGGCAGCAGAAAATGTATAACTGGAGATAAGTATGTACACTGATCACAATCACATATTTCAGATATTTCCTGTAAAGGGAGCTTTTGTATTAAGTTTCTAACAACAAAAAATTCCTTAATGTGTACATTCTTTGCCCCATCTTGTGAATACCAGAAACCCTGCAAGACAGTCCTGAATGCCTCTCATACAGAAAAGCAGACTGCGAGGGTCTATTAAATTATTCTCCAACTGTTGTGCAGTTAACAATGGGGGTATTCAGGCATTTTAAAAGAGAGAGGGAAGTCACAGGGGACAGCCCATTAGGAGGAACAGGATGTCTACATGGCCTGAAAATGAGTTCCTTTGTAATAGGAAATGCACTACAATGCCTGGAGATTCGCTCCTCTTAGGCTCTCAGCCCACAGTCCTTCCGGCTGGGATCAGGTTACCCAGAGGCTCGCAGTAACCAGTACACTGCAGTATCACTCGGCTAGGTAACATCAACATCAAGAATTCAAACTGCTTTCCAACAACTAACTTGCGTGTCCTAAAATAACTCCTAGATCTCTTTTTAAATTATAAAGCAATACTAGGATTCTTGCCTGCAAAAGACAGTGCTTCTAACTAACTCTCCACTCACATCCTGTGAAAACATGGCTGATTGGAACAGACCCCTTTTAAAAGTACAAATTAAATGGTTCAAATAGTCCCCTGATCTGCTATGTCAACGGGCCCTTGTTTTCCTTTTAAACCAAGAAGGTAAACCAGAATTAACACTCTTAAAACAGTAAAGACCTGCAAAACAGCTTGCAGGTAAACAGATTAACATCTTCAACTCTATGAATGACTGCAAATTAGTCTCACCTATGAAAGAAATGGCCTCAGGGAAAAACTGGGACAGGTTTTGGCTCCAGTGATCCGAGATAGGAATTTGCTTGTATTTGAACTCCCCTGCGTTCTCAAACAGGTTAGGCAAATTGGGGGTGACATTCAAGATGTACTTGATGCCAAACTCTTCCAACACGTCCAAGTTGGTAGAGTCCTTGGCACAGCCCAGGTAAAGGAAGGGTAAAATCTCCACCGGGAAGGAAGGCTGGCTGTTGGACAGCGGGCTGCCATCCGAATCCGTTGCGCTATTGGGGTCTCGGTCAAGGTCAGACTCAATATCCGAGGACGAGTCGGAGCTGATCCGCAGGCCCCCGAGCCCCAGCACTGGCAAAGGCGGGGAACTGCTGCTGCACGAGCCGTCTAGATTGGTCTCGCAGTGCAGGGCGAACTCGGCCTGGAACTTACTGAAGCCACCTGCCAGAAACAAGGAAAGCAATCTTGTAACCGGAGAAGCTGTAGTAATTTTCAGCTTGTGAGAAGCGCAGAAGGTGCAGGAAACACTATAGACAGGCACCCTATGAACCCCAGGCAGTGGTAGACGCACGCTTCAATGTGCCCCTTTAGGAACATAACCCGCTGCCTACCCAGGGAACATTTATTCTTCTGAATCCCGAAATACACAAAATTACTTTTCTTAGTATTTCGAGGATCTAGGAGTTGCCCAAGCTGCACCCTGAACTACCTTTCCAGCTCTTCTGAATCTTAATTCAAAGCCAGACCAAAGAAAACCAGAGAAGGTGGAGGTGTCTGATTGTATAGAACCCTTGAAAGAGAAGCTACCACGCTGGCCCAGCTCCTCTAAGCGCAATGCGAGCGGTGATCGCTACCTCGCCGGCAGTTTCCCCAGCCTGCAGCCCTAGCCCCGAGCCCTGCACCCGGGGCGCATGACATACCTTCCAGGTAGAACGCCCGGCAGCCCTCGTCTTTGAGTTTCTTCAGCAGCAGCCCGAGGACCGACTCTCCACCCGTGTTCTCATTCCAGTCGCTGCTGTTCTCGTCGTAGAGCACCACGGTGTCGGTGCCGCAGCGCCTGGTAAAGCGGTCCCGATCCTCGCAGCGCGTAAAGAGCGCGCGCACGGGCAGGTTGCCCTTCTGCAGACGCCGCAGCATGATGCCGGGGATGGCCACGTTGATGGCAGTTTCGATGTGCGACGACTCGTACAGCTCCTGCGGTCGGCAGTCCATCAGCAGCAGCCGTTCGTTGCCCAGCTCCAGCTGCTCGTTGAGCCATGCCACTGTCTTGCTGATCGCCATTTCCGACGCGAAGGGCACGGGTCTGAGCGTATCTATCATGGGGGTCGAGATGCAGGAGAAGGCGGGGTGCCTAGCAGACGCCCCTCGAGGCAGGCATAGGCCGAGCACGCTTCGCGAAGCTCCCGCTCTCGAAGCGGGGTTTGATTCTGCCTCGCCTTTCCCAAGCCGAGGCTAGCGGTTAGGGAAGGCGACACAGAAGCCAAGCCACTGGTCCCTCTCTGCACCAGATCACTCTCAGAGTCAATGAATCTCTCTGAATGAAGGTGCCCAGTTTTGTTCCTACCCAGTGAATGAAATCCAATTAATTCGGACTCCGTGCCACTGAGAGGAGAAAAAGGAAAAAGAAAAAAAAAAAGTCTAGCGGCTCCTAATGCTTCCTTCTGAGGCTGCACCTCAGATCCAACCCGGTGTTTCTCGCCGGATTATCCAAGACTGGGTTTGCTCACAGTCCCTAGGACTCCGCGAGAGCACACCCCCTGTGCGAGGCAGCTCCTCAATGGATACAAACAGCCAGCGTCTCAATGGATACATTCTCTCGGCCAGCCAATGAGCGCGCTGCGGAAGGGGCTGTTGCCGTGGGGACGGGCCGGCTGGAACAGGTTGTGTTGATGAATTGTTAATGAGTTTGTCATTCACAAAAACGGAAAGGAATTTCCGCTCCGGATAAGCCCCAGTGCAAACAAGCTGCAACTGCGGGCTCGGCGGGAGGAAGGAGAAAGAAGAGGGGGCGGCGGTGGAGGAGGAGCAGGGCACATAAACCAGGGCACTAAAGTTGTCTCGTGTTTCCTTCTGTTGAGAGTTCACACTTCGCGTCTAACTCTAGAGCACCAGTAGTGCAATTAGCAAGCACAAAAGCCTTTATTCGCGACGCTTACAATCTTTAAGTAACCTTAATAAAACTTGAGGGGTTTTCTCCCCTTATTTTACTCCCTTTAACGTTAGATCCAAGCCCGCCATAGCGCCGCCCCTGCTCCCCCACCCCCCACCCTGTCCTCCTTTAGATCGTGTGTGGCAATTGTTTAGCTCTTTTAAAAGTCTAGTTCTGTTTGTTCTGACGTCCTTTAGCCGAGGCTGTGTTGGGGCTGGTGAACTGCCTGGGCTTTAGCGACCCAACGAAGTGTTAAATGCTAATTCAACATCTCTAGAAACAAACTAGTGTTTTGTTGAAACATTTTAAAGCAACTATGCAAACAAGCGTTTGGTTGTCCAGAAAACCAGAAGCGCCCCAACCCCGGGCTTTCTCAACTTTCTTGGGGTGGTGTGGGGTGGAGTGAGCACGAAAAACCTCGTCAGCGAGCCCTATACTTTTCTTCTGCTCCGGTGGAGTGGGGGCATTCTGAGCCATTGTTCCGGAGATCTTGCTCTCCACCACCATCACCGGTCACCCATCGAGTCTGGGGATCAAGCTCCTTTAATGATTTGGGGCCAAGAGCAGAGTTTGGCTTCTAAGAGAAACCGGTCTGGCAAGGCAGCCTAGGCTAGGTGCCTGGGACGCTTGGCCTCACCAACGCTCCCTGTACCCCGGAGACCTGCAAGCCTGCGGGAACTCAAGCGTAAACAGTGGCTACTGTGAACAGGGGGGCCAGTCCCCTCTCCTTTCTAGGCTGCAGCGGTCCCCGGGCCCCGCATTGAGCACTCTAGCAGCTCCAAACGCGCTTGCGCGCTGCGCTTCGGCCGCAGCCCTGCTGCTCTGGGGGAGGGGGCAGGACACGCGACGACCCCGTGATCGTCGCGGAACTGTCGCTTAGAGAGAGACCTGGAGCGGAAAAGGAGCCAGAGGTGTCCCCGTCTGGACCCCTTGGTTCCCGAGTTAGGGTTGGGGAGTCTCATGGGCACCACCCGCAGGCAACTTAGGACAGAGGCGGCACCGGAGCCGGATGGAGGCGTGGCCGGCGGGGGCCGCGACGGCGACGAGAGCACATCCCCGGCGCGCACGGTTCTATTGTTATATAAAAGTTCCGAGGCCGCCCCTCCCGGACGGAAAACCACCTGTGTGCGGCGACGGCGGGCCCTGCGGAAGGCGCGCGTCCCGATCCGGTCTGCCCTTCGGGTCCCACGGAAAGGAGCCGAGCTTTGTCCGGCCGCGACTGGGAGGCGGAAGCGCCGGCTGCGGCCCTTCCCGAATCCGGGGCCGCCGGAGGGCGTCTAAGGTCACGGGATCTCCCCAACCCAGCGCCTCGCAGCGGGGTCCTACCTACTGTCGCCCGCAAAGCAATTTGCATTTTTTTAATCACCCGCCTCTTCCGGGGTTTGGGAAATGTGGGCTAAAACTGGGCGACTTGAAGGTCCAAGTTGCCAATTTTAGAACTCTCCCGCAGGCAGGCGCCCCAGGAGAAGCGTTTTTGATGAAAATGGGGGTTGCTTCCATCCTCTCTCCGCGCCCTTTTTGGGCAGCGCTGGGAACAAAACGCCCATATTTCACTGGCTAGCTTCCAACTCCCGCTGGGGTAGGCCTGTGCTGCAGCTGACGCCCCCGGATCCTTCCCCATCTGTTACAGGCTTTCTCACCCCGAGACTTTTCAGTCTGTGGGACCAAGGGTTAGGAGGAGGGAAGTGGGGTGCTCCGCGGGAACGTGAAGGACAAGCCTCAACCTCCAAACAGAAGAGAGAAGCAGGTTGGGCTTTTCTTTACCAACATTTGAAGTGAAGCACCAGACATTTGGGAGGTTGATAATAACGTCTTGGCACTGGTGGCAAGCTAAGCGTTTGTACCTGTGTTTCTAAGTTATTTCCCACCTCCTTCAGGAAATTCGACCTTTCGATCTAACTGTACCAATTACATTTTTTTCTCTTTGTCATCCTTGTATTTTATAGGGTCTTTGTAATATTAAATGGGCACAATGCGTGGGAAGGCTGCGCTGTTATAGCAGATGTGTTTATATGTTTTGAGCTAACCTGCAAAATGGCTTGTGCTCTTTGGGAGGTTTGAGGGCCAGAGTCAGTTGTTTTGGTTGTTGGTTTTGTTTGTGTGTTTGTTTGTTTGTTTTATGGTTTTTTGAGACAGGGTTTCTCTGTATAGCCCTGGCTGTCCTGGAACTCACTCTGTAGACCAGGCTGGCCTCGAACTCATAAATCTGCCTGCCTCTGCCTCCAAGTGCTGGGATTAAAGGCGTGCACCACCACCGCCCGCCAAAAGTTTCCACTCGGATTTTCTTTTTCCTTTTTTTTTTTTTTAGATTTATTTATTATTATATCTAAGTACACTGTAGCTGTCTTCCGACACACGAGGGTGTCAGATCTCATTATGGATGGTTGTGAGCCACCATGTGCTTGCTGGGATTTGAACTCAGGACCTTCGGGAGAGCAGTCAGTGCTCTTAATCGCTGAGCCATCTCTCCAGCCCGATTATTTTTTTTTTAATTTCCTGCCCCAAACACTCCCTTTGAAGTCTGCCTGATAGCCTGCCAGGTTCCTCACTTGTAGCTAACACCTCAAAGAACTGCCCAAAACAGTTTAATTCACTCTAGTTTAATAATGGGGCAAAACAGAAGAGAGATGTCCTATCCCAGCTCAAAAGACTCTTCACCCAGGTTACCTCAGTGGTCTAACTTCTTGAGGTTGCCTTTTAAAACTTTGGTTCACAGTCTCTGGCGAGATATTTCAGCGGTTAAGGGCACTGACTGTTCTTCCAAAGGACCCGGGTTCAAATCCCAGCACCCACATGGAAGCTCAGAACTGTCTGTAACTCTAGAATCTGACACCCTCATACCATGTCAGCAAAATACCAATGTACATTTAAAATTTTTTTTTCGGTTCATTACACCAAGACAGATGAAAGCGTGTGTGGAACAGTGCTGTAGGGCAGACACGGCCTTGTTTCCGTGTCTCCCTAAGTAATTTTGTGCAGTCTTTAGAAAACCTAACACAAGTTAGGTAAGGGAGATGAAGGAATTGGCCTGAGGCTAAACTAAAGCAGAGACTGCTCAGGGCTTGAGGCCAGAACCGTGGTCACCAGGCCCAGGGACCATTAAGCTTCTACTTCCTACTAAGACACACGAGATTTCAAGTTGCCTGAGTTGAACATTTCAGATTTTGACTGTACGTTCTGTTGCACACACTGCACATATGTCAAAGGAGATTAAGGCTTTTTGGTCCTTCTACACACCAGTGGTTTTCTTCACTAGTCAGCCATTCATTCACAAGATGAACTCCATTCTTTCTTCCTTAGGGTATATATTGTGGATTCTAACTCTCACAGTTCCTTAGCTAGTAGCATGGGCCCTAGTTCACATCTTACCTCTAGGACGCATCAATATGGAGGCAGCCCTACTTAGTCTCTACTGAACTCATCTGGGCTTCATTTCTTAACTCACTCTGGGTTCTGGGGAAGTAGTAGAAATGAAATCAGTATGACAAGCCAGTAAAGTGCTGGCTTTTCTTACAAGTGTGAGGACTCCAGTTTGACCCCCATTTTTTGTTTTGTTTTGTTTTGTTTTTTAAATAATAATAATAGGGGCTGGCGAGATGGCTCAGTGGGTAAGAGCACTGACTGCTCTTCCGAAGTTCCTGAGTTCGGATCCCAGCAACCACATGGTGGCTCACAACCACCCATGATGAGATCGGATGTCTTCTGGGGCGTCTGAAGACAGCTGCAGTGAATTACGCCGGAGTGAGCAGGGCCCGTAGAGGTCCTGAGTCCAATTCCCAGCAGCCACACACACGATGGCTCATGGCCATCTGTACAGCTACAGTGTACTCA
Source organism: Mastomys coucha (assembly GCF_008632895.1). Taxonomy (NCBI): domain Eukaryota; kingdom Metazoa; phylum Chordata; class Mammalia; order Rodentia; family Muridae; genus Mastomys; species Mastomys coucha. The sequence goes on along the minus strand of NW_022196910.1, from coordinate 26,880,207 downwards.
TATGCATAAAATAAATAAAATAAATCTTAAAAAAATAAAATTAAAAATTAAAAATAAATAAATAAATAAAATAAAAAATAATAAAATTGAAAAATAAACCAATGCTTGTAATGCTAGTACTAAGGAAGTAGAGATAGGAAGATCACTGGAGATCGATAGTGAGCCAACCCCTCCTAGTTGGTGAGGTCTAAGCCAGTGAGAGACCCTGTCTCAAAAAGCAAGGTGAGCCTCAGTCCCGAGGAGCAACATCTGAGGTTGTCTTCTGGCTCCAAAACACGCAGGTGACCTCACACTCATATACATACAAAAGTCAGTTTTTTCATTTTTTGTTTTTTAATTATACATAGCTTACCTTCCCTAAGCTTAGCTTCCTTTAAGTACAGAAATAAAACTGTTACGTACTATGTTAGAAAGTAGAAGCGCTGTGCGGAAAGCTAAACAAGAAGGGGAATCCATAAATGTGTAAAGTTGGGAAAATGTATACTTGCTTAAAAAACATTCAGGGGGGCTGGAGAGATGGCTCAGCAGTTGAGAGCACTGACTGCTCTTCCAGAGGTCCTGAGTTCAAATCCCAGCATCCACATGGCAGCTCACAACCATCTGTAATGAGATCAGATGCCCTCTTCTGGTGTGTCTGAAGACAGTTATAGTGTACTTAAATATATAATAAGTAAATAAATCTTTTTTTTAAAAAAGACATTTAGGAAAATGAATATTTTCTCAAAAGACTATGGAGATAAGAGACAACTCAGAAGTGTAGGATGCAAAGAATGTGACCTCCCCCCACCCCTTGTGTTACTGGAGATCACTTGGAAAGAGCTCCTGGTCCTTTTTAAATTATTTATTTTGAGAGAGTCTTGCTAAATTACACGGGCTGGCCTTAAATTCATTCTATAGCTCACACAGGCCTTGCTTGAACTTGGAAGGCTCTTCACCTTTTCAGTTTAGAATTACAGACTTGCTGCCCCAGGCCCAGCAGAGACGAAATTCTTTTACATGACTGCTTTAGTAAAGTTAACTTGAATAAAGCTTTATTCACTTTGTGAATAAAACTAACTTTCTGTAGCAGGTGGCCCTTTGTCTGCACAGGTCCTTTTAACTGCTCAGGCTCCCAGGAAAAAAACTCTTCCTTGGTAAGAGTTCTAGCCACGAGACAGACCACAGGCTTCGCTGATAATGATGTCTTCGGTTCCTTTCTAGAATATTATTCATGTATAAGAAGCTATTTCTTTATTTACTGTAGGACTGGGAATTGAAACCAGGTCCTCAAATGTGCTATGTAAGTATTCTACTACTGAACCACATCTCCCAACCACGGGAGACTATTTTAAAAACCAAAGAACATAGAAAGTTGTCTTGGTCCCGCTCTGCTACTCGGGGAGGTACACGGCCATAGCTAATATTAATAGTTAGTACAACTTAGGAGGATCTGGGAAGGGAGTCTCAATGAGAGATTGTCTAGATTGAATTGATGGGTGAGGGGATTGTAATAATTACATTTAATTGATGTGGAGACACCTAACCCCCTTGTGGGCAGCTCCTTAGGCTCCAAGTATGAGTAGAGAATTCGAGCTGAACATTTAAGTGAACATGCATACATTCATTTCCTCCCTCTCCTGCCTGTGGATTGCATGTGGCTAGCTGTTTGAAATTCCTACCTTAATGTCCTCCAAAATGATGTGCGTTACCTGAAATTGTAAGCTGAAATAACACCCCCGCACACACACACACACCACTAATTTGCTTTTGCCAGGGTCTTTTATCCCAGCAACAGAAACAAAGCTAGGGCATGCATCCTTGTTTCTGTGTGATAGTTATAAATATTCTTTAGGCCCTTGGAGAAGCAGTGTGGCATTGCAGGAATTTTTCCTGAGTTTAAAGAGCCTTGAGACTTCTAGGACCCGGATGAGTTGGCATGACCTTTAATCTTCCTGGAATAATCTCTCTGGCTACTAAGACATTCATTAACACATCATGTGAAAATAGCTAGGCAGATTTTCAACAAACAGGAAGAGGGTGTTTTGGAAGCACTGACTTAAAATATAGGCATGTAATATATTCACAATTTATGCTTAGATGTCCCAGGGGGCAACAGTTTTTGGAGCAGTTAAACCTCAAAATGGAATCTAACCCTTTTTGAAGAGTCCAGAGTGTATGAGATTCATCCTGAGGACTCTCCTGACAGGGGTCTGAAAAGATAGCAAGCTATGCTTGAACAGCAGAAACAGGAACGCAAGAAGCCTAAAGGATTGACAACAGGAAGCACTGATCATATGCATGATTGGCTGTGCACAAAGTCAGAGCTTCGTGTAGCCCCCAGGTCCAATACCCAGGTCTGATACCGGTAGGGCGGCCCATCTGAACTGACTGCAGGCCTTAGTTTGCAATCAGTCCACTTCTCACATGGATTTTTATGCAACTGGACTCCACAGAGAAGATTTTTTTATTTCCTGCCCCAAACACTCTGTTTGAAGTCAGACTAATAGCCTGCCAGGTTCCTCACTTACAGCTAACCCCTCAAAGGACTGGCCAAACCAGTTTAATTCACTCTAGTTTAACAATGGGACAAAACAGGAGCCATCCGAACCCAACTCAAATGACACCTTACCCAGGTTAACTGGGTGGATCCGGATAAAGTCTAACTTCTTGTGGTAGCATTTTTAAAAGTTGGTTGATGAGGGCTAGAAAGACCGCTCAGAGGTTAAGAGCACACTGACTGCTCTTCCAAAAGACCAGGGTTCAAATCCCAGCACCCGTATGGCGGCTCACAACAGTCTGTAACTCCATGGAACTTAGCCTAAGTTCAGTTTAACGAAGGAGGTGTCAATGCCATTTGCTTGCCCATACATATAAAGGGAGGGTGGGTGTCAGAACTTGCCCATAAAGAGGATGTACCTTGACAAACCGATGCTTCCTTGGATGCTAGCCAAGGAAAAGCAAATTGTAGTGTGGTGAGCCGTTTGCCACTTGCTTCCCTGTATTGGCCTTATGACTGACCTTCTGTCCTGTGTTCCTTTATCTACATGGGAGTGAGCTGCACACATACTGCTGGGCTGTAAGAGCATCTGTTCCCTCTGATTTCCCAACACCCTGTGTTCTCCCTCAGCCATCACTGGATGTGACCGAATTCATGCTTTAACTTCATTTCTCAAACTTATCTCAGAAACTCCTCCTCCCCGCACCCCCCCCCCCAAATATACTGATGAGAACTCCAGATTTCAGTCTAAGCAGTGAGGCTTCAAGCCATCTGATGGATTCTTCACAGAGTCAAGTCTTGACACATCATGACACGAGGTCATGGCTACAGTTCATTTGTACCCAGATTTTTTTTTTTTTTTTTTTTTTTTTTGGTTTTTGGTTTTTGGTTTTTCGAGACAGGGTTTCTCTGTATAGCTCTGGCTGTCCTGGAACTCACTCTGTAGACCAGGCTGGCCTCAAACTCAGAAATCTGCGTGCCTCTGCCTCCCAAGTGCTGGGATTAAAGGCGTGTGCCACTACCACCCGGCTGTACCCAGATTCTTACATATTAAATCTATGGTGACTGAACTGTTCCAATAGTTCAACCAGTAAGGAAGGGCTTTTGGCCCCCACACTTAACAACCAGAGTTTGTTCCAATGGGGTAGTAAAAGAGAACTGACTTCTACAAGCTGACCTCTGACCTCTACGTGTGGGCCATGCACACATGTCCACCTCCCAGTAAATAAATTAATGTAAAACAATTGATCTGTCGTGATAATTCTGCAAAGTGCTATACCATTACTTAACTTTTAGCATTGTGAAGCCAGAGCTTAAATGTCAGGGACCTAGTTCACACCCCTGTCCCTTGGAAGGCCTGTTAGTTTATACAGCACCCTACCTAGGGGTACTAAAGGAAGACAATGTGCAACCTATTGTGAATTCAGCCTGTCGTACAATGGCAGTTTCCACGTAATTAGTTAAATATTATCTTACTGGTCAAGTCTGAGTGTTTTGGAGTCTGACCAACCTAGATTCTAGTCCTGGCTCAGCTATTTTGTAGTATGTGACGTGAGGGAAATCGTGTCATCTCCTTATAGTTCATGTTCTCCAGCATTATCAGATAGTACTCTTCTACTGGACTACTGCAGTTGTTGGGTTATATTTGTAAAAGGGTCGGAATCCTAAAATAAGAATAATGTTTTGCTTGCTACCTGTTTTCACTGATAACTAACACACACACATACCACTCTCCATAAGTGTTTATTAGCCCAGCCTAAAAGGATCATACAATGAAAAACATAGCAGCAGCAATTTATCTCTCTGGAATAGAGAAAAAAAAAATTGGAGGAAAACTAAAAGTTAAGAAAACAAGACAGGCAGTGGTGGTGCATGCCTTCAATCCCAGCACTTGGGAACCGAGGCAGGCAGATTTCTGAGTTCAAGGCCAGCCTGTCTACAGAGTGAGTTCCAGGACAGCCAGGGCTATACAGAGAAACCCTGTCTCGAAAAGACCAAAAAAAAACAGTAAAAAACAAAAAACCCCACAAGCCTGGTGACCAGAGTTGAATCTCAGGGCCCCTGCAAAGGTGAAAGGAGAGAACCAGTTCCACAAGATTGGCCTCTGATCCACACCTGGGCCAGAACATGCATCTCTGTAACGATGTACACACACTAATAATAGTAATAATAGTGACGATGATGATGATGACGACGACGACAACGGTGATAATGATGACTGGATTCTTTTTTACCACTCCTTGTCATTGCTGAGGCAAACAGTCCCAAATTTTCATTTCTTTTGAGACAGGATCTCAGTAGGTAGCCCTGGTTGGCATGAAACTCACTGTATATAAAGCTTGGCCGGAATGCACAAAGATCCACCCGACTCTGCCTTCACAGTGCTAAGATGAAAGGTGTGACCCACCATGCCTGGCAACGTTTTTGTGAGATGTGGAGAAATCCAAGTGAACCAGGATGGCGCACATATGCATTGCATTCCCGTGGTTTTCCAGAACACCCCTGCTAAAGTAGCCTGTGCTTTCTATCCTCCATCACTGCCAGCTCAGCCGCTCCTGTTTGTGGACCACACATTCATCCTACCACAAAGGGATTGGAAATCTACTGGGTGAGCCATGGATCCATCCACGGTCTCCTGGTGCCCTAAGTTTGCATCCTTGATAGGCACACATACTGATACTGACTTGGGGGATATAGGGAATCTCGTTCTCTGGGAATTTCCACTCTCTCTTTGATTTAATGCCCTGCAGGAGCTTGTCTGATGAGAGGGGGGAGACTCCGAGCTGAGTGTGAAAGCCACTCTTGTGTGACCGAAAGGAATCTTCCACTCCGGGATGAGGAAGGCTTTGCTAAGACCTCCAGTGCAAGCTCACAGCCAGCTCTGAGTGAACCATCCACCTGCTTACAGTTTCCATAGCAACATTTACATGCGTGCAACTACAAGATTATTTTTATTAAGTGTCTGGCAAGCATCGACCTTTTTAAATCTAACTCGTCAGGCTCTTCTAAACCCACCCAAAGCTTCAGAGTCTTCACCCAAACATCAAGAGTCTAGAGTGCTTGCCGGGCTGTGCCCCAGCCTGCCCGGTGTTCCAAGTAAAAGTGTTTCAGGATGGCATTTCTCTGTCTTGTTATGATTCCTGTATGAGAATTTCATGTAAATCAATATAATCACTACACATTATACAGTATCATATATCAAATCTTTGATTTCTCTCTCTCTCTCTTTTTTTTTTTTTTGTTTTGTTTTGTTTTTCGAAACAGGGTCTCTCTGTGTAGCCTTGGCTGTCCTGGAACTCATTCTGTAGACCAGACTGGCCTCGAACTCAGAAACCCGCCTGTCTCTGCCTCCCAAGTGCTGGGATTAAAGGCGTGCGCCACC
>NW_022196910.1:26825853-26874224 GCF_008632895.1 Mastomys coucha | reverse complement strand
TGAGGCAGGATCTCAGTAGATAGCCCTGAATGGCCTGGAGCTTGTATCACAAGCTATGTATCACAGGTTGGCCTGAACTCACAAGGATTCATCCAACTCTGTCTTCAGAGTACTGAGACAAAGATATGTATCACATAATTTATATGTATATATGTATATATATATATATATATGTATATGTGTGTGTACACAGTATGTATATATACCGTATACATAATACATATACATAGTATATATACATAATATAATACATAGTGTATATATATGTATATGTGTGTGTATACACTATGTATATACTATATATAATACATATACATTATATATACATAGTATATATACATAATATATACATCATATATATATACATATACACACATATATATACACACATACATATATATGTGTGTGTGTGTGTGTGTGTGTGTGTGTGTGTGTGTGTGTTCCTGCCCATCGAACCCCTTGCCTTACACATGACAAGGCAAGTACTGGCCCAGTCCCTTGAGACAGCATCTCACTAAATTACCCAGGCAGGCCTTGTATTTGCAATCCTCCTGCCTCATTTCTCTGAGTATCTAAGATGACAAACTTGTAAAAACTGGGCACAACTGAAAAATTCTTTTTTTTTTTTTTGAAAAATTATTCCTATTGCTGAGATCGATGGGCTAACAATTATTAGAGAACTTGTGACCCAAGGATGTTGTGTGACAGAGATGTAAGAAACCAGGCAGCTCACCCACAAACATCACGGTATAGCCTCCAGTTGTGAGGTCTAGGATCTGCCTCCATGAGAACAAAAGACCTGCTGCTTTCGCTTGAGGAAGAGGCAGACCTTTGTGCCCTGGTACTTGGAGTACTAAGAACTATTGTCTAGCTGTGCCGTGGCCAAGGCTCGTGGGGTAAAGTCCAGTTACATGTGGTATGAGTTTCACTTTCATAATGAAAAATGCACTCAAGAAGCTTCCAAGCTGGGTCTGGCATAGGTAGATAATCTCAGATACTCACCAGTGTGAGGCAGGAGGATTGCAGGTTAGTACCAGCCAGAGAAAAAGAATGAGTTCAAGGCTAGGAAGACCTGTGCAGTCCTGGCTGTCCTGGAACTCATTTTGCAGACCAGGCTGGCTTCAAACTCAGAAATTTGCCTACCTCTGCCTCCTGAGTGTTGGGATTAAAAGTATGAACCACAATGCCTGGCTGGTTTCTTTGTTTTTAAAATTCATCTCTCTTTCTCTCTCTCTCTCTCTCTCTCTCTCTCTCTCTCTCTCTCTCTCTCTCTCTCTCTCTCTCATGTGTGTGTGTATATGTGTGAGAGAGAGAGAAAGAGAGAGAGAGACAGACAGACAGACAGAGAGAAAGAGAGAGAGTGTGTGTATGTGTTTGTGTTTTTGTGCTTGAGACAGGGTCTTACTACATAACTTTGCTGGCCTGAAATGTATTTGACCAGGCTGGCCTCAAATCTGGAGATCTGCTTGCCTCTACCTCCCAAGTGCTTGAATTAAAGGCATGTGCCGCCATACCTGGATCCCCAGGATTCCTGTTCTAAGGATTCCTGTTCTAAAAGTCTAGAGAGGGACCAAGGGAATTAAATTGTAGCCTAGTGGCCAGGAAGAGCATAAATACACTATTTATTCTCTACACAATTTATGAAGTATTATAAAGTATTTAGAAGCTCCATGTGATAATCCACACAAGGGGATCTCTCCCATAAACTCCAGTCGTGGCATATGAAAATTATCTTGAAGATTCACTGGAAAGATGAATCAAGAAGTATTACCATTTACCTATACATGCCAAACTTTGCACAAAAAGACATAGTATTAGACAGGACACATCTACATGCCTTACTAGGCATGGCTCCCTGAGTTCATTCAGGTGACTGGAACTCAGCACTCAGATCCAGGTTTGCCTGGAAAAATGGAGTCCTTGAGAGCATCTTCAGTGTTTCTTAGGCAGCTCTAGGACTGTGTAGCATAGAAAATGATTCTAGCTAAGTTATCACAAAACAGAAGCCAGATTGGGGAAGCTAAAGACATGCTGCAGTGGCTAGAGTATAATTAAAAAAAAAAAGTGTAACTGCAATAGAAAGGGAAGAGAATAGGAACAAGAGGAGGGAGTATCCCAGCTACTCTGAGGTGAGGCTGAAGTAGGAGCAGCAGTGGGAAGTGATCCAGAGAAACCTCAACCTGAACTCGATCCCTATGGAAGTACCCATCTCCCCTCCCCGACCCCCCAAAGTATGTTAGCTTTTTGTTGCTATGAACAAACACTTAAGAAAAATCAACACAAAAGAAGTATCTTAGGATTTTATTGTCATGAACGGACACCATAACCAAGGCAACTCTTATAAAAGAAACCATTTTGTTGGGACTGGCTTACATTTTCAGAGGTTCAGTCCATTATCATCAAGGCAAGAAGCATGGCGGCCTGCAGGTAGACATGGTGCTAATGGAGCTGAGAGTTCTACATCTTGATCTGCAGGCAACAGAAAGGGACTGTCCCACACTGGACAGAGTTTGAACATAAGAGACCTCAAAGCCCACCAACACATTGACACACTTTCTCCAACAAGGCCACACCTCCTCCAATAAGGTCATAGCTCCTGATAGTGCCATTCCTCTTGCCAAGCAAACACATGAACCTATGGGGACCTAACCTATTAAACCACCACAAGAAGAGAAATGTATTTGGAGTTACAGTTAAAGAGATCCCAGGTGTAGGGCTCGAGAGATGATGGCTCAGCGGCTAAGAACACTGACTGTTCTTCCAGAGGCCCTGGATTCAATTCCCAGCACCCACACGGCAGTTTACAGCTGTTAGTAACTCTGTTCCCAGAGGATCTCACACCCCCACACAGACATACGTGTAGGCAAAAGTATACATTAAAAAATAACAGACAGTACTTTTAAAGAGATTTTAGGAGGTGGTCAGCTGGCTTTATTGCTCTGGCGCCGGTGATAGGGAAAGCATCGTGGGGGAATACAAGGCAGAAGAGAATGCTCACTTCATGGTGGCCAAGGAAGAAAGAGGGAAAGTAATAGGTTGGGGTCCTGTTATTTCCTTCAAATATGCACATTCAGTCATCTAACTTAACCCACCTCCACTTCCACCATCTCCCAGTATCTCCCTAGGCTGCAGAGGAAGCCTTCGACACACAGCCTTTGAGAGATATTCGAGATCCAAATCATTACCCCAAGGGATATGAAAAGGAAGGCACTCTACGGGAGAGACAGGGATGATGCTCGGCAGGATCATTGGAGTTTGGCTGAGCAGTGTTGAGGTAAAAGACAGGGAAAGAACATGAGTGAGTGAGGCAGCTTAGAATCCCAGAAACAGGCTTTAAAGGCCATGTTTGCGCTTGAGATCCCCACCCTGGCTCCCCAGACGGGGAAAACATGAGAAGCCATCAGAAGTATTCACAAAGGAGTGTGACATGGTTTTAGGATGTAATTCTGGTAACAGTGGGGTAAGTGCAGTGAGGGGAAGAGTGAAACTGGAGGCAGAGACACCGACGAGGAAGCTGTTGCAGTTGTCCAGGAAAACAAGGCAACACCAACACACTTGCCCCCATCCTAAAATAATGTACTCATCAGCCAGCTTCATTTCATCCTTTTATTTCTGGGGCTGGAAGAGAAAAAAATCGCTTAGCTCCTGTGTGACTCAGAATCCCTCCCTAATAATAGAAGATGACAAAATACTTATCTTACCTCATGCAGAGAGCGGTACTGAGAGATGCTTGCAATTGTAGCCAGGAAAGGGGAGAAATGTTATTTTAAATGTGAGTCGCAATCATTTCTCTTGGGGAGAAGAAACTGCCACCACCCCCTAATGGTTTATTACACAACATTTTTTTTTCAAGCCTACTGAGAGATTGAAGATTGATCCAAGGCATCAGCAGAGCCTCTTTGAAGGATCCTTTTGCAGAAATGCCGCATAGTCCCTATCCAGGAAGGGACATCTTCAAAAGAGCCTGTTGCTTTCCAGGTGAAAGGGCTCTTGCAATCCCTTGGTTACAAACTCTGTTCCGCAGAGAGGGATATTTGTAAAGAAAGGCCTCATTTCCCCATTATGAACAAAGTGTAATGGACACTGTTCCTATTCTAACTCTTGCAGAACTGCGGGCTGGGCATACAAGGAGGAAGTTATACAACATCTAAGTTAAGAATCAGGCACAATCTTTTCAGGTTATTCTTTGTCCTTTGAAGCTTGCTGTCTATCCTTATAGTAAAGGGCAGCTCCGTCAGGCCCTTTCCCTCAGCCCCAAGCCCTTTGGCACCATTAGGAACCTATTGCCCTGGATCATATGTTATCTCTCTGCTCATTTGGATTAGAAAAGGATCACTTGAACCTATGAGAGAATTCATAACACACTGAGACTGGTTTGTCTTGTCAAAACAAGTTTGTTTCCACCTTAAAAAAAAAAAAAGCTATGCTCAGTATTAGTGCTGAGTTGGTATAAGACATTCTAGAAATAGAAAGTGAAATCACATAGGGATGCTCTGCTCAAAAGAAGAGAAGTTAAGAGCCCAGGCCTGGTGGCTAGTAACAGGGCTGTGACCCATGCTACGTGGGAGGTTGGAGTAGGAAAATTCTAAGTTCAATGCCTGTCTGGGTAACTTCATGAGGCCCAGTGGAGTTGGCATGCAATGGTAGATCAGTTGGCCAGAATATCTGAGGCCCTTACATTCATTCCCCAAGTACTAAAAAATGAAAAGAAAGACAGAAGAATGGGAGACAGACTGTGATCCAAGAGAGAAGTGACAATGATAACCCTCAGTGCACTTAGAACAGTGTCAGAACTGGAAACCCGGATGGCTATGCTTGATGACCGATAGGTTCCTAGTACCAAGGACAGATTATCTGACCATACTCACAGTGGGGACTTCCAAAGCACTTCATTTTACATATGAAAACAAAGTAGGATCTCTGGGTGAAATGGCGGGCTACCAGCTACCTCCGTGTGCCAGTGAGAAGGGGAATTGAAATAATAAAAAATGATTCTTTCCCAAAGAAAAACAAGAGAAAGACTACTGGAAATCCACAAAGGAAATGAAAGAATCTCTGAAAAACACAGAGGAAAAGGTTGATGATATACCATGGGGTGAACCAAGCACAGCTTCGGACATACAGCTCCCTGGGGCAAGGGGGCAGCAGAAGGTGGTTCCACATGCACTTTGTTTCCTTCTAAGTGACGCTTCAAGTAGAGTGAACTGCTCAATAAAATCCCTAAATGACCGGAATCAACATACAAGTCAACAGATATGTAAATTGCAACACAGAAACACAAGAGATATCAATTACAGAACTGAAAGATATTTCAGTATCATAATGAAGTAGGGAAAATGTTAGATGATTTAAAAAGTAAAAATGGTCAACTACCAGAAAGATGATATAAACAAGCAAGTGGATTCACTGGAGAACCTGGAGGAAAGACAGCATTGTATAAGAAAAAATCAGGAGCTAGAGAGATGGTTTAGCCATTAAGGGCACTGGTGGTTCCTCCAGAGGTCCTGAGTTTTCAATTCCCAGCACCCACATGATGGCTCTCAACCATCTGTAATGAAATCTGATGTCCTTTTCTGGCATGCAGGCATATATACAGGCAAATACTGTACACATAATAAATACATAAATAAATCTTGGCCAGGTGGTGGTGGCATACGCCTTTAGTCCCAGCACTTGGGAGGCAGAGGCAGGTGGATTTCTGAGTTTGAGGCCAGCCTGGTCTACAGAGTGAGTTCCAGGACAGCCAGGGCTATACAGAGAAACCCTGTCTTGAACCGCGCTACCCCCCCAAGAGAGAGAGAAATAAATCTTGAAAAGAAAACTTCAGTAAAGTAGAAAATTGGCAAAATGGATTTAAAAGAAAAATAACATAGAAAAAAATCCATTAAGGAAATTGAAAATTTTGAAGAAAAATAAAAACCAAATAGAAATGTTAGAAATGAAAAACTCAATAAATAAAAACAAAGAAAGGGAAGAGGGAAAGCATTATCAATGGATTTGACCAAGCAGAATATAGAATATCAGGAACGGAGGACAAGGTAGAGGAAAAGGCATTCAAATGTCAATTAGGAAAATAAAGTCACCCAAGATGATCACAGCGTCCCAGAACTCTGGAATAAAGTCAGGGGACGAATGCGAATACACAGGACAGAAGGAGCTCATATTAACAGTATAGGCACAAAGAATATGTTCAATAACTGCATAGCAAAAGAACTCCCTCAATCTAGAGAAAGATGTAGACATTCAAACATAATAGGCATCTCCAAACAGACATGATGTGAGGAGAACTTCTCCATGACAGATTAGAGTCAAGATGTCAAAGGCATAAGGCACAGAAGCAATATTGAAAACTCGAAGGGGAAAATGCCAATCTACTGACAAAGGCAGAGACAACCGAATAAACTCAAGAAAAGTATGGAAAGAAAAGTACGACGCATTTCAAGCCCAGAGAGTAAGGACTGCCAGCCAAAATGACTGCATCAGTCAAAGCCACCCTGGCTGTCCTGGAACTAACTGTATAGGCCAGGCTGGCCTCGAACTCAGAAATCCACCTGCCTCTGCCCCCCAAGTGCTGGGATTAAAGGCATGTGCCACCACTGTCTGGCCAAAGTCACCTTTTAAAGTTACTGTGGAAATAAGGGCATTTCAAGCTACGTAGGAACGGTAGTTGGTCTTGATCATTAAGCCTGCACCAAAGAAGAGACTTAAGGGAATACTATATATCAGCAGTTCTCAATCTGTGGGTTGAGAGGCCCCTTTGGGGGTCAAATGACCCTGTCACAGGGGTCATCTAAGACCGTTGGAAAACACAGATGTTTATTTACATGACAATTCATAATAGTAGAAAAATAACAGTTTTGAAGTAGCGACAAAAATAATTTTGTGATTGAGGATCATCACAACAGGAGGAACTGTATTAAAGGGCCGCAGCCGTAGGAAGGCTGAGAAGCGCTGCTCTAGACTGAGAGGGCAGAGAGACTCAGACATAGGAAGGAATACATTTCATAAGAAAAACAGAGGACTAAAGAAGAGCTAGAAAGGAATCCAGTTGTGAATGACACAGTAAATCCGCCAACTCTAACCCTGACGGAGGAGACAGTCAATAACAAATAATCAAAGCAGCCAGGAAAGCACAATCACAAGAATTACTAATCATTTCCAGGAAGGAACCTTAGAAGTAAACGCTCTCAGCTCACCAATAAGGAGACCAGGCTGGCTGATTAGATTAAAAATATAGGTCCAAGTAGGGTGTGGTGTCACATACCTTTAACTCCTTTAATTCAGTAAGCCGGAAGCAGAGGCGGGTGGATTTCTATTAGTTTGAGGCTAGCCTGGGCTATGTGGTTCATTCCAAGGCATCCAGAACTGCATGCTGATAAGGTGGCAAAAGCACGCAAGCAAACCAACAAACGAACGTTGGACATAACTATTGCCAATAGGAAACATGTCACATGGGCATCTTCATCTCCAGACTGGGAGTCAAAGAATGGAAAAATAGTCAAGCAAATAGAAGCCGAAAGCAAGATGCTATAGCTCATCTATTACCTAACAAAGTAGACTTCACTCCAAAATTAGTCACGGGAGGTTTAAAAAGCCACAGCATGTTAAAAGGATGAGAAACGAGGAAGAGATCTCAGGGGTGTGTCAGTTAATAGAATACATGTGACATGACTCTCTGGAACCAGGCAAAGGGCACAGGGAGCACAGCCCAGGGCAGTGGCACAGGGCATGAGTAAGAGCACAGTGATATCCTTGTATAAAAATGCCACAATGAAAGCCCTATGTGTGCTAACATAATTAATTAACTTGAATAAAAGAAAAAGTAAAAGTAGATAGATGCAGCACGATACTACGAGGAGCCACATCATGAACTCACAGAGCGGAGATAATAAAATAATATACACTCCCCTCTGAAGTACAATATGCATAAGTAATAAATGATTAGTGCAAAGCGGAACGATTTGCACTCCTATAGTGAGCTCTTCTGATTCATTTGTTTCCTGGAGAATTTGCTGGTGAGATTAGTCCCAGAGTAATTGGAAGATTAGAAAGAAGAGAAGAGGAAGAAGCCTCATTAACCCCTACACAACTTTGTTCTTATCTTAAGGATGGATTAAATATCACGGATCTCAGACTGCTCTCCCATGCATCCTGCCTTCCGTGTGATGCTTAGATTCCTTCCCTGAAGAAAACTCACAGAAAACAGCCGGAAGCAGACTGTGCCGACACACAGAAATCACGCATGCCCAGGAAGCAGAGAGGACTCGTTCATTCACGAACACAGCACAGTGGGCAGCTGCTTGACAATTCTCATCCTGGTATAGTCTTTAAAGATGTTTCATTTGCTTTTTAAAAAAAACAAAAACAAAAAAAACAAGTATGTGGTTGCCATGCAATTTGCAACTGAAGTTATAGCTTACCCACAAAGCCGACAAAAGCACCTTTCAAATGTCTGTATATATTATAGCTTTTGTACAAATATGCACACGGGTTTTTTTTTTTTGTATCAAATAAAAACAAAACCAAAGAAGGAAAAGAAAAACATTATTGATATATTGGGAGGAAAGCAGATACATAATACTTGTGCATCAAATTAATTGAAAGGAAGCAAATAGGATAGACTGAAAGTGTGTCCCTCTTGGCCACCCATTCCCCCTCCCAAGACACTACTTACTATTAGCTAGCTTGCAGCTTGCCTAGGAAGACAGAGTCTGTGTAAAAGAATATGCATCCCTATACATATTTATTATTATGACACAGGTCTAGCAGACAGAACTCCCAGGAACACAACTGGAGTATTCTCTTGAAACATTTTGGAGATGGCTTCATTCTAGAAAACAGACAACTTCCTCATTCTTTTCTTTCCCCTGTGTGTCAGCCATTGAACATCAGGATGACATACAAGCTGGACCTCTTTTTACTCTTAAATTTTGAGTCAGGGTCTCACTAAATTACACAGCCTGCCTTGGAATTTACTCTATATAACCCAGGCTGGCAATCCTCCTGCCTCAGAGTCTAAACAGTGATGACTACAGGTTTTTTGTCACCAGGCCCAGCTTCCTTCAGTCTTTATTTTTCTTCTTCTCATTTATTTGTCTGTGCATGTGTGGTGCTATAACATGTATATGGGAAGTCAACAGACAGCTTACACGAGTCAGTCCTCTCCTACCATGTGGATTCTGGGATCAAACTGTGGTGGTTGTCAGGCTTGGCAGCAAGTGCCTTTCCTGCTAAGTCCTCTCTCTTGCCCCCCATTCTTTTTAATGACACACAGCATATAGGGTTACATGAACATTACACCATTTATTTAGCTAATCACAATCAGTTTTGCTAGCACAACCTAGTACTTATTTTTACACATCCTTCTTTTACATGTACATGTCCAAAATTCCTAGATGTGGAGTTGGTTGGTCAGAGTTCATGAAGGTAGAATTTGATGGGGATTATTCCAATGCCCTCTTTGTGTGTGTGTGTGTGTGTGTGTTTTGAGACAGGGTTTTTCTGTGTAGCCCTGGCTGTCCTGGAACTCACTCTGTAGACCAGGCTGGCCTCGAACTCAGAAATCCACCTGCCTCTGCCTCCCAAGTGCTGGGATTAAAGGCATGTGCCACCACTGCCAGGCTTTAAAGACTGCTACTTTGGCCGGGCGGGGTGGCGCACACCTTTAATCCTGGCACTTGGGAGGCAGAGGCAGGCGGGTTTCTGAGTTCGAGGCCAGCCTGGTCTACAGAGTGAGTTCCAGAACAGCCAGGGCTACACAGAAAAACCCTGTCTCAAAAAACCAAAAAAAAAAAAAAAAAAAAAAAAAAAAAAAAAAAAAAAAGACTGCTACTTTGTATTCCCATCTGGATACCAAGAAGATACTCCCTCTCAACACATCCAGGAAGGTCTCTGCAGAACTGACATAGTAATGTTTAGTCTGTATTTTTTTTCCTATTAAAGATCAAATGATTAGGTTATTTTAATTTACTAGATTATTATAATGTTATGAAAGTTGAGCATTTTCCAGATAGGTAAAGGCTGCTTGGATTTCCTTTCCT
This sequence comes from Mastomys coucha, assembly GCF_008632895.1. Classification (NCBI taxonomy): domain Eukaryota; kingdom Metazoa; phylum Chordata; class Mammalia; order Rodentia; family Muridae; genus Mastomys; species Mastomys coucha. The sequence goes on along the minus strand of NW_022196910.1, from coordinate 26,864,184 downwards.
CTGCTGGGAATGTGGCTCAGTGGCAGAGCACTTACCCAGCCTTGTCTGGGTTCAATCAGCAACCAGAAAAACAAATGTGATTTCTTTCTTCTGAGCCACCTACTCCTATTCTTTACACACTTCCAAGTGGATTTTTAATATTATTTTTATACCTTAATATGTAATCATAATGGTATATTTATAATAGCCAGTAAATTTAAATATCATGAATCAACCATTAGGTTTACAGAAAATGTAGAGTTACCCAACTATCTTCAAGGACACTTTGAGACATAATCTAATGTCTGGCTTTTCCTATTTCTTTTCAATATCAAATTGCAATGGAAAGTATCCTCATTCTTTAGATTCTCTGTCAGGTTTATTTGTCTTATTTCAAAGTTTGCCATAAACTAGGTCTCAGTTATAGATTATCTATGCAAGCTTACTAAGGCATTGAAGTCTTTAAGATTGTTAATGTTCCCCAGAATCACTGGTTCTACCTTAGTGGATGGAGAAAAGAGAAAGTGATACTTTCAGGTATCTGAAGGCCTTAATTCTTCCCCTCCACCCTCAAGAAAAAAGATACCATCTCACCCATTTAGAAGGGGGTGGGGAGAAAAGTCCCTTTGCTTCTGGGAAGGCTTTAAGTGTCTGTTTACAATCCCTAAATATCACCTTTCGTTCGGCAGCTGAAATGTACACAAAGTAGAACGAGAAGATCCCTGAATGAGAAAGGTTTTAAATACTACATTGGCCAGTTTTGTCTTAGTACGGAGGTAGGTGGATGCTACTACTAAAGGAGCAGACAGCCATCTATGCTGTCAGCGGTTATACAAAGGTAGGGAAAGTGTGTTTGTCAGCACTATGGCTAGGACTTCCATAAGGAGCTCCACTAGGCCAGACTAGCCAGAAGCAATCGAAGCAATGAATTAACTACTAGCATACAAACATATTTGACTTTTCTTCTTTTGATGACGGAGATTAATCCCTGGGCTCCACACATGCTAGATAAACATGTACTGGGCACTGGGCTTAAGCGCAGGCCAGTGAGATTAAAGTCCCAGAGACAATTCCCTGAATCAACTCACCTTAATAAGGATTCTAGATTGATTGACATTCACATCATCATCATCAGAAAAACAAAACAACAACAACAACAACAACAACAAAACCAGACTCTTGGCAAGAAGCCAAGTTGAAGGGAGATAGATATAGATGCATATAATTCTATACAAACACTCTGGAAAATAAAAAAAAGTCTTAGGCTACAGTGGGAAGTGAACTCCCAAGGCTGTAAAGTACAGAAGAGAGAGGTGAGGCAGGAAAGGAAGAAATACAAATGCTGGGTGATGGTACTGAAAGACCCCCGTGGGGAGACCCCCACTCAAATCTTGGGAGGATGTGCACCCAAGGAGTCATGAGAGACCGTCTTGATGTAAACACAAGAGGCAGTTTAATATCAGAGTGCTCCGGATTGACATGTATCTCACGCAGGAGATAGAGGAATTGACCATGAGGCTCAGGGGTTAGGGGTTTATATAGGGAAAAGGTCTGAGGGAACAAAGGAATTGGTGTGGCTATATATGATTGGCTATTTCAAATATCAACTAGTGTACGTGCAGATCAGGGTGGAAAATTCCTAAGGGTGGTAATCTGAGTCAACAGAGTATCTGGCTGACCTTAAACCATATCTAAGAGGACCAGATGACCCATTACTCAGTTGGGTCGTGCCAGGGCCCACCCGGACATATCTTTGCATGCTTTCTCCTCCACATCTTCCCGGCCTGCTAGTTCCCAGAATGTCCCAACAGCTCGCCTGCCCCTGCCCAGGCCCATCTGGACATGCTCAACCTTGGTCCACTGTGTTTTCCTCAAACTTGCAATTTTCTCATTAGCCAGCACAAGTCTTAAATTTAACTCTTTCACTACTGTGGACCTGATCCTAACTCTGTAAGCAAGCACAGTCAGTTGCAGTGTCCTGAAAGTCACCTTAACTTCTGCCTGAGGATGGGAAGGGGTAATAGAGAAAGGAAAGAGAGAGTTTTCTCCTTGAACTCTGATCCCTTGATTTACATTTTAACTTCCCTATACTTTTGGGTTGTTACTCAGCCACTTAAGAGAGAGGGTGGAGAAGCTAGATTACAGGTCTCACTGAGGTGCCTGGAGGAGAAGGGAGGGAGGGAGAGAGAGAGAGGGAAGCAGGCCTAATGTGTGAGGTATGCAGGCCCATTCTTGCCACACCTGTGTCCTGAAGCCACGGAGCCTCCCACAGCTTCAGGCCAAGTGCCACTCTCTCCTCAAATCATTTGGGAAGAGCTAAGTCGTGGGGTTTATGGGAAGCTAAGAAAGATCGAGAAGCACTAACACTGGTCTGTTTTAGTCATGCACTGAAACTATGAAAAAAAAAATTAAGGACTAACAATGAGTGTCTTTGTGGGATCAGTCTGAAAGATTTTTCAGCTAAAAAGTCACTAAATCATAATGACGACGGGGGTGGAAAAGTCTACTCTTAATAGGATTTATGATCTTGACGTACAACTTACAAAATGCCTTCTGTAACCCTGCTTATTGATTTGTGTGCTGAGTTTACAGAGACTTAATCGGATGATGCTTACTATTTATCATTAAAGCTAACTGGGAATGAATGTGTGTGTGCATGTGGAGGCCAAAGGAAGGTGTCATGTAATTCACTCCTCTTTGCCTTGTTTTTGAGACAAAGTTTCTCACTGTACTTGAAGCGCACCTATTTGGGAAGATCAGCCAGCCAGCCAGCCCTGTGGAACCTCTTGTCTCTGCTGGTACATTTCTGGGACACAGATGTACTTTGCTATGCCTGTTTTTGTTTTGCTTTGTTTCTTATGTGGGTGCTTGGATCCTCACTGAGATGCTCATGCATATACAGCAAGCCATCTCCTCTGCCCCTTAAAAGTGTCTTTTAAGCTGTTCATTGGTCAAATAAGTTCTAAACCACAGCACTTTGTTCCCAAGTCGTGCATAATAGCTTATGCTAAGACGTGGCCCAAACGTATTTTATCAAAACACCTCTTGCCTTAAGGAAAACAGGACAGAAACACTTCTGCATACGTGTGTGCTGTGATAAATGTCTGGAGGCCAGATGGTGATGTCAGAAATAGAGAGAAAAAGCAGTCAAGACAGTCGTCAAATGAGTATATCCATGTAGAAGTAAAATAACTACTTTTTTTTCCCTAGCATATACATGAATGACATCTGGCAGTTTAAATGAAGGAAAGGAAGGACAAAATGAAGCCTTCTGAGACAGAATCTGTCTAACTCTCTGTTGCTGTGAGTTCTCAAAATTTAGTCCAGCTATTCAAGCAAAATGACCACAATTGCCTGGGTGCATGCATCGGGCAGCTAACTCTAGTGAGCTTTCTGGTCAGTTCTTGTGCCCAAGCATGCAGAACTTTGTCTTTTATGTTCTTTCCACATACCGACCACCACAAGCTCCTGTTGGAAGAATGTGGGATTTTCTGCTTAACAAACCTACATTTTTCTCTGAAAGCACAATCTAGATTCTCTTGACACATTTGCCAGTCCCCTATAAGGTCAGGGAGCTGGAGCTGCAACTCATGAGAAATACCCATACCCTTATTTCACATCCTGCAGGAGAAGCAAAAAAAGAAAAAAGAAAAAAGAAAAAAAGAGAAAGAAAGAAAAGAAAAAAGAAAAAAAAGGAAGAAAAAGAAAAGATGGCATGAGAAATTCTGTTTCCACTCATTGAAATAGTTTATCAGTTTATGTGTAGTCTAGAAGATCTGAGGTCAAAACTTCAAGGACAGGATAATAGTCCAACCTGAGTTTGAGCCTAGGGTTTAGATACCTACAATGAATCCCAGCGGATGTGGATTTACATGTTAGTACCTGAAAGCGGATTCAACCCCCATCCTGGAATGAATATATGCTTCCAAGGGACTTGTTTCCAGAGCTGTGGCGGGAGGAACAACAGAGACAGCTATGTGCCCACACGCTCAGCCATCTGCTGTTCCAACCACACTCTCCCCCCACCACCCATTTCCTGCAAATGATTCATCCGTGCTTTTCTGCCTTCTTCAAAGATAACTGTGTAGGCATTGAAGGAGGGGAAAGTCATTAAGAAAAGTGGAATCTGGAGTTATTAGGATGAGGTAGGGCAGATTAAACAGTCTGGAATTTCACAAAGCAAACAGTGTGGGGTGCAGACAGGATTCTTGTCTCGCTTCTCAGGCGCATCATTTCAACAGGTTCGCATCCGTCTTGAACAGGTCCCACAAGAAGGCACACAAGTTACTAAAGAAGCAAAGAGGAATAAACAGCAGAGGTCGAGAGAGGAATTCTGGGTAGTCCAGCTAGAACCACAGTACACTCCTACCACCACACTGACAGCATCTGGCTGACAGCCGCTGACGGCTCTACAGCAGGCTATGGGATCTTTATGGCCTTTTCCAGACAGCAGATAAAAAAGTTGCCATGAAAATCAGAGAAGGTGATTGTGACGAAATCCCTGACACCAGAGAGCACTGAGGGCAGCATGTGGTGTGGGAAGTGCGAAAGTCTGCCGGTGTCTGGGCAGTTTAGTACTTGGAAATGTCCTGAACTATACCAAAACTGGAGCCGTGTGGGCCTCATTCAAATCCTGATTCTGCTTCTTTCTACCCTCTAAAACACCAAACTGATAAATCTCTGAGGATCTCACTAGTCTCATGGGGAGATTGTGAGATAAGGAAATCTATACTTTTAGTGGAGTCCGGGCAAAAGGAGATAATATATATAACATACTTATGTGGTCCTGAGACAGGGAGATAGGAAATGAGTGGGTGAACGGGAAATGCCACTGTTTGCAGGGCTTGAAATACAAGCCTCCTCTGTCTTTGTCGCTGTCTCTGCCTGTCTGTCTCTTCTGTCTCTCTGTCTCTGTCTCTCTCTTCCATTCTCATATCTTGTCATTTCATTCAATTTCTACTATTTTCCACATCCTAAGGCTACCAGGGTAAATGACTTAAAGAATTAGTGTCTTTAGTACAGGTTCTCAACCTTCCTAATGCTGCGTCCCTTTAATACAACTAGCTCCTCATGTTGTGTGACCCCTCCCAACCATGAAATTATTTTCCTTGCTACTTCATAACTGTAATTTGATACTGTTATGAATCTTGATGCAAATATCTGATAAGCAGGATATTTGATATGTGACCCCCGTGAAAGGGTCATTAGAACCCCCCCCCCCAAAAAAGGTCACATCGCACATGTGAGAGCCCATTGTTCCAGTGCCTTCTATGGCAATAGGAGAAAGGTAAGTGTGTGGGACCTTTCATTAGGATGCCACAGACCACACTGTCCATATTGGTCCTTCCTGGAACCCTGTTCTTGTCTCCCAGGCCTGGTGTAGAGAGAATCTCTTGTGTGTTGTATGGATGCATAACCTGTCTATTAAAAAGCCCATGGCCTATGGCTTACGCAGGAAATAGAAGTGGGACATCCTGGAGGAGGAAGAATTCTGGATAGAGTCAGGTGGGAAGATTTGCCAGGAAGATATGAGGAGACCAACGCACATAGTATTGGAGCCCAGGTAACCAGCAACGTGGCAGAATATAGGTTAAAATAAATGGGATTTTTTTTCTTAAGTTAGATCTAGTCAGAGAAGAGCCTACCTATGTGGCCAAGGTATTTATAAATATAGTTTGAGTTTGAGTCTTATTTCTGGGAGCATGGGGCTGGGAGGAAGAACTGGACCTAACTCCAACACATCAGAGCGTGTTGATGGTCTCTGCTCACCTCTCCTTTGCCCTATTGCAGGTGGAGAACAGACTGATGACTTCTTACTACAAGGCCTGATGATAACCAAATGGCAGAGCCTCCATGACTGCCCAGACACCAATTCCCATTCATACCTGTTTCAGCTGCCTGTTGGGACTGCCTTGCAGAGTCTGGTTTGGCTCAGAACTTTTTAGGATTCTTAGTCTGGATTCTGTGTACGACTAATGAAATAATGTTGCCTTAGCACTATGAATTGTAGCTAGCATACCCCCGGGGGTACAGTATGCCAAGATGCCATATGCTTTTCTCCATTTCTCCCCAACACTGGAGCTTTATAAAAGCCATTAAAGAGTAGGCTCCCAATGAGGCTTCATGACTGAGGTCTAGCCGTGCATAAGCTGATAATGATTCATCCCAGGCATCATTTTCTTTATTGTTGAGCAGAAGATTGGACACCAATCACACTGCTACCAGCTACAACTTAAAAAAAAAAAAAATTCTTGGGTAAAAGTCACAAAGGAACTAAAGTCCATTTGGAAATTTGAGAACACACATGCTCTTTTCTTTTTCTTTCTTTTTTGTTTTTTTTTCCCCCAAGAAGAATTTCAAAGTTTCATCCTGTTTCAATGTCTACCCATCTGGCTGCTTTATTAATGAAAACAGCAGCCTCTTCTGATGCTCTTCAAAGCAACAGAATTTTGTAGAAAGAAAGAGAGAGAGAGAGAAAAAGGAAACAAAAATTCACAGGGGAGCTGGGCAGTGGTGGTGCACGCCTTTAATCCCAGCATTTGAGAGGCAGAGGCAAGTGGATTTCTGAGTTCAAGGCCAGCCTGGTCTACAGAGTGAGTTCCAGGATACCGAGGGCTACACAGAGAAACCCTGTCTCGAAAAAACCACAAATAAGTAAATAAATACATAAATACATAAATACATAAATAAATATAAAAATAAATGAAATAAAATAAAATTCACAGGGAAAACTTTCTCCATTTAATGCGCCATAGTTTTTCTTTTATTATTTTTTCTATGAAAAAAATAAATCTCCTTGGAGCATCCTTTGGAATAAGTGTGTGCATAGACATATTCAGTGTGCACAGACATATTCAGTGCGTATAGATATATTCAGTGCATCATACCTGGTGTTGTAGGTCTATTTTGGTGCGTGGGGTTTCCAGAACAATTACATAAGTGTCAACAGAGCCAGGAACTTTTGACATCTGTGGCAGCTTAATGGTGTTCTTCTCATCATTGAAAATATCCTAATGGTTGCTTCCTTAAATTGAAAATGCATAAACTGGCGGCACAGCAGGAGTTGACTCTGAAGCATCTCTGTCAAGTATGCTTTGTTGGCAAAGAAACCGGCGAAAATTTGTTTGAAATGAGACCTGGCTGACAAAGCTGGAGCAAACACAATGATCTAAATTGAATTCTCAAGTAAAAAGTTATGTGAGGTCCTAAAGTCTGGTGAGACATTTTGGTTATTTTCCTGCTACTACCCATGAAAATAGTCTATAAAGCTTGGATGCTGGATGCTGGGGTGATGGCTCGGTGGTTAAGAGCACTGACTACTCTTCCAGAGGACCTGGGTTTGATTCCTAGCACCTACATGGCACCTTACAACTGTCTGTAACTCTGAGATTGGACACCCTCTCACAGACATACATATGGGCAAAACACCAATGTCCATTAAAAAGACAGAACTCAGGCGCCCATGGAGCATGGTTTCCTTGGACAATCTACTAGCACACTTTTGAGAATACTGGCTTCCAAAAGTATCTAGTATATTCTTTCTTTTTTTTCTTTCTTTTCTTTCTTTCTTTCTTTCTTTTTTTTCTGAGACAGGGTCTCTCTGTGTAGTCCTGGCTGTCCTGGAACTCACTCTGTAGACCAGGCTGGCCTCGAACTCAGAAATCTGCCTGCCTCTGCCTCCCAAGTGCTGGGGTTAAAGGCGTGCGCCACCACCGCCCGGCCAAATATAATTTTTAAAATGAAAATAAGTCACTGAAGAAGATATGCTATTCCACGTATGACTCAAATGTTTATTTAAAGTACTACCAGTTTGGTTTTCCTTTAGGTGTCCAATTTCCAAGATATATAAAATGAGAAACTAAAGAAGATTTCAACAAGATCATCAACATTTTTCTTTCCATCTCAGCACTGGATCCCTCAAAGCCAAGGTTCTAGAAAGCTCTTGTAGAGGCTAGCTCAGAGATTAGGTTGCATAGCTTTGCTACTGGCTTATTTTTCTGCAGATAAGATATTATAGGTCTGGGTGTTACTGTATTTATTGGCTCAAAGGACAAAGAGCAAGCAGGCAGTGGGCTCTGACTCATAGAGGCTTCTGTCCTATGAGCTTCTGTTGTGGGGACAACACAGTCCATTGAGTACCTCTGCGTGCCCGAGCACTGTTGCATTCTTTCCACATGACTACAAGTACTCAAACACCTTTGCTAAGCAGCAGACCTGACAGCACAGAGCACCCCACAGAGATGTGGCAAGGCTGTGTGAACTGTGTGGGTTGTGGCCACATAGGTGAGCATGTCTGTAGGAATCCCAACTTACTAAGTAGCCTTGTGACACACCGTCATTCTTCGAGTGTGCTTGTTGATGTTGGAGTGTGGCTTACTCTCCAGGACTGTTTTCAAGAACCTACTTGAACACATACCCTTGGGGTGTTGGAGAGAAGATGGAAAGAGAAATTTGGTAGCCCTGCCAAGTTTTCTAGATAATAGTTTAGGAGGAAATGATGTATATGTCACAAGACTCAGAAGACAGTGATGGAAGAAGACATTCTTCGTAAATAAGAACTCGCTGTAGGTGTTCCCATTGCTGTGGCTCTATAATACAGCTTGAGAGCTGACATGGCAATCACTCGAGGGTTGTTCTTTATGCTCCAAATTACTTTGGCAGTCTGGAGTGGTTTCATGGAAATGTTAGGATTCTCTTTTTCTGATTTTTGTACAGAATAGCATGAGGATTTTTGATTGGAATTACATTGAATCTGGAAATTGCTTTCTGTAGGATGGCTATTTTCACAATATTAATTCTACCAATCCAACAGCTCTCTGATTGGGAACTGACGGCTCTTTAATTGGATTTAAAGAACACTTAATAGCAGGAAATTCATTCTTAGTTCTATAAGCCTACGCAACTACTGGTGAGGTCATGTATCCTAAAAGGGAAGCTACTATGACCACTTCCTTAAACCAATGTAATTTCGAACTGTGTTCTAGACACTTACCCTTCTACCTACAGATAAGTGAAGCCCTCACCCCTCATCAAAGAAGCTTCCGTTGGCAGCAGACAGAGATTATTACAGAAAGCCACAACTGCCAGAGGTAAAGAGAACAACTGACCATGATTCCAAGCCCAGTTGATACATCCCCAACACAACTCCTGCACCTAAAGCTAAAGGCACAGGAAGAGCACAGAGTCTATATGTCAGGGGACCGACCAGGAGGTCGGCTGTGAGATAATGTCTTTCGATATATGACCCGGAAGTTACACTCATGAAATGTTAACAATATGGTCCCCTAAACAGGGTCAGCCCAGTGACATCACACGTTGTCATACCAATGTGGATGGGGGAAATTTCACAAGGTCCCACCTCTAGGTAAAGAACTACAGGCAATTTATGGCTGCTGAGAAAGAGAGAATCACTATTCTCTAAGGATCAGCCCCTCCAGAGGTTATCTAACCCAGTGTGGTTAGCCCTACTCACGTAAACATACGAGCAGAAAAGAAGTCAGGGAGATGCCTTATTTTGCATTCTTGAAGTCTTCTCATATCCCACAATTTGTGTCTAGTGATCACTAAGGCCACCCGTGCCTTTCCCTTGTGACTCTGGCTCTTCCCTCTCAGCTCCATCTCTCAGCTAAAGCAGTTGGTGTCTTACCAGCATGTGCCTGGGTTTACTCTACTTACCTAACTTACTTTCTATCTTACTTCGATAACCATACTTCACCAAGGGGAATCTTTTGTATCTTTCCATTGTTTAACAACAGAAATTTACCGGTGGTGTTTCTGTCCCCTCCTAGGATGGAGCAGAGAATTGAGCAAATGTACCTTGATGGGATGGGATACTCCAGGATCCATCCTACTGTGTGGTCAGTACACTGCACCAAACTCTGCCCGCCCATCACTTCCCCATCATCCTAACATCTCCTTCACTTTAAAGCACAACTCCAATGTGGGTCAGGTGCCTGGCTATTTGTTGATAGTGGAGTCCGGAGGGTGCCTGCATTTAACACTCTCACCAGAATTCCACAGGAACAATGGCAAGATGGATACTGAATTGCCAATCAGCATATGCCCACAATATGCTAGTTATAGAAGAGGCACTTAAGTGCAGTACACAATATCTTTCAACTTGTTCCAAAAGCTTTGAAATCTGTCTGCTTCAATAGATATGGGAGTCTTTGAAGAAAGTACTTAGAATTCATAAGATGATTCCTTATTTGTCGTTGTATGCCCAAACACTGATGGGAATGGACCAAGTAGTCATTATATGAAAGAATGGATTAATGTCACTGGATGTTTTAACTGGTTTCTAGGCTTTCAGAATGGACTTCTGAGGCCAGAGCTCCATCTTAGTGGTCCTTTTGATCTAACCCTGCTCATGACTAAGTTGGTCAGGTGTCACTTTGCTATTCTCCATGTGCCCGTTACAGAAGTAGGGAACCTTGAGACAAAGCCTCTCTCTTGACTTTCATATGCCTCTCTCAGCTTCCTTTTCAGCCATTATGGGCTCTTTGCACAGGTAATGCTAGTACTTCATAGTTCTTAATAACTAATATCTAACATCATATCTGACATAATAAACAGATTATGTGGGCTGGAGAGATGGCTCAGTGGTTAAGAACACTGACTGCTCTTCCAAAGGTCCTGAGTTCAAGTTCCAGCAACCACATGTGGCTCACAACCATCCGTAATGAGATCTGATGCCCTCTTCTGGGGTATCTGAAGATAGATACAGTGTACTTATGTATAATAAATAAATAAATCTTAAAAAAAAAACCAAAACAGTCATGCTTTGAAATCTGGTAGGTATGGGGTCTAATATAAACTCACCAATTACTAGCTTTGGGATCCTGGGCACTTTTAAAAACCTCCCTGGATTTCAGATGACATTCACCAAGAGCCCTACAAGTGTGAATGAAATAACATAAGCAAAGACACTTGTTAAGATGCCTGGCATGTGATGGGTATCCAGTGAAAGTCAGCTCCATCCTGCTTCAGTGTCTCATGGCTGGAATCATAGAGACATAAGGGAAGATCATCTGCTAGAGCAAGCTATGAGACTGAAAGAGGAGATAAGAATTCCAAATGAACAGAATGGGCTGCTCCAACATCATATAAAGTCAATTATTAGCTTTTTGTGCACTATAGAGAACAAAGTTTAAAAAAAGAAAAAATTTAAAGACTATAACAAACATCATTAAGGAAAAAAAGATTAGTTCATATTGCATAAAGACTTGGCTATTTCTCAAGAGAATGCATGCTTCAACATCTTATTTTGTTGTTTTAAACTCTCTCCACCTGATGCACACACACAGACACATGCACACATGTGTGCAAGTGCGATTTGTGGAGGCCGAAGATCAACTTGGAGGAGGAGAGGACTCTCCCCTGCTAGTGGGTCCCAGGGATTGAAATCACCTGGTGGCAAGTGCCTTTGATTTGTTGTACTACCTCACTGAATCTACTTTGTCTTCTTTACATAGGTCTCCACTATATATCCTAGGCTAGCCTGGAACCCACTGCCTACTCCAGGCTGAATATTTAATCCTCCTGCCTCAGACTCCTCAGTGTCAGTGTCACGGGCCTTAAGCCATCATTCCGGGCAAACATATTATTTAATTGTAGAGGTCTCTTTCCCAATAGGGTTCTTTTGTTCCATCTGGGTTACCCTTGGGCAGAATCTTGCATTCTGGCCTGGTGATTTATCATCTAAGGGGTCACCTGTATGGAAACTGAGGGACACAGCCAATCTTGAATCCCAGAGTTGGGCTGCTGCCTCCTTGAAAAGGGCTGACCCAGCAGCCTCTCTCTATGCCCTCAGAACCTCCTCAGTGTTTTGGTTCAGTAAAAGAATCAATAAAGGAATCAATCAATAAAAGAATGTGCTACATTTGTTTATAAACCGTATGATGTAATAAAACACCCAGCGCAGTCAGTTCTAGAAAACGGAAGAAGCAAGAACATTGCTGACATTGTATGTGTGCCTTTCCCTTTGTGTCACAAAAGCACAAGCCAAATCCAATGTGCTGCTGTAGAAACTGATGTCAGGTTCGCTCCAATTAAGTCAAAACTCACCAGGCGGTGGTGGCGCACGCCTTTGATCTCAGCACTTGGGAGGAAGAGGCAGGTGGATTTCTTTTCTTTTTTTTCTTTTTTTTTTTGGTTTTTCGAGACAGGGTTTCTCTGTGTAGCCCTGGCTGTCCTGGAACTCACTCTGTAGACCAGGCTGGCCTCGAACTCAGAAATCCTGGATTTGAAAAAACTAAATAAATAAATAAATAAATAAATAAATAAGTCAAAACTCTGCAACTTTGGGGAAAACCACACACAGTTTATTTCCTCAAGGACTCATGGTATCCACCATGCTTGTAGCCAACATCACTTCCCTTCTCCGTCATGTTAGGCTGTACACACACACCCCTGCTTGCTTTAGGGGACAGAGAGCACATATAGTAGCTTGGTGCAGAGACATCCAGCAAGCTGATTTAGAATTTGGAAGAAAGCAAAGGAATGAGGCTGAACTGGAGATGTTGAGCTGCCCGTCCTTAGGACCATGTCTGTGTAGCTCCCCAGTACAGCATGGAGTCTCTTCCTGCTAACGAAGTTGCTGTAACACTACATGATGTATGAACTGATTTGATTTGCTACAAAGAGAGGATCACAGAAGCTTCTGGCCAAAGCTAGACCTGTCAAACAAACGCTCTTGACCTGAAATCCCAGTGTCCAGAGCAGTGACAGAAGCAGAATGGATCCAATCATTTCACCCTAGTCCTCTCGGAACACAGGAAACGACATGACTCTTCCAAGCTAAATTCCTAGCCTATTTTAGATTTTTTCCTAAAAAAAAAAACCAGATTCTTCAACTTTTTCTTCTTTACTGTGAGCTATTCCAGATTCTTCTAATACATATGTTTGTTTGCTTAACATATCCTGTGTCAGCTTCTGTTACCCACATCCCAGGATTCTGACCAAAATAGCTCCTCACATGCTCCAGGCTCCAGCACGTAAGACTAAAGGTTAAACTCTGTGGGTGGGAGGTGGAGTTATTGGGTCAAATATTTACTAAGCCACCAAGGTCAATTTCTTTTTCTTCCAGGCCATTCATCTCCCAAATGGTAACTTTATAGTGTCCCTTACAGAATGACAACTACACAGGCCCAAGGAGGAAAAGAGATCCTGGAGATGAATTTCCTCGAGTCAACTTGATCACAACCACCAGGTTCCCTAGTTCTGCCAATCATGAGCTCTAGGAAATGTCAGTGGTGCTGGTCTGTGGAGCAAGTTTCATTCGGTCTTATAAGCGACAATGACAAAGTCACACGGTCATTACATAACAGGTTATGATGAAGGAGCAGCCACTGAGGTTAGACCAATATGTATCTTAGAAGGAGAAAACAGAGTACTTAGAGACTATATATGAAACATTTGTCAAAATTCTTTCCAATGTGTCAAATTGTCAAATGTCTCTCCTCTCTCTCTCTCTCTCTCTCTCTCTCTCTTTCTCTCTCTCTTCTTTCTTCTTCCCTCCTTCCTTTCCTATTTCATCTTTTCTTTGAGAGCCAGATGGCATCCTGTTTAAGAAGTGACATCTGGCTGGGTGGTGGTGGTTCAGGCCTTTAATCCCAGCACTTGGGAGGTAGAGGCAGGCAGATTTCTGAGTTCGAGGCCAGCCTGGTCTACAGAGTGAGTTCCAGGACAGCCAGGACTACACAGAGAAACCTTGTCTCGAAAAAAACAAACAAACAAAAAAAAGAAGTGACATCTGTGAGTTCCTTCATTCAGCAAACATTTACTGGGTACCCATTCAGGCCAGGTGTCATATCCTGTCTGCAGCGCTGGTGAATTAAGCAGGATACATCCTTGCTTGTTTGAGTTTCTATTACAGTGGAGGGAGGCAGAGGCAGAAGCAAACAGGAGAGCCTCACAGATCAGCTCAAGCCTACAGGGAGAAAGTAAGTCTAGACTGGTGGGTTTGGATGCTTTTCCAAGTGGAAATGGATATTTGTGTAAATTAGCAGTTAGTATGTGATAGCATCTTAAGCCAAGGAAAATTTAAGAAATGGAAATTTGCTGATTTCAAAGGAATGCAGAGAGTTAAAAATCTATCTGGGGTACCTTTATTTCCATGGACTTATTTCAGGGTTTCTTTGCCCTTCTAGGTGAGGACTGTGTCATAAGTACCCTGTATTTGTGGAATGTTCTCTGGTAACATGGAGACTCTTTTTGCAATAATATTACTTGGTTTTTCGAGAAGCAGTGACCAGGAATTTTCCTGATGTTGCAGGTCAGAGACTAGGGCTCAAATAATTTCCTCAAGTACAGTCAGTTACTTCAGATGTGTCTAGAAGGTGGGCCTTCACTTTTCCTAGTCAACCCCATGGCCCTCCGGCCCACCCTGTCTTGTCTCCGTCTGTCTTTTGGTTTTTTTTGTTTGTTTTTTTGTTTGTTTCTTAATCTATCGTAAAGTGCTTTGATGCTATGGGTTCTGTTAATGTGTGATTAACCATCACATTCTGATTGGAACCCAGAATACCCCTCCCCAATATCGCACATCCCTATTGAACACACATACCTGTACTTTGCTACTATGGCTTGTCAAAAATTGTTATTTGTTGGTCACATATATTCTGGGGGAAGCGTGACTCAGAGACTATTCCAGAAATATCCAAGTTTTCACTATGCTTTGTTTATTTATGGGTCGTCACAGGAAGTAAACCAAAGGGGACACATATGTCGAATTAATGTTTAACATAAAAACATTAGAAGCAAATATACTGATGATGTACTCATTACACCAGTCTATGGAACTTTAAAAATATTCTCTGCCTTTCATACCCATTTTATAAAATTGACCAGCTTGGTGAGAACGGGATGGAAATCCCAGAAACCATTACAAAACTGCTGCCTTTGCAAACAGAAGCTAATGTTCTTCTAACATATACTATGAAGCCAAGTGATATGCTCAAAGTTTCATGAGGTTAGCTCATCTAATCATTTACCCTGCCTTTTCATATACATATAGCTCTAATGCTATAAAGGTTTTATAGATGGGAAAATCAAGGGTCCAAATGGCTAACAAGTTTCTACCAACACAGACAGCCAACACAGTGGTAGAGCCAGGCCCATCTATCTCTAGAATTCTATTTTCTAATTATTATTATTATTACATCATTATTTTATTGGAAGAACAGATAATTAGAGTTAGATCCTATTTCTGCTCCCTATTTACATGAGAAAGACCAGGGGTCCTAACAGCCTAGGGATCTGGTTAAAGCGCCAGGTTCCATTCCCACACCTGGTCTCAGATGTGGTACCATGTTAACTCTCAACTGGAAAAAGGTTAGAATAGATCTTTTGGTATTTGCCTAGAAATCTATAAAGGAATATCTTTTGAGAGTTTGGGTGGGAACACCCATGTCCCATAGAGTGGAATCTTGACAATCTTGTACTGACAGCCAGCTATGAGGTTATCATCTCAGTTATAAGAGGTATTTTTTAAGGAAGCCAAAATGGGCCATTTTCTAGGAATCTCCAATCCCACACGGGTTACTTGGTGAAAGTAGCCACAGAGAAGGATTGTTTTATAATTATGTGCTTGTCTCAGGCTTTCAAGAGAGTTGGCCCTGAAAAATCACATAAGCAAGAAGTTAATTGTTACAATATGCTAATCAGAATAGTTCAGCTTACGGTGCTTTTATTTTGATTATTATTTTTTAATGGCTCGAAAAGAAAATAGAGAAGAAAAAGAAACCCACACAGAATGTTAGCAATTTATTAGCTCTAAAGGAAACACTTTTAGCTCCAAGAAAATTCCTGTTCTTCCCAAATCTGAACCTGTGAGCACAAAAGCACTCTGTTTAGGAAAAGACTTAGCGTCGGCTGTTTCCATGAGATTAACCTCATGGATCTGAAGCACCTGTGCTTCCAGAAACACGGGACATTATCAGCTTTCTTCTTCCTTTTTACCATTTGTTCAGGAAGTTGTGCTTGGACTAATATTATTTATACAGCTGGGTATGCTGACCAGGAAAGAGAAGATCAAAGCAGTTGATGATGGCGTAACATCTAAGACGGGTCCTGATAATCAATCAAGCCTAGAGCATATGGTCCTGATTACAAAACAACCGGGATACTCTGTTGGGATGTTCAGTGGAGGCCGGAGCCTGTCAGTAACAGCTGTAACCCACTTCAAGCATTCGGAGGGCCTCTCTTTAGATTTAGATTTAGGTAGTGTGCAACCCAGAGAGAGCATGAGATGTGAATGCCAGCATTGAATTTGAGAATCCTGAGGTTCTTAGAACACATCCAAATGGGTGTGTGAGGTCTGTGGAACTCTGCTTGCTACCCCCACCCCACCCCCCACTACCGCCTCCACTGCCGCCCCCCAACCCCCTCCCCGGTCCCCCCAAGCCTGCTCAGACGCCTCTCTGGAAGGATACTGGGCAACTGTCTCTTCGCCACAGGAAAGCCACGGGAAGTGCATTTAAAAAGACAGCTCACTGAGGGAAACAGCTCTTCCTGTCCTAGTGTCTAACCTTGATTGTTCAGTTAAAATACTGGAGCTGGAGGGAGGGGCGAGACCCCCAAACAGGAAGAGTCGGATAGCTTAGGCAAAAAGGCAAAAAATAAAAAGGGGTCCACTTGCCAAACTGAAACACGAAAATCAAATACCAAACGAACACCAAACAAAGCAAAATAGCAGTTTTAACTGAAGGATGCAAGAGCGATCCATATGCAGAGGGCATCTAATGCTTTCCCCAGCAGAGCAGCGAGGGTGCGCGGAGCCATTCAAACCAGGCACCTGGAGCCTGGTAAAGGTCTGCGCTCGGAATGATGTCTGGCCAGCTGTTTGAAATGGAATTTGCACAAAGGTAGGAGGAAAGGGGTGCCAGCATGCCTTTTCCCTGTCTAGGTTGGAATGCTTCTCTGAGAACTTTAAAAGCTGACAGCTAAATTTAATCAGGGCTAAATCACTGAAACGAAGTCGGTGTTCTTATGCAACAAATGAACAGCCACTCTGCCAATGTTTTCTTTCCCTACAAGGTAATGAATGGTGCAGGCTCTCAGGAGCGCTCCAGCCATTTGGAAATGTTATGAATTCAAGGGAGGCAGGAAATGTGGAAGTCTAGTTCATTGCTAATGTTGTCTTCCGGGGATTGTAGGCCTGTAGGTTGAACAGCAGGGTTCCACAGCTGCTGTTGTGTAATAACTGGGCATGCGCTGGTTCTCAGTGCGACAAAATGCATCATATACAGCATCCTCACTACGGTCTATATTTAAGGCCAGCATTTCTATTAAGGATGGGAGCTAGTGTACCCTTATAACTGGGGACCGGGACTAAACACCATCTCATGTTGTGCTTGCTTGAAGACAACTTGGCAAGCTCATCTGCAGCAGCGCAATCTGTTTGGAGATTATGCAGGTCTCCTTCTAGCTTGGGGGTGGCTTTCCACATGATTTGTTTTCTTTAAAAATAAATGTTAAATCAACAGCAATCAGTCATGAATGCCTGATATGGAATGCTGAGAAGGACACTTCATTCACCTTTGATGTTTCTTTCCAAAACCTTGTCTAACCTTGAGAAAAATAGACAAGGAGCCCGTACAGGAACAGATCCTCCAGTCCTCACCAGTATTCTGCAAGTACCCTAGAATACAGGGGAGTCAGAAAAACCATCACAATGCTGAGAAGCCTGAGGGGGGCTGGCAAGTCAGTACAACAGGGAGTCAGTCTGGATGGGATCCTGAGAGGACCTTAGGAAATCAAAGCCACAGAAGCCTGTGTGCATGGCGTGCTGTCCAGTTTGTTTCCTTTCATGGTAGCAATTATAGACACTCAGGTAAAATATTCATGATAGAGGAGAGTGTGCTCTCTATGAGAACCTTACTAGCTTCAGTTTTGTTTTTTTTTTTTCTATAAATCAAAACTGTCTTAAACATCGCTTCTCAAACAGCAATGGTGCAACATTACTTTGTCTCATGCTTTGGTAAAACCAATCATGTGAGCTCATTTCAATTTCAATTTAGGTCAGGATAACGTCTAATTCCCAGGGTCTGCTAAGCAGTGGAATTTTCCAAGAGGAAGACTGGAACATAAGGATAGGCTTGGCCTGAGGAAAAGAGGGGCAAAGCAATGAGGAGGATCTCCTCTATGTCTTCTCCGTGTGGCTATACATTCTACAGCTCCCCGCCTGTGCCCAGCTCTCTCCACAGGATACCAGGGAATAGAAGGACTTCAAGTGTGGCTTTGTTCAGGGTTTCTGCATTTCACTAGGGTGCTGAATGGTACTTGCGGGAAAGAGGCAGCTGGGATAGATAATCGCTGTTTGTCCCCAAGCCTACTACACCCCTCAGGCCAGCTGCTTCTCATGTGACATGAGGGGAGATAATATTAGGGCGGTGACCATAAATTCTGATTCTTGAGATTATGACACCCCAAAGTGATTCAGGAACACCTCCTCTTTTCAAAGGTATGAGATATAGTCAGTGTTGGAGTGACCCATGGAGCTGGTGATAGCCAGAGCCAGGCTCTGAGAGATGACTCAAACCTTGCCTTCGGCCTTTAATAACCCAAGACAGTACTGCCAGCTATCTCAACAAGTTCCCGAGTGGTTGCCAGGAGCCATCACAGCATACTTCGGACTCATAAAGTCCTGGGTTCAAGTTCTCACTCCCAAGTCTGCTATTTCCCCAGCTGGATGACCTGGGTGTGGCTAATGAATTTTTCTGATCTTCAGGTTTTCCGGGAAGGACAATAAAAGCTGATCACAGGCTTGCTGTGAAGTCATCAAGAGAATTAACCACTGAAGATATCTGGAATACAGGTCAATGTCCTCCCTTCCATCCGCCCCTCCTCCCTTCTGTTCTCACACAACCTGGGCAGAGGGGTCAGGCACAGCTTGAATAGCCCTTCACGAACATCCTCATGATAGGAGCATGTCACAAATTCTTCTAGTTCATTGGTTATTAATCCTGAGGTGTGCAAATAATCTCTTACATGTGTAAAATCAAAAATCTAGCCGGGCAGTAGTGGCCCACACCTTTAATCCCAGCACTTGGGAGGCAGAGGCAGGCAGATTTCTGAGTTTGAGGCCAACCTGGTCTACAGAGTGAGTTCCAGGACAGCCAGGATAATACAGAAAAACCCTGTCTCAAAAAAACCAAAAAAACAAGCAAAAACAAACAAACAAACAAAAACCTAAGGATATACACTTATTTTGTTGTTTTCAATAGGACTGTCTCTAACTTTTCCCTCCTAGGAATTGTCTAGGTGGCTCTCTTGCCATAACTAAGTTTGAAGGAACCCAGGAGCTAGGCAATTAGATACTAAAAAAAGATGGCTTAGAGTGCGAAAGGGACCATTTGCCTATAGGATGCCTTACCCTGAAAGGTGCCAGCATGTCTCAGGTTGTGTGGGGGAACAACCTCATCAAGCAAGAAGCAAGACTCGTACTAGCCAGAGAGAACAAGAGGCTAAAGTGTAAACAGATAGACAAAGGCAGGACAGGAAGAAGGAGAAGAAAGAACAGGAAGAGAAGAACGCTCACTACAGAGAAGGCCTGGGGGTAAAAGGGCTGGGACAGTTCCAATAGGAAACCCTGACAGCAGCTCTCAGGGAGGATCTTTCCCAACTCCCAGTGCTTTGGGTTTGTGAAAGACAGCTGCTTTTATAGGCAGGGTGCCTCCACCCCAGCAAGTAGATCAAATGTCTGTTCAAGCAGGCCTTCTAGTGCGGCCTGATGGGAGGATGATTCTTTGGGACCTTTCAATGTTAGACGCAAAAGGATCTTCTCAAACCGTAAGATGGGGTGGGGATTAGGGTGGGACAAGTGGGAGTATGGCAATGGTGCATAGAGAACAGGGAACACTAAAAGTAGTCTTTGCTATTTTGGAGAAGTCTCTCTCTTAGGGAAATCTTTTAAAGATGAAAAAGTTCTTATAATAGTGCCTCACGTCTGTAATTCCAGAACTTGGGAAGTAAAGCCAGGGAGACCATGAGTTCAAGACCACCATTAGATACATAGCAAATTCAAAGTGAGCCTGAGCTGCATGAGACTCTACCTCGAGAAATTAAAGAGGACTGGTGGGTAGGGAATATGGCTCCTCGGCAGAGTACTTGCCTTGGATGTAAAAGGCTTCATTCAATCTCCAGAACTGAAAAAAAAATATAGTAGGAAATGTAAAAAATAGAAAATATTATTCATAAATTATTCCTTCTTTGTTACTATCAGAATTTTGGTATATTTCTCTGTCTCTATAAATAATAGAATAAATTCCTTCCATGCCACAGTTATTCACACTACATATACAATTTAATATTGGGACACATCTGACCTTAATATTCATCTGATCTTTCCACAAAATATTTCAAGGTTTTCTTTTAAAAGTTTTCATTTTGAGTCTGAAGTTAATATCATTAAAGACCATCCTCTGCAATTGGGATTTAGTATATTTCCAGATTTTGTTGTTTCAAATAGCAATCTGTCCATAGTGCTACTGTAACACTTTTAAAAAATTATTCTGAGGCAGCGTAGGTAATAGTTTAGCAACCTGGAACTCCACTTGGTTTGGACTAAGTACACAGTCTCCTTCTAATGTTGCCCTTGGAAACCTAGGATCTTTGTCTGGATAAGACAAGACCCTCTGAAGAGTGTACCCAGCACCCATGTGTAGCCCAGGACCACTCTCTTCACCGAGCTGTATCCACATCCATCTCTGAACAATGGACCGGTTCTATTTCTTTTAGTACCATTAAACTTAGAGTCTATTCATTTATACTCTGGGTAGGTGAAGGTCTAAGTATAAGAGGCCAGTCCAGCCTGAATTGGTTTACAGTGCATACACAATAATAAGATAAAACTATGTCCCCAACTAAACTTTTAGGCAGAATCGCCTTTTTGCCATCTTATCTCAATGAGTAATTGGGTGTGTATATGATGGAAGTCAGATGCATCATGGGAAAGGATATGTGCATGGGAGGAAATGGTTATATAACGATCTGTCAATCAAAATAGAGAGCCATCCAAACTAAGCCCCTAGTAATCAAACTTCTCTTTCTGTTGAATACCAGAAACGGAAGACCCAAGCAATAACTGGGACCTTTGAGTGCTCTCACTTGTGTGGCTGCTTGCCAACTCTTGATAGTGTGTCTGATTGACCTTGCTGTTTTATGAATAAAGTTCCCTTGCTACTTTTGCAAGTCTACATAAGCCTTTCTTTTGATTCTTTAAGAGGCCGAGCAATTGGAAACACCAGGCCCTAGTCACTGATAACAATCCTGGAGATAGCATGATTTTGTTTATGTTAAATTGTTTTTGTGTATATAATAGACATTTTTGACTGTTTCATGTAGAGAGAATATTTTGTGTATTGAATGGATGCATCATCTGTCAATTAAAAAGTCTATATAACCTATGGCTTAGGCAGGAAATAGAGGGGGGTGTTGGGAAGAGAAAGAAAGAATTCTGGGATAAAATGAGGCACAGGGATATTCGCCAAGAAGATGTAACAAGATGGACACATGGTACCTGAGCACAGGTAAGCAGCCACGTGGCAAAATATAGGTTAAAATAAATGGGTTGTCTTTAGTTATGATCCAGTCAGAAAAGAGCCTAGCTATATAGCCAAGAAATCTGTAAATATATTTTAAGTCTGAGTCTTGTTTCTGGAGCATGGGGCTGGGAGGCAGAACCAGCCATAACCTCTACAGTTTCATATATGCAGGGTACAGAGATACCCAATGAATCAGATACAGGACCTGAACTTAGGCACATTGCCACTAATTGTGGTAATGCAATATAGTTTGATTGACCTTGTAGAAGGCAGTTCCGGCCCAGGGAACTAATGTACAAAAATAATTTTCACTGTGAGTGGTACCTTGTAAGAAAATGTTGATAACAAAGTATTGATGATTTCAGCTAGCTCATTTCTGGTAGGATCATGGAAATGGGTTTTTCTATGATTCACATTCACAGGAAAATAAAATCAAGAGAGCAACAAAAAGCATCTCATAAATTAAAAAAAAAAAGTCGCTATGCCAACACATAGCAAAGACTGTCAGATTCCCTCTAGTCAATAAGAATGGAAATTCCTGTAGTCAATTTTAAGGATACAATGTCATTGCTAGTTAGATGTTAGGCAAAATGACTTTGCCATTCTGTATAGCTTGGGTCAGATAGCCATTTCCAGGTAAGAGCTAAGTCAGGCTTGCTACATGTCTATTTCTGGAAGAAAGAAAAAAAAAAACCCAAATAGCCATATATACATTTTGATCTGATTTGATATAACTTTAAGAGCCACAGCAGAAAAGGAAACTCTAAAATTTTCCATAGGTAAGAGTTCTGGCGTAGAGTTCTTGATTTCCCTCACTGCCTTGAGCAGCCAGGATCTCAGACCTGAACAATGGTTAATGTTTAAAAAGGTACAGTGTGTTCTGTTTAATGACCTGTTCATTTCCCTTTCCTGCCAATGCAGGCCTCAAGTTAAGAGCTCTTCACAGGGCACAAAAAGATGCAGGGAGTGATGCTCAGGTCACAGGGAAGTTGCTTGAAGACGAGGGACTGTATCTCCAAGGAAACACTCGCACTGAGTTGCTGTGGGTGTGGGTTTACTGTGGTTTATGGAAATAACCCACAGCACCCACTGAGATGTGTGTATAGATTGCAGACAGGAAATGGAGGAAATCCTACATTAAATGGAAGCGGTGGGATTTTAAAATGCTGAAGAGAGACTCTCCTGGTGGAATTTGGTCAGAGCACCATCAGCTTTCCCTCTTATCAGCAGTTGGGAGAAGAATTACATACTCTGGGTATCCAAACCAGAATCCAGGGCATTCAGGCCTTCAGCTATCTACCTTTCTGTTATTAACCCTATTTGTCACCAATCTCCATACTACATGCTGTGAGGGCCAGCTAGTGTAGATCCTAACATCTCCTACAAATGATACACCCGGTCCTTTCCCCACCAACCTATTAGTTCTACTTTCAGTCTTATAACTCCCAAGTCATCTTTCCTGTAACCTCATTGAACAGTCCTTGTCACATCAGACTATCACCAGTTCGTTATCTGTCACTCTGGGCTCACTCTGACTGTGTATTGACCTGTGCCTGGCACCGGACTTGGTTCTGAGGATACATAGGTAAATTCCAGTCACTGCCCTCACGGAGGTCACAGTTCATGTGGAGAAGGATCCTAAAATAAATAAAATATGGCAAGGACAAAGGTCAAGACAGGCACGTGGAAGGTAGTTATCCTCCGGGGTGTCACAAAGCTTCCCGGAAAGACTGATGCCAGAGCAAAGATTTCTGGGAAGAGGAAGCATTGAGCAGGCAAAGGAGGGTGGAAATATGTAGATGGAATGTGTCCCAAGCAATGTAGGTTGGCAACAGGTAGGATGAATCAGAGGCCATGTCATGCTGGCGTCTGGAACTTTTGCTTTATGAGAGTGACTCTGAATATGGCTGTCTTTTCCTACAGTTGAATTAAATGAACTCTCCCATAGCCTTTGTTTGTTTGATTGGTTTTGTTTTTCTGTCTTTTTTTTCTCTGTGGATCTATTCCAGTCCCCAACAATTTTTCAAGGAATACGTTCTACCGTTCCGGGAAGCGCTTTGCCAGCTCACTGACCCACCTTCTGCCACACTGCCCACCATTGCCGTCAAGATTCTAGATGGAAAAATGTATCACATTTTCAGCTGCAAGCCCCCAATCAGCTGTCAGATGAACCCCAGACCTCACAAGGTTCTGACTCAGCACAGACATATGTGCCTGAAGCTCACACAAAAAAATTCTACAAGTCCCCACAATCTTTCTACTATTTTTGACTTTTAGCTTTGTTATGATGATTTATACTTTGAATTTAAAACTCCACTTACCAATATAATATCTCTATTAATATTTCATTGGGCAATAATATACCAAGTAAGTATAGTGTAGGAGTTCTAGTCATCCTACAGACAGGAAGTAATCATATTTTTAATTAAGGTTTGAAAATTAGTGCGGTGGATATACTTTATTGATATGGTTCCTAAATCCAACACTGCCAACCAACATTGGGTGAGTCACTGTCTTGCTTGAATTCATCTGACTTTATTTTATTATATTTTTTTGCATCTTTTTTTATTAGATATTTTCTTTATTTACATTTCAAATGTTCTCCAGTTTTCTGGTTTCCCCTCTGAAAAACCCCCTATCTCCTCCCCCTAACCCCTGCTCACTAACCCACCCACTCCCTCTCCGCTTCCCTGTCCTGGCATTCCCCTACACTAGGGCATCGAACATTCACAGGACCAAGGGTCTCTCCTCCCACTGATGTCTGACAAGGCCATCTTCTGCTACATATGAGGCTGGAACCATGGATCCCTCCATGTGTACTTTTTGGTTGGTGGTTTAGTCCCTGGGAGCTCTGGGGGTACTGGTTGGTTCATACTGTTGTTCCTCCTATGGGGCTGCACACTCCTTCAGCTCCTTGAGTCCTTCCTCTAACTCCTTCATTGGGGACCCCGTGCTCAGTCCACTGGTTGGCTGAGAGCATCCTGACATTAAAGATGGGAAGATTTTGCTAGCAACAGGCAGTGTGGTCCCAGCCTTTCAGAGTTCTGCTGGGTCTCTCTGCTTCCAAGAGAGAAGGCTGGGGCTCCTGAAATGAAGGCTCAGTCATATGTGCACCATCCTGGGCCTTTTATTTCCTGGCACCTAAGCAAAAGTAAACAGCTGAACTGCCATTGGTCATGCTCAGTTAAGTCCCAAGTGTCTTCCCCCAAGCCTGGGGTCAGGAGTGGAGGGAGGGAAGACAGCTAGAAAAACAGGGCAGATTCAAACAAAACAAGAAGACAGAAACCAGCACTGGGCAAATCGTGAGCTCAGCTGTTCCAAAACAGTTACTTCAAAGCTGTAACTTTAAAATCACGCACACACACACATGGGCGAACACATGCGCACACACACAAAGAGAGAGAGAGAGAGAGAGAGAGAGAGAGAGAGAGAGAGAGAGAGAGAGAGAGAGAGAGAGAGAGAGAGAGAGAGAGAGAGAGAGAGAGAGAGAGAGAGAGAGAAAGAGAGAGAGAGAGAGAGAGAGAGAGAGAGGGAGGGAGGTGGGGGGTGGAACCTGTCTTTGGAAAGAAGACCAGAAGCAGAGAGACTCAGCAGGACTCTGAAAAGGCTCAGACCACACTGCCTGTTGCCAGCAAAAAGACAAAAAAAAAAAAAACTTCCCATCTTTAAAGTCAGATGAATCCAGGCAAGAAAATGAAAAGCCTGGAGCTGAAGGCCAGACAGCTGGCCAATAGGACATTTGGGCCATTGAGTCCAATGCTTTTAGAACTCTCAAATAGCAAACATGGGAACTTTGTTTCTTATAAGCCAAGGCAAGCCCTAAAGAATACTGTACTGTTAGAAGGATGCTACTGCCCTGCTTTAAACGCCCCTACTTGTTTCCAAACCTTGGTGTTATCTTAATGAGCAAGTACCCCACGATGAGATGCTCGAGAGTAGAAGGCACTTAAGCTCAAGGCTGTATCACTGAAGCCTGAGAAGACAAGCAGTGACTTCTTGTCCTTAGTAACCAGGTCAAGCAACCCCTTTCTAAAATCTTAGATGTATGTGAATACGTTGGGAAAGCATCATGTCCTTACTGTCTTAATAGTTACTATATAACTCACTCAAGTTATTTTCTCGTTCATGTTTTCCTTTCTGGAGAACTCACGGAAGGCAGAAACCTTGGCAGCCATGATGGTTTTCCCACCATGGACTGCTTTGAATAGGTAGGGGCTCAATCCATACTCGTTTCTGTACCTTCAGTGAACGAACTGCATTCATCTGTCTCAGTCTTTCCTCCCTCTCTGTCACATCATGGGATGTCAGGAACACCTGAAATGCCTTTCCAGACTTCAGTGACCTTTCCCACCTTTGAAGGCAGAAGGGATGGAACCAGAAGTAGGAGGGTTATTTCCTAACATATGTTGAGATAATTACAGGACAATGCCTGAATTTCCCAACCAGAGGAACATCACTGGGGAGAGTACCTTCTGAATGCCTTTTGAAGCACAGTTGTGGATAAATCCAAGTTCAAAGTGATTATGCAGCCAAGGGTGGATTTTACAGATGATGTTTAAAACACTCCTTTAATCTGTTGCAAAATGCCAGCACTCTTGCAGGGGCTTCATTGATATCATCAAATATCAAACAGGGAAAGTTTAGGAAGACCTGAAATTGTTGGGATAGATGCACCCTGAAGACACATACAGGGTGTTTAAAATTACCCAATTTTCCACTTCTCAAGGAAACAAAGTAAAAGTGGTGGAACTGTGATCTGCCCAAGGTCACAAGGCCAGACAGAGGTTAAGCAGGTTGGATGTACCTATTTCTAATGGCCTACAGTATGATGAATCTACTTCTTTCTTTTCTTTTTTTTCAACACAGGGTTTCTCTGTGTAGCCCTGGCTGTCTTGGAACTCACTCTGTAGACCAGGCTGGCCTCAAACTCAGAAATCCACCTGCCTCTGCCTCCCAAGTGCTGGGATTAAAGGTGTGCGCCACCACTGCCCAGCTATGAATCTACTTCTTAAAAGAGTATAATTAAATGCCTACTGCATCCTTAGTGTGTTTGAGATACAAAGACACACATCCCAGCACTAAGGAGCACACACTCAGAAAAGGAATGAGAGACAGAAGACTGTCTGTCTGTGTAACACTTTAGACTGATGGACCCAGAGCCAAGACCCTGGTAGAGAGTGATTTAGCCACTTTGAGTCCAAAATTTGAACGGACACTGATAACTCAAGAATCAAGTAATATTTGCCCAATACAAATAGTATCAGTCTTGCTGGATTTTTTTTTTCTTTTGCCATATTCTGCCTGGGCTGTTCCTGCTCTATCAGGCCAGTCCTCGTGGCCATGTGCTCATGATCCATACTACCCTAGGGTGACTTCCTTACTTCTTCCTCTCTCCTCCTCCTGATCTCAACTTCAGACCCCAAGCCCCAGAACCTTTGCTCTGCCCTCCCGTCTGCCCAGTTCAGGCTGCAGTCATTTTTATTAACCAATCAGGGAAAACTTGCAGGGTAGGGTGGGGACAAGGTTTCCATAGCCTCATCTAGGCATCCAGATTTGGGGGGCCAGTATTTAGTATTTGGATACACAGCAGCACCAGACCGACCCCCTACTGAGAATGGATGAACTTAGAACATATAATACTGAATGAGTTCACACCGTCTTAAAAGAATTCACGTTTTCTACCATATGTAGAAACTAGCCAAAAATATATACATGTAAACAATATACCCATAGGTGTGATAAAGAGAATCAAAAGGCTAAATGTATGCCTTTAATCCCAGCACTCTGGAGCCAGAGGCAGGTAAGGCTACACAGAGAAATTCTGTCTGAAAATACCTAAATAAATAAATAAATAAAATAATACATGCTAAATGTTAGTGGATGAAGAAAACTGAGTGTGGGAAATAAGCTAATAGTTATTCTAGTTGTGACTCTAGTGTGGATTTTTCATTTTTTGGTGATAAGTATGTGCATATAGTGAAAGTAAAATCCACTGTGAAGCTCCTCCTCTTCAGAATGGTCATTCTAATTATACAGGAGTTCATGGAGATGGCAAGACCTCAGGGATTTTCATTTCAAGGTTTTTTTTAAAACACGATTCGATTCTTTTTTTTTTCAAAGTATTTATTTTATTTATTCACATGCATTGGTGTTTTGCCTAAATGTATGTCTCTGTGAGCATGTCGCAGATCCCATAGAACTGGAGTTTCAGACAACTGCCATGTGGATGATGAGAATTGAACCCTGGACCCTCTGAAAGAGCAGCTAGTATTCTCAACTGTTAAGCCGTTTCTGTAGTCCCCATTTGTATGTGTGTAATATATATGTACACATATATAATAAAGTTTATTATTGTAACACTACCTTGAATCTTAAGCAAAGGCCTTACTCTCATCCTCAAGAGGTTTAAATGAAGCCACACTTAGGGACAGAGTAGAAAAGTGTCATTTGCGTGTGCCCAGAAGAGATGCAAACCCTTCCAGCTTTGTTTGCAAAAGGCCTACAGGACAACACAGCCTTGATCTTTGTTAGCAGTTCATAGGTCTCTGTAGTCTTTCTTGCTGGGAAAAAAAAAAAACAAATGAGGTTTCAAAATTAAGAAATGTTTACGGGCCAGGCAGTGGTGACGCCTTTAGTTCCAGCACTTAGGAGGCAGAGGCAGGCGGATTTCTGAGTTCGAGGCCAGCCTGGTCTACAGAGTGAGTTCCAGGACAGCCAGGACTACACAGAGAAACCCTGTCTCGAAAAAAAAGAGAAATGTTTACAATATTGCAATCAAGATGAAGGATCAGACTGAAAAACCATAAAGTCCATGGCAAACACTACAGAGCTCCAAGTGAACAGACAGAATGGCCGAGGCTAGCCCCAGAAGATTCAGAGGCAGGCGGATGCTCAGTGAATAGGCAGAAAGGCCAAAGCCAGCCCCGGAAGGTACAGAGGTGGATGCTCAGTTTCACAAGTGATGTAATCACTGCAGAGCTTAGCTGTCTGTTTTCTTCCCAACCATCCTCTCCAGAGCCATCAGCAAACTCATTTGACATGTCTGGTTGTTTTACTTGAACAAATGGCTTGTATAACACCCCCACTCCCAATGGCCTCCTGTCTCCACAACCCCCTTCACACCCCACCCACACTGCTGCCTACCCCATTTGTCTATCACAGACTCTCCTCCAAAAGATAATCCAAAATTTGATTATAATGAATTTGCTATCTTTGGACTAATGGCTAACTCTGGGGAAGAAGGATAGAGGCAGAGGAAGAAAATATCTTACAAATGATTGCTAAAATTCAATTCAGCTAACCCTGCCTGGCAGCTCTTTTCTCATGGCAGCCCTTGAGTTATGTCGTGCAGAGCCAACTGAGGACATATCCATCCCCTAGCAAATAGTAGCCTGTATCCACAGTTGGCTAATTCACAAATCCAAATTCCAAGCACTAGGCTTGCTTAGTTTTTAGCAACCTGCCTTTGCACATTCAGGAAGCCTTCTCTAGTAAATGTGTACAGTCGTTTCAGTCATTTACTGACCAGGAGAGATTTTTTTTGTCCCCCTAATTTTGAATTCCTACCATTGTTAAAGAAGACCTGTATATTCAGACAAGTAGATAGGAAGACAGGAAAAATTCAGGAGCCTGATAAAGTCAAGACTGCTATCAAAGGGGTCAAAATATCCCTATCACGGACTGATAGCAAGAAGTGACATATTTTTGCAAGGCTATTTAAGTGGGTGTGTGTGGATGAATGTGCAAAGTGTAAATTATAATATACATTTAAAAAATAGTCTGGAAGTGGCTTTTAAAATTATATAAGGTTGGACTTCTCCAAAGCCACATGTAAACACAGGGAAAATAACGGCAGCAGATGAATGCTAGGCTATGCAGCTTAGGAGTATAAGTGTGATATTAAAGCCAAGATCCTGGGACCAGATACATGGTAATTGGTAGAGACCATTCCTTGCATGTTCAACACTGAAAAATGATATTCCGTTCTTTCAGCCCTTGCTCCCAGAATGAATCTGAGACTAGTTATTAGTAAATGCCTACACCAAAAGCTTTGGCTCATCCCCTGACTAGCTCAACATTTATTTAATCCATTTAAACTATTCTATGTCTACCACTTGGCTAGTTACCTCTCTTCAGTCCCTGACCACTTCTTCATGTCTTCCCAGGGTCTACCTCAGCTACTCGCTCAAATCTCTCTCCTCAGGTCTCACCTCTTCTTCTTTTATTTTCTATTTCCCAGAATCCTCTCTCTTCCTGCCAGTGTCCCACCTCCTGCTTCCTGCCTCAGCTCATTGGCCATCAGCTTTTTTACTGACAGGTGATGCTTCTAAGAGCTTCTCTCTACACAGGACTTGGTTTACAATGGATGGAGGATACAGGTGAACAGGGAACAGAGACCTCTCCTCAGAGTTTTGCTAGCAGAGAAGAATGAACCTTAGCTCTGCAGGTGGAAATGGGAGCAACCGTAGGAAACTGTCGACCCGTTTTTTAAGGAAGGAAGAAATAAGAGTTGTTGGAAGGCTAATGAAAATGATTCACCGGAAATACAGGAGGAAACTGGTAATGGAGGAGACATAAAAGAGATTCAGCACGCTGGGCAGTGTTGGTGCATGCCTTTAATCCCAGCACTTGGAAGACAGAGGCAGGCAGATTTCTGAGTTCTAGGCCAGCCTGGTCTACAGGGTGAATTCCAGGACAGAACCAAAGAGAAGCCAGCTCTTTCTGCTTCTAGGGAACTGAGTTAAGGACTTGCCACAGAGAGTGGAAAGTGGGTTGTGGAAACTTCCAGTAACATCTATTTTCTCACAGAAATAGGAAGCAATGCTATCAGCTGAGAGTGGGAAGACTGGACAAGCAGAAGGAGTTGCCTAAAGAAATATGATATGATTACTGGGAAGTATGAAAGAGGGAAACAGATATATTATTCAGGACAAGAAAAAGAAAGAAAAATACGTATGAACTTTCACTTGGCATTGCTACATCTGGGAATTTTTCTTAAGGAAATAATCGAGCCTCTTTGCCAAGTTGTTTGCTAGCAGTATTTTTTTCATAGGAGGATAGGTTTGGAACAACTGTCTCTAGCAGTCAGTTAATTCATCAGTGCAGGCTCTCTGCCACATGCAGTGGGCATATTAAGATAAAAAGGCTGTGGTCATGGGCCTATAATCCAGCCACTTGGGAGGCTGAGGCAAGATGACAACTTCAGGCTTGTCTAAGCCACGACACCGTTGTAAAGCTTGTCTTAACAACTGAAAAGGACATAGGGCCAAAATTCAGTGGCTGAGCACTTGCCCCGCACATAGGCCCCTGGCTCAATCTTCAGTGTAAAAGAAAAGGAGAGAAAATTGGTCGTATTCGTAGAAGAAAAAGAAACTTTTTCCTTTGTTTGTTTGTTTGTTTTCAAGACAGAGTTTCTCTGTGAGCTCTGGCTGTCCTGGGACTCACTCTGCAGACCAGGCTGGCCTCTTAACTCATAGACCCACCTGCCTCTGCCTCCTGCATGCTGGGATTAAAGGCCTGAACCATCATTGTCCGGTGAGAAAGAAATTTTTACATCTATTAAGTTGCTCATTAGCATGGATGATGGGATGCCCTTTTTTTCTTTCATTTCTTTTGTTTTTTCTTTCTTTCTTTCTTTCTTTCTTTTTTTTTTTTTGGTGACTGCATTTCTCTTTGACAAACAGAATGGAAATGTGTAATGAGACAACACTAAGAAAGTCTTCTGTTTCTATGACATGTGGTTCTCTGTTTTGGGAATTCTGGACATGCCTAAAGCCTCTCTTGTGCCTCTTCTGAGCTTCCTTAAGTCAAAGCAGCCTAGTCATGCTGTTGTGTTACCAGCCGCACAAGGACCACTAAAACCACGCTAGCAAAAGGATTCTGAGCTTCCTTAAGTCAAAGCAGCCTAGTCATGCTGTTGTGTTACCAGCCGCACAAGGACCACTAAAACCACGCTAGCAAAAGGAATAAGGTGCAATGTATAGATTATATAGAATATGTCATAGAATATATATCACCCTTATGATTCCAGCACTTTGAAGCTGAAGCAGGAGGATTACTATGAGTCTGAAGCCAGCCTGGGCTGAATGAAGATAGAGACTCTGACTCAAAAAGCCAAAAGTAGCTCTTTCTCACATACCTTGTTGAGGTATTTTTCTTACACAAAAAGTATCTAGTAGACTGAGAAAGCCAAGATTTTGCAAATAGAAGTGAAAATATATTGGTATGATAAAGAACTCTTAGAAACCGTCCCTGGGCTTAGAGAAATAATTTACATCATCAGTATTATTAATTTTCTGCCTGTAACACTAAATTATTAATTGGAATGGGTAAGTGGGTATGTGTGCTCACATGTGTGCATGCATGTGTGTAAAATTCTATATTTTGGCTTGTGCATTCAAGAAGGTGGACTGAACAGAGCGGTGGCACACACCTTTAATAC
Organism: Mastomys coucha; assembly: GCF_008632895.1. NCBI lineage: Eukaryota > Metazoa > Chordata > Mammalia > Rodentia > Muridae > Mastomys > Mastomys coucha. Next base: position 26,832,222 of record NW_022196910.1, on the reverse strand, counting down.
CAGTATTTAGGAAGCAGAGGCAGGTGGATCTCTGTGAGTTTGAGGCCAACCTACATAGAGAGTTCTAGGACAGGCAGGGAGATCCTGTCTCAAACAACCAAAAATCAAACTCAAATAAAGGAAACTGAAATGTTATCTCAGCCTCCCAGGCTACAAGCTTTGTATTTTTCATTTGTATATTCTGTTTTTTTACCAATTTTAGAAATAAAATTAAAATATTCCACATCTCCCTCCTGTATTTCAGCATTCACTCTAATTATCAACCCAAGGGGTGATTCATTAATTTATAAGCTGAACAACTCAAAATCAACTTTTGCATTAGATTATTTTAGCATATGGAACGGACTTACAGGAGCCAACTCCTGAAGGTAGTAATAATAAAGAAAATGTTAGAATGGTGCTTTGGCAGGGGGGAGGCAGGACCCAAAGCCCAGTCATGGACAACGTTAGGATCTGGCTGAGCCTGACATTCCATTGCCCACTCAGGTCTGGTGGCTTTTAAGCCTGGGTTCCTGGAGCCTATGGATCTTCCTTTTTCTAGATCCAACTCAAACATTGCCTGCAAATCCTCTGGTGAGTATGGAAAGGGGTCTGGTCCTCCCTGGGCTTCTGCCTGGAAGGTGCGGGAAGGCATGACTTGTGGCCAGGATCGAGCAGTTTGCAATTGTAGTGGCTGGGCCTGGCTCTTGCTGTCATTGTTCCTAGGTTTATTATTGAAGGCTTAACTTGAGTTTCAGCACCCAACTACTTTTAATCAAATCACACCTACTGGTCTATTAGAGGGAACTACCAAAATTTACTGGAAAGAACATCTTAATTTTCTATTGGCCAGTCACCACATGTGCAATGTGGTGGATATTGTATCCATAGTCTATGAACTAGATGTAAAGCCAGGATTGGTAGTATGTGCTTATAACTCCAGCATTTGGGAGGCAGAGGTAAGAGGATTAGGAGTTACACAGAAAATTTGAAATCTGCCTTGGCTATATGAGACTCTGCCTTAAAACAACAAAAACAAGCTGAACCATGGTGGCTCACACCTTTAATCCCAGCACTCAGAAGGCAGAGGTAGGCAGACATCGTAGTTCAAGGCCAGTCTGGTGTACAGAGTGAGTTCCAGGACAGTCTGCGCTATACAGAGAAACCCTGTCTTGAAAAAACACCCTGCCCCTTTCAAAGAACAAAAATAAAAAGCATAAAACAATGATTCTAAATAAATGATAAGTGACATGGATATAAAATCACAAAGAATCTTGCTTTTATTGATCTGTTGTTTCATAATTTAGGTTTAAAATCTGGGTCACCTCTGACTTTGCTTTCAATAGCCCTTAACTAGCTCTCTTTTAAATCAGTTGGTTCCAGAGGCTCCACTCCATAGCTTCTCCTGCAGCCCCTTCCACAGGAGTCTTACGGGTCTGCTGAAGGCATGGGCTTGCTTCCCATTAGCCACTTCCATTGGAAACAGCTTCCCCAGAATTCACAGCTACAGCACCACACAAGTATCTCCCGGTGTCCTCTTAACTGCTACTCATATGTGGATTCCACTGAGCACATCTGAAGTTAAACCTCATCTAAGGTCAGGGTTAGGCTTAGCTGCAATAAGCGGGGTGGATCAATGGCTGTGTGAAGAGGTAGGAGACACATGGCCCAGAGTAAACTCAAGGTTTGATATTGCACAACCGTGTTATAAAATTTAACAGCAAACATAGTACTTCCTGAATGTGTCAGTCAAACAGTCAGAACGCACCCTTGTCTTTTAGGAGAGAAAAAAAAAAAGATAATTGTAGTTTTCTTCCCGTTCCTAATCAAAGACATTATTAAGCTGAGGAAATCTAGTCACTTCAGTCCTATCTTTCATGGGGTGTCCTTTTGTTGTGGTTGTTCCTGTACAGGGTTACAGCAAGGATGACTATTATGCCGAAGTGGTGACATTTAACCTCTACTTTATTGTGTTAAGCATATCTGCTTGGTTTTGTTGAGAGAGGAAAGTAAATACCAACCATCCTGCGACAAATTGACCTTGCGGCGTATTCCCTGGTACGACATTCTGAAGAAACCTAGGACATTTACCACATACCTGGCCAAATGCATGTACAACCCATCAAAGGGACGTATCACACAAACCCATATTCCACCAACTAATGGGTCAAATCTTTGAAAGTACAGAGGTCCTGAAAGTAAAACACAGCTGTAGAACCATTTGCGGGCTGAAGAGACATCACAAGCAAATGTCTAACACAGAGTCTCAGACAGCGTCCGGAAACAGAAGGGAAGCTCATTTCTGTGTGTCTCACACCGGTAGGTGAATCTGAACGAAATGGGCGGGTTAAACAGCGATCCCACACAAGTAGCAGCTTCCTGCTCTCGTTGACTTGCTTTTGGCCTTTAACTCACTTTGCAGTGGAGGACAAGCATGAACACTCACGCCTCTGCCTCCCAATTGCTGAGATTATAGGCAGGGCGCCACACCTGTTTTATGTGGGGCAGGCAACCTACCAACGGAGCCACAGGTTTTGGGACAAAAGCAAAATGGCATGGGCCAAGAGGTCCCTGCTATATCTTCTGACCAGGAGCCCATGCTTGCAAAAGCCTCACAAGACACCGGACAAAGCCAGCTCCTAGTTCCGGAGTCCAAAGTGACCAATGGGCCTAAGACCCACATACAGGGCCCTAAACTCAGCAAATAAGGGTATAACCTCAGGTCCTCAGCATCGAGTCACAACACCACCCTCCTCCACTCCCCTTTAAGACATCAGGTTACAACTCCGCCCTCCTCCATTCCCCTTTAAGAAGCCCCTACCCCGGCCTGGCCTTGCAACTTCACTGACTCCCCCCCCCCCCCCCCCCCCCCCCCCGCCCCCCTCCCCTCCTGTGAGGTCTGTGAAGCCATTCTGAGAACTGCCCCAATAAACTTGCCTTTTTATTATAAATTTGGCTCAATTGGATTTATTGTGTCAGTGGAGAAGCTATTCATTCAACAGCAAGCCCGAACTTTTTGCTTTCATACCTGGAATTACTTAGAATGTCCTTGTCGATTAGAAATTCATATTCAGAGTTCCAGTGACCTGAAGCACCATGTCTCTAACTTTCAGTTGTCTCAGGAAGATGATGATCGACAGATCCTTAATGGTGATCAATCAATGCTGACAAAACCTTAGCCTTGGAGGGGGCTGGTATTGGGTAAAAGGTATTCGTATTTGTATTATTTTCCATTTTTTTTTGTAAGTTTGGAATTTACAAATAGAAAGAAAAGGGAGTAGAACAATTATGTGTATTTTTGTTTGGTTTAGTTTGGTTTGGTGTTTTGAAGTAAGGTATCTTGTAGCCCTGGTTGTCCTAGAACTCTCTTTGTAGACCAGGCTGGCTTTAAACTTAGAGAATTGGCTGCCTCTGCAAGCCAAGTGCTGAAATCAAAGGCATTTGCCGCCATCACCAAGCAAATAAGTACATCTTTTATTTTTGTTGTTTCCAAGACAGGGTTTCTCTGTGTATCCCTGGCTGTCCTGGAACTTACTTTGTGTACGACGCTGGCCTCAGACTCAGAAATCTGCCTGCCTCTGTCTCCCAAACGCTGGGATCAAAGATATGTGACACCACAGTCAGCTATTAACTGTATCTTAAGCACAAGTAATTAAGTGGCTTAACCAGTGATGTAAAGAGTGCGTTCATTATGCTCATAAAACCTTCTGCATATAATCCACAAAGACAGACCGGCACAAAAGTATGGCAGAATAGATTATATGGTAACACCTCCATCTCAGACACCTATATGTAACATATCCCTCTGCAGATCTCACTGAGCTGGACTGTGGCTTTGGAGGAATGCCAGCATGGCAAACCACCCTCCAAGCACGTCTCCTAAGTACCAGAGCTCAGGATCGGGTCTGGGAGAAAGGAAATTCTACTTCCTGTTCTTGTTTTCTTCTCACGTTATAGTCCCAGTATCTCTTGCTGCTTTCCCCATGAAGGAATAATGATAATCCAATGCGGCATTCCAAACTCTGCTCCTAAAAAAATAGTAATGTACTTCATGAAGACAGAAACAGAAAACCTCTTGTGAGCCCTTGTAAGTCAATATAATGCTTCACTTCACAATAGGCTCCTGGTGGTGGAATTTATAAGCCACATATGTTTATAAATAGCTTTAAAATGGCTCAGAGGGTAAAGCCGTTTACCACTAGGTTCAATGACCTGACTTCAATCCCCAGATCACACTGTGTTGGGAATTGGTTCTAATGCTTTGTCTTGATTTGGCCCCCAAATTGGGGACCTGCAAGTCCAAACTCGAAGGTCCTTGTCCTCAACTGGCTTTTGATTGATCGGTAAAGAGCCAATGGCCAGTGCATAGGTGGAGAGCAAGAGGCAAGACTTCTAGGTTGGGGGGTCAGAGGTGGGGGATGCACAAGGGAGAACGAAAAGGGGAGACAGAAAATCACCATGAGAGGAGGTGTAGGATGGACTAGCTATGTAAGAATGGTAAGTGGCCCTAGTGGCCACTTCCCTGATTGGGTCTAGGGTGGCAGAGATAAAAATATAGATTTTAAAGTTTGTTAACTCCAGAATGCCGGAGGAGAGTGAATGCTAGCGGCAAGAAGGATTAGAAGTGGCCAGCCTTTAAGCCAGCCAACGCATATCAAAATGAACTGGTGTGTGTGTAGTTTGTGTCTTTCATTTGTGAATCTAGAGAGCTCTTGGGTGGATGCACACGTGTGACCATCTGGAGCACAAAGCAGTTAAACTAATGCACAGCTACAATGAGGAGAGCATTGACTATTGCAAGTTGCCCTCAGACCTGCATATGTGTGTGCTGCGCTCCCTGGGCACACTTTCTCTTTAGAGGGTAGCTTTTCCTCCTGAGACTATAGGCACCAGTGGACTATAATATCAAAAGCTCCCCCCTTCACAATCAGTCCCAGACCACATTCGTATTCCACTCATAGTATCCCAGGTGTGATCTCCGGATAGAAGGACTTAGGCGTGCGCCCTTGCTTGAGCTCTTCTGGGCTCATTCCAATGGCTTCCAGGGACCCAATCGTTTACTTTAAAATGGGGTGAGTGGGTGGAATGCTCTTTAGAATATCCTTAGAATCTGGTTGTGGAGCCAAGGGGCTCTGAACTGCTTTTTGTCTCTGACCAACCAGGTCTGGAATGTGGAAGTGGTTACAGGAGTATAATTCCTTCTCTTCTAGGATGGAGGGTGGAGAACAAGGGCTGGGCGCTCCAGCGGGGCAATGAGAAGTCAAGAAGCCAAGTCCTTAGAGGATGTGCCTTAGAAGTAAGGCAACTGTGCAGCAGGTGGATGTCCTCAGATTCTGCTACAACACTGCACACCAGGAAAGAAAAAGACGAAAATCTAACAAGAAGCACCAACAGTCTTTCCTTGCCCGTCCCTCCCCTCTCTTACTCAGTCTTTTCACACACTTGGGTTTTCCTTTCTCTAGCCCCACCCAGATTTCCTGTAAACCTTGGCTTTAGTGTACACCATTTAATGCTGACCTACATTTAGGGCACTTCTGAAAGGAACCACATTTGTTCCCAGTTCCCTCCCTAGAGCTTGAATTCCAAAGGCTATTTTCCTGAAGCCGTAATCTTAACCTTTCGCCTCATAATTTTGTAAATCCTTCTCAAGGTGCTGAGAACTGAACAATGCATCCTTCTGACATTGGCATCAATTTCCAAGTGCCACTTGGCCAACTTCAACATTTGTAACTTGGCAGGGGTCAGCCAGCCTGTGATCACATTGGAGCTCTGGGGTTGATTCTAGCAGTAATCGGAAATTAATTCGAGTCAAATGTTCCCTCTTTCCTTGGGAAACAGGCAATATTAATATCACAAGCATAGTGCTTTTCTAGATTAAGTGGCCTTGAACATGGGTCATTTCTCATGCATGGAAGTAGATGAGAGATTCTAGCACTCAGTCAAGAGTTTCAGGAAGTCCCAGGTTTGGGGACCAGGTGTTTAATTGTATGTCAGGGTCACCCTCTCCCTCCACAGTGCAAGTATGTGTGTGTGAATATGCGTGTGCCCACATGCTCATACACGCGTGCGCGCACACACACACACACACAAGCCTCATGTGTGCAGCAGCTTGTGGAGACTAGAGGTTAACTCATCTTAGATATCATGCTTAAGGAGCTGTCTAATCATCTACCTTGTTTGTTTAGATATAGTTAACTGACGGCCTGCAGTTTATCCATTAGCCTAGCCTGGTTGGCCAGTAAACTCCAGAGATCCTTTGGTCTCTGCCTCATTCCTCAGTGCAGGAATTACAGGAACTTGCTACCATGCCCAGTTGGTTTTCTTTCTTTCTTCTTCTTTCTTCTTCTTCTTCTTCTTCTTCTTCTTCTTCTTCTTCTTCTTCTTCTTCTT
>NW_022196910.1:26811849-26825633 GCF_008632895.1 Mastomys coucha | reverse complement strand
CTCTCTCTCTGTCTCTCTCTGTGTCTGTCTCTCTGTCTCTGTCTCTGTCTCTCTCTCTCTCTCTTTCTCGAGACAGGGTTTCTCGGTGTAGCCCCGGCTGTCCTGGAACTCACTCTGTAGAACAGGTTGACCTCGAATTTGGGAATCTTCCTGCTTCGGCCTCTGCCTCCCAAGTGCTGGGACTAAAGGCGTGTGCCACCACTGTCCGGCTCTTTGCTTGTTTTCAAGAATGTGGATTCTTGAGGCCGAACTCAGACCCCAGGCTTATACAGCTAGCACTTTACAGAGTGAACCATCTCCCCTCTCCCCTTGCCCCTTTTAACACAGGATTTTCAACACCCAGATTTAAAACATGATTGATACCTAGTACTAGAACCTAGAAGTGAATTGGATTAGAAGCTTTTGAGGTCACCTGTGAGCACTGGTGACCTCTGAAAGCCTGTCTCTGGCCAAAGCTTGTCAAAAGTGGTCAGACCTGGCAACTTGCAACTTTGATGACTGTAATTATTCTGAAGAGTTCCCACACTTGATCCTGGTCTTAGGTTCAGCCTAGACCATAACTCATTACTTTTCTGACCAGCTTCCATCACCTTCCTAGGTTGACATTACTGAGCTCTTCTTGCCTTCCTTAGTGCTATATATGTCCTTTAAAATGACCTGCTTTCAATGATGTAAGCCAAACGCATCCTGAGTCCTTCAGCCACCAGAGTCTAACAGTTGTCTTCTGTTCTTCTGGTCTGCATCATGTAGCCTAATTTTGCAAGGTGACATTCAATGTCTTCATCTCTTACACACGCTGGTCTTCCCCAATACACATTTCTAAGTTTCTCTCACCTCTGAAGGTGACAATGGCATCATCAAGGAAGATCAAAGGTCAACTTGAGCTGAGTGTCAGGCTCTCCAGCAGAATGCCTGTAAAATCAAACACAGCCCATCCCATTTTGAGAATGGTCAGAATAAAGACTTCTCGACTGGGTCAGTCTCATGGGAACCAGGGTAATCAAAAAGTCTGGCTCTTTTTTCAAGTTACTGAGGGGGCACTGGTCGAACTAAGAGCTAATGTGTTTGCATTTACTAAGGTGTGTGTGTGTGTGTGTGTGTGTGTGTGTGTGTGTGTGTGTGTGATGTTGTTGTTTCTAACCTGGGACAAATGGCTAAATGCCCTATCTAACATATCAAAGCAGATCTGGCTGCCAGGTTCTCCCAGCATTCCTCAGTCCCTCCTGTAACAGGGCTGCCATACCCCACCCTCTACCTGGAATTCTCCAGCCCAGGGGCTGGGCTGCCCTTCCATCACAAGCTCTTCCCTATATAATTCAAATGTTTTGGTTACCCATCCCCCCTTTTCTTGTACCTTTGGCCTCTGGCTGCTGCACCTAGATCCTGTCTTCCCCCCTCCCCTCCCCTCCCCTCCCCCCATCCTCACATGACCCAGCTCTCTTTGGTCATGTCTACTCTGGGTTCCTGCAGATGTCCCTCTCCACGCCTCTACCTATGCTCTCCCACATAGCTATAGAAACACTCTCCACCATACCTAGGGCAATCATGCCTTTCCCTTTATTTCTTTTCTTTCCCATTCAATATTCAACACACACACACACAGCTGCAAGTAATTGAAAAGCTTACAGGGCTTAATCCATGGGGATAATATTTAAATCAACGCAAGGTTTTTTTGTTCTTGGTTTCTCTACCATAATCTAAAACCTGTATCTCTTCTAGAACTCTGCGTGGCATTTTATACAACTCAGTTTAAGACTGAGGGTCTTGAAAGTCTTGACCCACTTGAAGAATTCCCCTTCTTCCTCATTAGCCAGCACAAGGGCAGGCACATGGCCAGGCTGAGCCTCCGGGGAGTCAGGGAAGTGAGTATGTGGCAAACGGAAGTGGACTGTGGTGACTGGGTCATGTGCCTCTTTGACTGTGTTCAGAATTTCTTACCACATAAAATTTTATTAGTAAAATTAATGGGTGCACTTTTTGGAGAGAGGGGACAGGATTTGGCCAGCCTTCTGCTTCTGTCTCCTGAGTGCTGGACTCACAGGCATGCACCACCATACCAGCGTAACATGCAATTATTAAAGTAAGGGGAAATACTCTCAGGTTGCTTACCAAGGGTGCCTCTAGATACATCACGGGGTGTATCTCAGAGTTCTGCACTGTCAACCCTGTGAGGCAGTGATCGCTCAGCCTCCCAGCACGAAAGTCCCACCGGCTGAATTCAGACCAAAAGTGCAGGTTTGGTCACAAAGACAAGTAGGTCAGCTGAGTCGGAAGGTGTGGCCTGTGATAAGGACTACCAAATACTTAACAAAGCTCTAAGCAAAATATGACAGGTAACACTCTGGCCTCCCACTTCTCAACTGAAGCCAGAGATTTAGCTTTCGATGGAAAATGCTTTTTGAAGTCTTAGCGTCACGTTTAGTAACAAAGAGACAAAACAAAACTCTAGAGGCCCAGTCAATCTTAGAGTTTGTAACTCAGGCTAAGGAGCAGCTACGTTGGTCAAGCTTGGGATGGGAAAGAATGGAGGGAAGGGGGGTTAAGAAGGTTGCTCCTTGCTGGGCGGTGGTGGCGCATGCCTTTAATTCCAGCACTTGAGAGGCAGAGGCAGGTGGATTTCTGAGGCCAGCCTGGTCTACAGAGTGAGTTCCAGAGCAGCCAAGGCTACAAAGAGAAACCCTGCCTCGAAAAAAAACAAAAAACAAACAAACAACAACAACAAAAGGATAAAGGTCAATACAGTTCAGGGGGTTCACATTTCTAGCATCTTCATTTCTAAGATTTATTTATTTTATATATGTGAAGAACACTGTCCCTGTCTTCAGACACACCAGAAGAGGGCATTGGACCCCATTACATCCACCTTGTGGTTGCTAGGATTTGAACTCAGGACCTGTGGAAGAGTAGTAAGTGTTTTTAACCCTTGGGTCTCTCCAGCCCCATTTCTAGTTTTTTTTTTTTTTTTTTAACATTGGCAGTGCCATTACTTCCCCTCCTGCTGGCTCCACAAGGCCCTCTGCGGTTGAGCTGAGCTTTGATATGCTCTCTGAAAAGTAGCTGTCACTTAGAAACAAGAGTCAGGCTGTCCTGCTCCTTTTAAATGTATTTTTTTTTCCTGCTCACATCTGGAGCCACATCAAGTCCTGCGCCTTTTTCCTTAATCACGGTTTAAGGTGAAAACGAAACTGATGAAAGTCTCAGGCTGGTGCTGCCGGGTGCGAGGATGCCACCCGGGGAGTCTGACTTTCTGGTTCCCCATCTATCTCCCCTCCTCAACACCAAAAAAACAAGACTCCCTAGTCTTGCTGGATGAAAGTGGTGCAGAGAGGGGATTTAATAACTTTGAACTCTCTGTGTGATTTCTGCCTTTGACACAGTCATTATTAGAGAGTCCCGAAGAAGCACATTTCCCCACCCCACCCCCAACCCGCAACACCAGGTTTCTAAATGATTCATCTCAAAGACCTTGATATTCAATCCAGGTGTAGGAATAAACAGTACAGCCCTCCGGCTCTATCCCGGGGCTTGGAAAAGCTTCAGTGAAATTCTATAGCAAAGGCCCTGCCGCTTCCCTGACTGTCTCTTTGTTCTACTAACTTTTTATCTCTGAAAAGCAAAGGGATTTCCTCCAGGGATTAAGGAGAGGAAACAACCTGAGGTAGGATAGTGTTTCATTAGAACTAATTCAGGCAAACGCATCCTGAAGCCATCTCAGCAAAAAAAGTCCTTCCTCCCAACCTTGGACTGCTCCCCGAAATCCAGCATCCAGCCAGAGAAACACGCCCTGTCGAGTGAGTTCTCTCCTTTTCCTGTCTCCCCAGCAGGGGGATCCTGGGCAAACAGAATAAAGCCGAAGAGTGTCTCATCAGAAAGCACGCCCCCCCCCCCCCCCCCCCCGTATTTTTTAATTTCGAAACTTTTAACAGGTACTATTTTGTGGACACTAAATTATTTTCGAAATAATTTTAAAAGCAATAGACGATTCTTCGTGAGTTTTGGCTTGAAGTAAAGAGATAGAGGGAGAAGCCTTCCTCCCTTTCTCCCCACCACCCCGCCTGCCTCCTTCCCTTCCTCTCTCCCCTCCCTTTCCTCAGCTCCTGTTCCGGATTAATTTTCTTCGTGACAGCTCATAGATACAACCGGAGGAAGAACTGGAGAGCCGGTGTGTTGGCCCAGGCTTCTGGCCTCTCCTCTTGTTTTATCGCAAGCCTGAAGTCTGCAGAAGGATTAAGTGTGACAATAAAGGATAAGAACCGGTGTTAAAGAGGGCTAGGGCGTTAAAGAGGGCTCATTGGTAGAATGCTCGCCTAGCAAGAACAAGGGCCTGGGTTCTGAGAGGTGTGTGTGAGTGTCTGTGTGTCCATGTGTGTGTGTGTGTCCATGTGTGTGTGTGTGAGAGTGTGTCCGTGTGTGTCCGTGTCTGTGTGTGTGTATGTTTTGGGGCTCAACGTGACAGAGGAATGGTAGCCTGGCTCATCCATCTCCTGCCCTCGTAAGATTAGATGAAAAGCGTACATTTAGCCACTATGCAAAGCCACTAACAGTTCCTGAAACAGTAACATTTTACAGTCCAATTTGTCACCATGCACTTGGAAATCCTCAGTGATAACTGTAAGGGCTGGTCTCTAAGGCGACCACGTTTAAAACACCTCCCGAAGTGAAACTAGTGGTTTCTCTTCTGATCAATGACTAATATTCTAGTTTTCAAATTCTTAGGCTTCTTCCTCATTTATGGTTACTCTAAAATTTGAGAGAGGTACTTGGTTCATATTTTAGTGATGTCCCATCTAATTTGTTTTAAAACACTTCTGTTTACTACAACCTAAGTTTTCTTTCTAATATTTTTCTTGTATTGTTAAACATTAAAGAAAAAAAAACTTGATTACTCACTCCTAGAATACATGGCACATAGAATGTTAACTAACATTTTATATGGGTTGGTCCAGAACACAAAAGTAGTCAATCTTTATTTCCTTTGATAAAAAGCCAAATCAGCTTACTCAGAAATAGATTTGCATAGTTTCATATCATAAATATCAACTGAATTCTACTTTTTAAGATATTAGTAGTCTTAGTTTTGCTATGAATTATATATATATATATATATATATTTCTATTCATGTTTTTTATTCACATACTCTTGTTTTTGAAGCTTACATTTTTCAATGATCACTTCTCTTATCGCCTGGTTCTGGAATGCACTTTCGTTTGTAAAAAGTTTCAGATCAGGATTTGCTTTTTCAAACAGGACTCACTGTGCAGCTCTGGCTGGCCTTTTAATTCAGAGATCTGGCTGCTCCTGTCTTTTGAGTACTGGGATTAAAGGCGTGGGCTACATACAGCCTAGGATGTCTGTTTTTTATTTTTTTATTTTTTTTTTGGTTTTTCGAGACACGGTTTCTCTGTATAGCCCTGGCTGTCCTGGAACTCACTCTGTAGACCAGGCTGGCCTCGAACTCAGAAATCTGCCTGCCTCTGCCTCCCAAGTGCTGGGATTAAAGGCATGCGCCACCACCACCCTGCTGGATGCATGTTTTGTCAAACAGGAACTTGTTTGAGATTTGACTCCAAGGAAAATACAAACCATTCACTTTTACAACAGAGGTACGCACACTATCTCTCTCTGCCCCTACTTTGACCTCTGCCTCATGGCACACCGTTGACCTATTTCCTAGCAAGCCCAGGCTGCCATTGTTACCTGGTTGAGTCATAGCTGGAAACAACCGGGCAACCACACTGTGTTCCTAGAGTTCAATGTTCAGTGTACATTCATAAACCCTCTGCTGTGTGAAACGTAAAACCTGTCACTCGCTACCTATAAGCCCTTTGGGAAAATAAAACATACCATAAGCTAGTGGTATACCATCACTTCAAAATGCCATCTAGTTTCTGTTTTATTATTAAATTTGCTCCCAGGCTAATTATGATTAATTTGTCTCAAAGCACCAAGTACTTGGATGACCTTATCCTTTTGGTAGTTAAGATACTTCTAGCTAGAGACAGATGGTTATCTTCCAGTTCCCGTGCATGTGTGAAATTCCTCCCACCTAGGAAAGAAATGTGAGGTGAGGATCTGGGCTGGCTTATCTTTAGGAGAGAGAGAAAAAAAACATGGAGCAAACACTGTTTGTTTTGCAAATAGCCAAAGGGCTGGGAAGGAGAGTTCCAGGCAAATCTTTTTCTTAATGACACTTGATTCACATTCCAGTTCCCTCCTCCACTTCCTGTGCTTGCCAAGCCTTTAGTTATAATCGAGGCATTAGCATTCTCAAGCCAGAGTTCCTCTGGAGTTATTCAATGACTAGCGTTTGGCCAGCACCCTAAGGTTTTCGTTATGTGAGATGCTAATTTCTCTTACCTACTTATTCTTTTTGTTGAACTTAAAAAACGAAACATTAATATAGTATTAACTATTACACTTTCATTCCCCACCTCTCTAATATTAGTCTGTGTCTCTCTTCCAGTGACAATGGAAATTATGTTACTTGTACAATACATCTTGTGATAAGATGTATAAATAACAGCTGACAATTGTTGAACAGTTTCTCTGTAATGGCTACTGTGTAGACCATTTCTCAAACAATGTATATAATTATTTTCACCTTTCAGAAGCAAAGAAACTAAGCTTTGTGGATATTTCTCTACAGGTCACACTTAAAGAGAAAGGCCCAGGTTGAGTCTGGCTTCAAAGGCATAACTGAGCTATGGAGCAGAAAAGCAGGGTATGGTAAAGCCCACTCATTTTCAAATACACATACATTAAAAAAAAATTAACATAGCTCGCTACAGTTCACACATTCTACTTTTTACTGCTTTGGGCTCTAAGAGAAGACCTGTGTTTTGAAAATGTCTGAAGTGAGAACACTCCTTTATTCAACAACCCATTGCTGTGCCGCTCCTAGGAACCAAGTGGCAACGTTAAAGATGAAAATGTCTGCCTTCTGAGAACGTCAAACCAGAATGGAGAAGGCAGAACTGTTAGCCACATTGCAACCTCGGTCAAGGGGCAAGGCCTAAAGAGAAATTAGAAATAATCCATCCAGAAATGAGATCAAACGAATCTTTGACTGAAATAACTGAAGAGCCCTTGGACTGAGGCACTGCTGGTACCCCGAGCATCTCTGAGAACAACTGGGTGAGCAATTATACACCAGACTTAGTGGTAGATTTTTTTTTTTTTTTTTTAAATGAGACAGGGTTTCTCTGTGTAGCCTGGTTGTCCTAGAACTCGCTCTGTACACCAGTCTGGCCTCGAACTCACAGAAACTTGTCTGCCTCTGCCTCTCAAGTGCTTGGATTAAAGGTGTGTACCTCCACTGCCTAGCTCTGTTTTCTTTTTTGCTTCCTCTAATAGCTTGTAGATGTGTTCTTGTGTGTTGCCGGGTGAAAGGCAAACATTTTATAGTGTGGTGAGGCCCGATTCTGGAGTTACTGTTCACCCAAATAATAACAGCAGGGGAATGACTGTATAGAGAATATGTATAATATATATACTTGCATGAAAATGTCTTCATATAACATAATGTCATGAAAACAAGTATGTAGAATAAAATTTAAACAAAAACCAATAGCTGTTTAAGGGGATGGAAAAGCTAATTAACCTGATTTGAGTATTCTATATTACATATATGCACTGACTATCACTGTAACTTCACAAATACATATAATTATCTGTTCATTAAAAAAAAATACTGTGGTACATGGTGGCACATGCTTGTAATTCCAGGCCTCAGGAAGACGAGACAGAAGGATCCTGAATTTGAGTCCGGCTGAGGCTACTTTGCAAGACTCTGTTTCAAAACAAACAAACTTTAAAAAGTAATAAAAAGACCAATAAATTTTTTTTTACTATGCTCCACTATAATCATTTAACAGGAACATCAAGCTAACAGGAAACCTTTGACATCTGTTAATACAACTTGAATGAGAGAAGAATTTATATGCAGCAGAAAGAAAATCTTATTCAGAGGCTAGACAGAAAGGTTTGAGAACTGTTGGTGTGAGTTATCATGTCTTCGGTTGGACAGTTTTTTAAGGAGAAAGTGATAGTATCAAATGATGTGACAAGTTGGTTCCTTAGTGGTTTTTCCTTGATTCCAGATATCCCAAGGACTCAGTCTCTCACTAACTCATTTAAAATTTAGATTCTTGGGGCTGGAGAGATGGCTCAGTGCTTATGAGCACTGACTGCTCTTCCAAAGGTCCTGAGTTCAAATCCCAGCCAACCACATGGTGGCTCACAACCATCCGTAATGAGATCAGACGCCCTCTTCTGGTGTGTCTAAAGTCAGCTAAAGTGTACTTACATATAATAATAAATCTTAAACAAAAAAAAAAAAAAGGAAAAGGATTTTAAAATTTAGATTCTTGCAATGGGCTGCTTGGGCATTCTCAGAAGCCACTGAAAGAGTAGAGGAGGGGGAAGCTTGCAACCGATGAGCTGCTTTCCTATGTCCTGAAAAACCATCTAGGCAGGCTCACTACAATCTGGGCCTTGTTCTCAACTCTAGGGTTCTGTTTAGGGAGTGGCAGGCTGAACTCCTGCCTGGAGGTCAAGTCTGCTGGAGACAGGTAGATCAGATAGTATGCACACTGGAGGAAGCCAGGCTGGGATGTGGGAAGTATAGGGAGGGTTCCTATTTCAGTCTGGGAGTCTGGAAATGAAGGGAAACTGAATGGAGAACTCCCTCAAGGCAGACCCTTCCAATCAAGGGAGGCCCAAGGCCGGATGGGGGTGGGGGAGGGGGCAAGCTTAATGATGATTACCCAGAGGGAAGGGATACTAGGGTTGGGGAGGGGGTGGACAGATAATGTGCACTTAAGACTAGAGCCTATACTAGTCTCACTAGACTTGACTAGTCTTCTGTAACTAGCCTTTACTTTGTTAGTGAGACGGGACCATGCTTGGTTGTGATAGCTTTCTAGACAAGTCTCTCTTGGGAACCCAGCTGGCCTCTGGTCTCAGCACGGTGAACACTGAGATTGTAGGTCTGTGCCACCACGCCTGGGCTAGAACCACATTGGCAAGCTGTGTGAGCATGAGAAGGGGCAACAGGAGGGAGACAAGTTATGGGGTCACTTGAGAGTGAGCTAGGCAAGAGATGACCGCGGTTTGGATTATTCAGGAAATGGAGGTGGTAAAGGTGTTTTGTATACTTGAAAAAACTCTTCCAGAAGGGCTGAACTGTTTGTGAGACAAAGTGGTTAGAATGACTCCAAGTATTGAATCTGTGCATTGTAGTCACTCTTGAGGTGGTGAGGATGAGGCCAAGAGCACCTAGTGTGGTGTTCTGGGATGGCATTTGGTGATGCCTAGAAAGAGTTTTCTTTTTTTTTTCCCCTTAAGTGTGGTGGTTCATGCTCTTAATATCAGTCCTTGGGAGGCACGGGCAGGTAGATACTCTGAATTCGAGGCAAGCCAGGTCCACATAGCAAGTTCTCATCCAGCTAGGGTTATAGGGATAATTGAGACCCTGTCTCCACAAGAAGGTTTTGAAATAGGTCTCATGTAGCCCTGGCTGGCCTTGATGTCCTAATTCTCCTGCCTCCACATCTCCATGCTAGGATTACGTGTGTGGTAGCTGCCCAGCTGCTTTGGGGAGCTCTGAGAGGAGACACTTAAGCTAGGAAGCAGAAGGTGCTGCTGTTGCTGAAGGTGATTTCTCAAGAGCTAGGAGAAAGGGGTAGGGAAATCATAAAATGGCCCTCTTGAAAAGGTTTCAGGGTTTGTTTGGTTTTTTGTCTTTCTTTTTCCCCTTGGCTTTTTGTTTCTTTTGTTTTGTTTTTGAGACAGGGTTTCTCTGTATACCCCTGGCTGTCCTGGAACTCACTCTGTAGACCAAGCTGGCCTCGAACTCAGAAATCCACCTGCCTCTGCCTCCCAAGTGCAGGGATCAAAGGTGTGTGCCACCGTTGCCTGCAAGGTTTCTCTGCTTGGCTCTGGTTGTCCTGAAGCTCACTCTGGAGGCCAGGCTGCCCTCATACTCAAGAGATCTGCTTGCCTCTACCTCCTGAGTGCTGGGATTAAAGTCATACATTACCATTGCTTGGCTAGGATTTTTGGTCTTATCGTTATCTTTTATGGAGGTTCTGTGACAATGAGGGAAGTATGTGGCCAGCTTAGGCTGCCAGAAGCAGCTGGATCTCTAAATGGGGGCCCCAGGCCAGGAGCAACCAAACCACCTTAAGCTTGTCAGAGACACAGGGCCCCTCGTGGAGCTGGTGAGTCACAAGCACTAGAGATAAGGCCCGGGGAGCTGGGAGCTCTTCAAGAGATTGCTATGCACACTGGGGCCCCGCATGACTGCAGTAATCCCAAGGACAGCAAGAGGTTGTAAATGTTTAAAAAAAGAGAAGACACTGATCTTTTTAAAAAAGAGAAGTGTCTTTATTGTTTGAAGCATAAAAAAAAATAAACAAAAGTTGATATTACATTTCATTTTTATGTGGTCTTCTCAATGAAGGTATAAAAAGACATGGTCCCTTAGTTTTGGTCACACTCACAGGACAGAGAAAGAAGGCACTTACAACATACAGTGAGACAGAAGATAAAAACCGCTCAGAGACACGCAATTGAAACTGCTTAGAGAACAACCTCTCCATTCCCACGCCATTGTTTCTCCATTTTTCATACACAGATGGCATCTGCCACGGCTACACAGCCTATGCCTGCCCTTTGTTCTCCATGCCCAGAGCCAGCTGCCTTGAATTTGCCTTTTTTTTTTTACTTTGATTTCCATTTTGTTTAAGATAGAGAAACATTCTTAACTTGTAACCAAGATCTTTAGAATGCTTGACCCATTTTCATTTCGGATCACAATTCATTAAACTAAAATAGACGATGCAAATTTTTTTTTCTAAATAACAATGTACTTATTTCAGCCACCAGAATCATCTCATGCAATAATATTTGTGATTCATGTGTATCTGCATACTGTTCATCATTTTGGCTTTTTAGCATACTGAAACCACATAAACATAATCTCTGTAAACTGTGGTCACAGATTCAGTATGACCCAGACCACTCGGTGCGCTCACCTGTAACAGCAGAGACACACATGCCTCATGCGGTTCCCAGCAGACAAGGAAAATGCCTGTTCTGACATGTGAGCAATACTGCTAATCAAAATAAGCTTATTCTTGCTGTGGAAATTCTGAGCGAGCATGTTTTCAAGGCAGATTTTTTTTTTTTTGACCTGAAAGTAATATGAGCCAGCTCAATAACGTGTTTTGTACTTCTCAGGTGCTATTTGAAAGCAAGCGAATGGTTTCCCCTCAAGGGTGTGCTCACCTAAGAAGTACATTAATTACCCTCAGGAATTGCCTGAACACGGTCACTCTGAAATGATTTAACAATAAAATTTAGAGGTCTGCTTGCTTTCCTGATGGGAATTTGCACGTTAAATAAAAGCTGACATTTCAAATAATATGGGGGAGGGGGAATGGGGTGATTTAAATGTTCATAACTTTATTACTGCAATTATACCTGGGAGGAGCTTAACTTGGTTCTTGACATTGATTTGTGTATTTAAGTCAGTCCTTAAGAATGACTTGAACCTTTTGTTCTTTTGCTCACCCTCTGAAGAATCTATGGTGGTTAGTGCATGGCAGGGATTTGGCGGGTCTCTGCTACCTTCAGTGTGTGTGAGCAAGTCCTCAGTGACTAGCCAGGGCTCACACACCTCCCTGCTCAGCTCTTCTGTTGGATGACACTGAAAAGCTTTTGCTGATTCTCAAGGCAGTCTTTCAGCTTATCTTCTGTCAAAGACAGTCGCTGCTCCAGAATTGAAACAGTCTGCAAAAAAAAAAAAAAAAAGGACAACAGCGTCAGAGTCTGGGACCCTGGTGATTAGGGGGACGATGAGTGCACTTCCATATGAGGCTCTTGTAGGACCCAGACGTCAATCAGCTGCTTCCAAATTGGCTAAAAGATAAGCCCACCTGCAGAGCAAAGGACTATCAAGTATGGAGGAAACTAGAAGAAAACCACCCACCCCAGCCCAAAGAGAAACCTGCCGCATATGAAGAAAGAGGGATCTAAGAATAGGCCTCTGGCGAATAGCCTTGCATCTGGTCTTCTTCTGAAGACTCGGGATAGGGATGAGGTTATCTGCAGTACTCTAAGCAATACAGGTCAAAGTACTGGTTCCTAGCTCCGGCACTACTGACGTGTTACCACTGGCCACTTTGTCACAGTCCACCCTGTAGTGGCCATCCCTATAGCATTACAGACAGACGGACGGGAGACTGCTATACAAACACCATGACTGCCACCAGTTCCCAGCTCGGCGGGAGGACTGAAAAGTAAAGAACTTATGCTGCTGCTGGGCACAAGGAAGCCCTCCTGACTCCTTCACATAGAACTACGTGTGCTCATAGTGTAGTCATGCATAGATGTTAAATTTGGGAAAAATAATCGTGGTATGTCCAGAATTTTATAGCTTTAAAAAAGATTTATTTATTTATCTTCTGTATACGAGTGCTCTGTCTGCATGTATAGCTGCACTCCAGAAGAGTACATTAGAACTAATTATAGATAGTTATGAGTCACATTAGAACTAAATATAGATAGTTATGTGGATGCTGGGACTTGAACTCAGGACCTCTGGAAGGAGCAGCTGGTGCTCTTAACCTCTGAGCCACTTCTCCAGCCCTCGTTTTTCTTAAAAAACAAACAAACAAAACAAAAAACAACCTTCCCCTTTTTTATTATAAACTAAAATGTAGGCCAGGAAGCCACATGAAACTTGCATGCTGCACAGTAAGTCTTCATAAGGGACCAGCTGACATTACCAGCCACCATCCAGAACTCTCTAAGGCTTCCATGGTTTCATTCCTTACCCTCCTACACCAGCCTTTCTTTATGCCGAGCTTTAAATTACTTTCTTACATTTCCTTATGGTTTTAATTCCCAACTGCTCACTTCTCTCCCTTTCTTTTTCTTGACCCTCAACTGTTAGCAGGCTCAGGCCGTTTGTCTGCGACATTTATGCTGATCTGTACTGCAGGGACTATTCAGCTTGCACACAGCTCAGCCTTTCTTCTGAAGTGGCAGCAGGACCATAAACCAGAGCCTTGTGAGAGGGCACAGTGGAAATGCCAGGTGTCTCCCCTTCAGGGATGTTCAGTGACTAGTCAGTGGGGAGTGGAAATGATAACTTATCTCTAAAATTCTTTTTTTTTAAAGATTTATTTTATTTATTTTATGTGTATGAGTACATTATAGCTGTACAGATAGCCATGAGCCACCATGTGGCTGCTGGGAATTTTACTCAGGACCTCTGCTTGCTCAGGCATAATTCACTGCAGCTGTCTTCAGATGCAGCAGAAGAGGGCGTCAGATCTCATTACGGATGGTTGTGAGCCACCATGTCTTTGCTGGGATCCAAGCTCGGGACCTTCGGAAGAGCAGTCAGTGCTCTTACCCACTGAGCCATCTCGCCAACCCATCTCTAAAATTCTTAACTGGTGTACTTTCTAAATAAGAGGGGTGTTTTTACTTTTGTTGTTGTTGTTGTTTTTTTTGAGATGGGTTTCTCTGTATAGCTCTGGTTGTCCTAGAACTCACTCTGTAGACCAAGCTGGCTTCAAGCTCACAGAGATCTGCCTGCCTCTGTCTCCTGAGTCTTGGGATTAAAGGTGTGCACCAGCATTGGCTAGAATAAGTAAGTGTTCTTAAAAGGAGGAGGAGAGAGGGAGAGGGACAGAGAGAGGAAGAGACAGAGAGGATGGGGAAGGAGAGAGAGAGAGAGAGAGAAAGAGAGAGAGAGAGAGAGAGAGAGAGA
>NW_022196910.1:26810929-26811753 GCF_008632895.1 Mastomys coucha | reverse complement strand
GGAGAGAGAGAGAGAGGGAGGGAGAGGGAAGGAGGAAGGGAGGGAGGGAGAGGGAGAGAGTCCCCTTATTGACTGACTACTTAGTCATCCAGTAATAGAGTTCATACAGGAAAGGCAAACAAGATAAATGTCAAGACAAGGAAGTGACTGTCCTTCCTTCTCAGAAGGCGACAGTCATCATTTAAAAGCTTTTGCTTTCATATTCCATAGAACAATTCATCATTCTATGGAGATAATTATGATGCTGATATTTTCTTAAATGTCTATTGCGTACCAAGTAACTTGCCAGATAATATACATACATAGTTATTACAGTTACACAGGCTAAAGTCGTTGAAGTAGTCTCTTTGATACTACTTCCTCTATCAGCACCCGAGTCACATGACTTTGTCTCTCTCCTGTCTTTGTAATCATTGTACACTCTGCAGCTTAGGTGGTGGCTTGGAACATTTTTACTTTGCTTGGGACATGCCTAGACTCACATCTTTCCTTCTGCAGGCCTGCTCTGCCTTGCCTTCAGCCCCTTAATATATAAAAGGAAAAGAACTCCTTAAGGTTAACCATAACACACCCAAAGGGGAATTTAGTAAGACAGAGAGTGATCCATTAACTGTGAACCAGGTAAAAAAGGTGGGGTGAGGGGGAGGGGCAGAGGGAGAAGAAGGGGGAGGGGAAGGCTCAGTTGGAGAGTCCTAAAGAGGGCTAGTGACAGGGAAGGAAGTCCTGTCAACTAAAATTGACTCTGGCATCTGAGAGGTCAATTGTTTTTCTCTCTCTTCCTTCTTTCTTTCCTTCCTTCCTTCCTCCCTCCCTCCCTTTTTCTC
>NW_022196910.1:26796116-26810486 GCF_008632895.1 Mastomys coucha | reverse complement strand
GGCATCAGATCCCATTACAGATGGTTGTGAGCCACCATGTGGTTGCTGGGAATTGAATTCAGGACCTGTGCAAGAGCAGTCAGTGCTCTTAACTGCTGAGTCATCTCTCCAGCCAGGTCAATTGTTTCTAAAGGGAAGGATGTCTGGTAAACACAGGTGGGTCACCTGTAGCACACAATTTCAAAGCGAAAATGAACGAGTTTGGTGTGATTTTTAGTGAAGAAATATGACTCCAAAGATTCACATGGTTCCTTTTCACTGTATGCAAAAACTCCCAAACCGTAGGCACTTAACTTCCAGGGCCCTGAGGTGATGTGCACAAGAGAAAATTAGACTTAGTCACTGCTTCTCTACACACTGGTGACAGAGGAGACACGTGGGTCTTCTCTAGTACCTAATGTTTTACTCCAGAGAAGTGAAATGGAACCTGTGGAAGGGAGACCTGGGCACTACTTAAGTTCCAGTGTTTTGGCCTAAGGTTATTTCTACTCAGGAGCATCTGAGATTGAAATATTCACTCTAGGCAGGAAGCTGACCCTGCTCTTTCTCCTATGTTCACCTCTCGATCTCATCTGTGTAACTCGTGGCAGCGTATGCAATTAACAACGCTGTACACAGCCAAGCAGAAGTGTGCAGAACAAAGAGGACCATGGAAGATGTCTCCAAAGGATGCCATTGGCAGAGCAAGTACTATGGCTGTTTCCATTTCAACACAAGACTTCCCTTATACTAGGTCTATATCTCCCAAGACCTGGGAGATTTTAGTACAATATTTCAGGTCTATTATTCTTCTTTGTTTTGGTAAAATCGTCTTAAGAGACTGGCTAAGATTTTAAAATAGGAAGACAAGCCTCCGCGTCCTATAGAAGAAACTCTGGAGAAAGACATTACACACTGAGCTAGCAGAGTGTTTTCAGTGAAGACTATAAACTTTGGCAATACTTTTCAGACTATAAACTATAAAGGAGTTTTTACGTATAGTACGTTTTTCTTATGCTATTAAATATTTCTTTCTACGCGGCCTAATATAAATATACTACATGACAAATTCAAAGGACAGAACATTACTGCTTAGGACCAACTGGCATTTATAGCACAGAGTATGACCACTGCTGTTTGCACAGATGATACAAACAACAGAGAGAACAAAACACATGTGTAAACAAAACATGTGCACACACATACAGGGATGCACACACACAGAGATGCATACACACACACACAGATGCACCCCCCCCACATACACAGATGTACACCCAGACACACCCAGACACACCCAGACACACACACACACACGCACTAAAACTGAGAGACTGGTTTTGCAATACTACTCTATACAAATTTTCTCAGACTAGGTTAGCCCTAAGTGCCTTGCTAATGACTATTTGAGTTTCCCTTGCCAGGAAAATCTCCCTGGTCCCATTACTCTCCCATCCTGCATCCCAGGACTGCTCTGTCTACATTACTGATGGTGGAAGGCCAGCCCACCTGTGTTAAGATATTGAGTTGTTCCATTATATGCTCCAGAGCATCTGCCACAGCAAGCGGGACGCTTCTCAGGCTTTCAGAGGGCACATCGCTTACATCTTCTGGTTTCTTTTTCACAGTTGTTGATGAACATTCTGGCATTAACAAAGGGTTCAAGAAATACCTAGTGATGTCTTCACCCTTGCCTGGTGCAACTCGGCAGGAGGAATCCATCATCTTTAATATCATGGAAAAGACAGAAACACAGTTTCCAAACTTAAGAAGTATGTATACACATATGCATATATAAATATATATCTAACAGTTCCAGATTTACACTGAATCATTTTATCTCCTTTATATAACAAAATATATAAATTATAATTGCAATAAAGAAACAAAGCTAACAGAAGGTAGAGAAAAATTTACAAAGTGTTTTCATTTTTTGCAAAATACTTCCTATACGCCTGTCTGATCATGAGTTTTACCATTTAAAGAGTGCTGAATGAAGTTTATTTTTCAGTTTAAAATAAACATTTGCCTCCATTAAGATGACTATTAATCCCTCCAAAAGGAAAATAACAAGTGCTGTTGAAGACGCAGAAAATGTCAATTCTCATGGTTGGCTGGCTAATGTGTAAACTATGAAGCTGCTAGCAGAAGAGCTTGGAGCTTCCTCACTGAAGTAACCACAGAATTGCCATACAATCTAGCAGTCCTGCTCCCAAAGAAGTGCAGAACACCAGTATCCACAGTGGCCTTCCTCATCACCGCTTAAAAAGAAGCTCTTTCTATTAGCAGATAAGTGTGCAAACAAAATAGAATATAAACTTGTAGTGAGATATCATTAAAAATTGAAACTGATACTATACTATATAGGTTATATTTTTATATATATTTATATATTTCACTTATAGGAAAAACCTTGAAAATATCATGCCAACTGATGTAACTAGACATGCAATGAACCTGGTTACATGTCATTCGTCACATAGATTCAGGGACAGAAATGTGAGGATTATTAGTGTCTAAGAGGAAGGGTAATAAAAATTAATTGCTTAGGTGGTAAAATGTCTCTATTTGGAATGCTAAAAAGTTATAGAAATAAACAGCAGGTACAGAACATTATAAGTTTTGTAAATAAATTTACAAGTAAATTGTATACTTAGAAGTGATTTTTTAAAAGAAGGTAACTTCTTTGTTACATATATTTCACTATAATAGAAAAGTCTTCCAATTAAATAGGAAGAAACTGTTAGAGTATAAAATTAAAATTCCATTTATAATAGCATCAGAAATTAAAATATTTAGGAATAAAATTTAACAGTACGGGTCAGACTTATACAGTGAGAACTATAGGCCATCCCTAAATAGAATTAAAACTCCAACCAACTGGAAAGATAGCTCATTCCTATGGTCTTCAATCAGAAAACCAACATTGTTGAGATGGTAGTACTTGCTGGGACTGGTGGCAAATGCCTGTGATTCTAGTACCTGGAATGCTGAGGCAGGAGGAACGTGAGTTCCAAGACAGCCTGGACCATTTATGTATTGAGACTGTCATAAGAAAGACTGTAGTAGCCACAACACTGATGTACTCAGAGTGGCTCTTACCAAACTTCCAGCTGTTTTCTTTTACAGATAGTTTAAGTTGACCTCAAGACTCACACAGAAGTGCAAAGAACTCAATTAAAATAACATGAGAGAGGAACAAAAACCAAAAATAAAAACAAACACACAATGTACACCAAACTGTAAAACCTACCAGCAAGTTACAGTAACCACCACAGTGTGGAACTGAGGATGTAGGCCAGTGGCACAGTCCATTGCCTAGTGTGTGCCTGTCCCTATATTTGATCTCTAGCACCTTCAGCAGACTTATAGGTTAATTTGACAGGCTTGACAGGTCAGAAAGAAACCCTTATAATACATGGTCAACTGACTTTGGGCAAGACTGTCAAGAAAATTTAATTCGGAAAATATAATTGTTTCAACAAAAGATGTGGGGGAAACTAGATACACTTGAGAGAATAAACTTGTGTCCTGACTTCATGCCATATATAATATTAATTCAAAAAAGGTCAGAAACTTAAAGAGAAGAGCTAAGACTGTAAAACTTTTAGAAAGAATCAGGATTAATTTTTCCTGATCTGGACCTGGGAGTGTCCAACCTGTTGACACAACATGACAATTGAATTTGGCCACATTCATGGCTGTCCGCGATACATGTGGCCTGGGTTAAATATTCCTGAACTATACAAAATTTACTTATGCATAACATCAAGATCAAGATGACAAGGTAACAAAAAAAACCTGGATGTAATAATTTTATAGTAAAAAAAAAAAGATACCATCAAAATAGTGAAAACAAATGGAAGAAAATATCTTTGAATCCAATACTTGATAAGGGCCTTGTACACAGACACAAAGATTTGCAATTTAAGGATTACAGATATATAATGTAATTAAAAAACAGACAGAAGGTTTGAACGGATATTTACCTAATGATACACAAGCGGCCAATAAGCTCACAAGCAGATGCTGGATATCATCAGCAGTAGTAAATCAAAACTACAAGGACATTTGCTTCACTTGCACTAAGATGGCAGAAAAGAACAACTCTCTGTAACAAGTGTCAGCGGGATTCTGAGAACCTGGAGCCCTCACGCACTGATGGTGAGCTGACAAATGTAGCCGCCAGGAGACATTAAATATGAAACACAGAATTAACATACGACTTAGCAAACCCAAGAGATATAAACCCAAGAGAGTAAACACCTGTCCACTCAAGCTGTGGGAAAATGTTCATGGCAGCGTTGATCATAATGTCCAAGAAGTTAGGAACGATCTAAATGTCCAACTCCATTACAACGAAGAAACACAAAACAGCTAACCTTTACTATGATTATTTGTTCATAAAAATGGTATACTGATGAATTTTATAACTCAGCTGAACATTCTAAGCATTGAGGTACATTAAAGAAGCTAGACATCAAAGGCTAAATATTATCCAATACTATTTCTATAAATAAATCAAAATGAGAAAATATGGTAATATACTGAAATCAGTGGCGGCCAGGGGCTGAACGCAAAGGAGACACTGGTAATGCACCTGGGGGATGTAATGTTTTAGAAGTCCCTCAGGAATGACAAAAAAAAAAAAAAAAAACGTTCTTTAGGGGATCAAGAGATGGCTCAGCAGTTAGGAGCACTCATTGGCTGCTAGAGTTCAATTCCTAGCAACCGCATGGTGGTGCACAACCACGTTTAAGTCCTATCCCTGGGGATCCAGCGCCCTCTTCTGGCCTCTAAGGACAATATGCATATTTAAAAAATTAGTCCTAGTAAGCACAACTTTGTGTATTAAATACTAGTGACATGAACATGTCAAATGAGTCAATTTTGTAGTATATAAAATTTATCATTGAAGTTATTATGAAAATAGGACACAAATAAATACATGCCTCAGAGGGCTTTTTGTTTGTCTTTTTTTTTTTTCCCAATCTTAAATTCCTGGTTATTTCTAGAGGTCTTGGGGTTCTTGGCAGAAGTTTGTTTCTCTAAGTATTTCTGCTGACAAAGCAACATGTGGAGCTTGCTGCGAGCATTCCACATACTAGCTGATTCTATCCTCTCAAAGATTCGACAGGTAGACTCTGCTGGCTTCCACGGCCTCCTCTGGTGTCCTAGCAAGGCTCAATCCTCTCTGCTCTCCAAAATACGCTCAGTTTTCAAACAAGGAGACAGACACTGAGCAAAAAGCAGCCGGTCCAAGGACATACATGCTACACATAGGAAAGAACCAGTGTTAAGTCTAGAAGATACTGAAGCCCTCCACATGCAAAGCGATGGGATGAGGCCCCTGCTCTTCCTGACACTCTACATTTTTTAGGAAGCTGGAACTTTCAAATTCCCCTCATGTATAGATATAATAATTCACTGTTTATCAAAAATATTGAAAATAAACAGAGAATCCGCTATTATTATCAGCTAAAGTGAAGCTGGGGGCCTTGTGTACACTAAGCTTTGTCCTCAGCTCCAGGTCATGACACTCCTTTTTCCTTAATTTACTTACTTTTATTTTATGTACATTAGTGTTTTGCCTGCAAATGTGAGAGAGTTGGATCTCCCGGGAAAGGAATTACAGACAATTGTAAACTGCCATGTGGGTGCTGGGAGTTGAACCTGGGTCCTTTGGAAGAGCAGCCAGTGCTTTTAACCTCTAAGCCATCTTTCTAGCTCCAGGTCACTACTCGCAATTCAAACTAATTTTGATCATATGTATAAAATACATCTTTGGAATCCCACTGGGTTCAGCAGACCTAGCTGCCCAGAGTCTGTTTACTGAGTAGGTATTTCTATATACTCACTACAGATAGCCCCCCCTCCCGAAAATAATTCCTGCTCAAAGATGGCTTCTCTCATTCCAATGCTTCTGCTCATCTACAACCTTCTCTGCTATCCTAGCAAGGCTAAGTCTTTCATACTACAGCTTTCTGCTTGGCTGTCCCGTACTTAGAAATGTCTCTGACCACCTGTGAAAGCCAGGCCTTCCATTCACCAGCATGGCATCTTCTTTTCCTCCATTTCTGTAAACGCTTGCATGTATGGCGGCTACTTGTCTATTGCTTTTCTTCTCCAGGAGATCGCTCCTCATTGCTCTATCTTCTAACACTAGTAGGTCTTGACCTCTGACAGTGTTAACCTACCATAGGAAGTTTTCAGTGCTATCATCAGAAGTGGAAAGCAAGCTCTCTACGACCAAGATTTCCCCCCGCCCCCCCTTTTTTTTTTAAGAAAACAGGAATCATAAATAACACATGAAGTGTTTACATAGCCACAAATTATCATGATAATAACAAGCCCAGCCCTTCATGGTAACAGGTTCCAACTCAATCAATACAATAACAGCTCAATCAATGAACTGGTGCTATGCCATCACACTGGTTATTGAGAAGAAAACAGGCAGGGCAGTGGTGGCACACACCTTTAATCCCAGCACTTGGGAAGCAGAGGCAGGTGGATTTCTGAGTTCGAGGCCAGCCTGGTCTACAGAGTGAGTTCCAGGACAGCCAGGGATACACAGAGAAACCCTGTCTCGAAAACAACAACAACAAAAACAAAACAAAACAAAAAAGAAGAAGAAGAAGAAGAAGAAGAAGAAGAAGAAGAAGAAGAAGAAGAAGAAGAAGAAGAAGAAGAAGAAGAAGAAGAAGAAGAAAACAGAGGGGTAAAAGATTAGGCACATTGGAAGTCAAAGCAATAAAGGGACTCCACTAAAGTCTTACTAGTACTTTTCTTGTTTGGAGACAAAAAACACATTACATCACAGAACATATGGGCATGCTAAGAACAGGAAGCATGCAGGCAGAAAGAAAAAACAACCAATCCCTACCCACAGCATCAGCCAACGGATGCCTTTCTATCAAAGGGACTAGAACCTACAAATTGACTGATTCATTTCTACCAACCAATCCTACCTTTGCTTCCTGTCTGTAGAGAACATGAGATGCATACATTATAAATTTATTTATTTTATTTATTTATTTTTTATTTTTTGGTTTTTTGAGACAGGGTTTCTCTGTATAGCCCTGGCTGTCCTGGAACTCACTCTGTAGATCTCGAACTCAGAAATCCACCTGCCTCTGCCTCCCAAGTGCTGGGATTAAAGGTGTGCACCACCACCACCCAGCATAAATTTAAAAAGAAATTCTATTATCATAAAATTGTAAAGAAACAATTTTTAAGACTCTGTGCTGATAAATGAGTCCATAGTACCACCTCTTTCCAAACATTAAAGTCAATGTTTGGGGTAAATGGGTATGGGGCTCTACACCATCCTGGGCATTCGCCAGTGCCCACCGTGCAGGTCACGTGGTGCTTGTGCTCAAGGACTCTCTGATGTGCTGGGAGAACTGCAGACATGGCTGCTGCTACCTGAGCAGAAAACACGGGAGACAGAGGACGTCAGAGCTGGTAGGTTCAAAGAAGGCGGCGCACGGTATCTCTTGTACTGCAGATCCCGGAACAGCAGAGAACAGTGACACATTTGCTTATTCAGAGAATGAGATCTTCCTACGGTGGCCATCACCAGTGCTGCTGCAAGGAACATGTCATACGCAGTGCTTCCTTGGTGACGTCTACAGAAGACATCAGGGCAGTCTCCACTTAACTTCTCCTTTGCTGTCAAATAACGCATCCACCATTGCCGTCAAAAACAACTGGAGAAACAATGCAGCCCAGACAAGGCCCAGAACAAACTGCAGTAGCTGAATGATCCTTGTCCGTAGGTTAAGTGGTCCCATTTTTCACGTAACAAAAATAGAGTAAAAGAACAAAGCTTCTTTAAATTCTTTAAATTCTTTAAATGTCACGTTAATTTTTATGTAGAAGGTATTTTCATTTACACTAGAGGATACAATTTTAAAAACATTTAATTTTAAAATGTTCTATTTATGTGTATGTGTGGATTTATGTGTTATGTATGCAGAAGCCAGTGGAAGCCAGAGGAAGACTTCAGTCTCTCAGAACGAGGATTTCAGATGGTTATGAATTTGGGTGCTCTGCATGAACAGTAAGTGCTCCTAAGTGCTGAGACAGCTCTCCAGCCCCAAACTATATTTTAACTTTAGTGGGCTTGAAGTTGGCATCAGGAGTCTTCCTCGTCACTTGTTACCTTGCTCACTGAGGTGGGGACTCCCATTTGAACCCAGCGTTTGCTGTTATGGCAACTGTGACTTAGTCAATTTGTTCTGGGACCATCTGTCTCTGTGTTCTAGGTGCTGGAATTATATAGATGGTCCGTCACACCCACCTGACATTTATGTGGGTTCTAGGAATCCAAACTCTGGTCTCGATGCTTTAACCCTGGGGCCATCTCCCCTACCCTGATAGGATCTAGTAAACAGAAGAAAAGCATAAATAACACAGGATGTCAAGGGTGTACCAACTCATTACAGAGGCAAGGTCAGCAGTAGCAGACCTCCCTGGGGAACTGTTAAATGAGACCAGCAGCTCAGCTATCTCCTCAAACAAACTGGGCCACTTTGGTGTTGGGAGAAGAGACAGAGAAACAATGAACCCAGCTGGAGTTTTTGTGGGTAAGCACGGACAGATGGACAAAGGATAAAAAAAGGTGGCTGTAAAGGGACCGAGCTGATCGAAGCTGCCCAAAGAGAGATGGAGACATGGGGACCAGCAATGAAATGGCAGGCAGCCTGGTGGCTGGAGTCTCTTCTGGGGTTTAGAGTCATTAAATAGGAGGCACTATACAGAGTTTACCATCAGCACAAAGGAGGCGGCCTGTCACCGAATTCCCAGAGAACCCTGACAAAGGCAGGGTGACTGTCCTTCAAAGGTGTCTCAGTATCGCTCTATGTTTGGTGCTTTCCCTAAGATCAAAGCCATGTTGAGAGGAGTAGATGGGAAATGAGGAAAAGAGCAACAGCCTCCCCTGATCCATCTGTCACAGGCCTACCACAAAGATCCGATACTCATTTCTACATTCTCAGAACACTAGACTGGTCACTTTGAACAAAAACCCACATGATTTATATGCTTTATATTATACAGTGTATTACATAAGCTTGTGAAAACTACCCATCTGATCAAGTCTGGTTGACTTCAATGCATTTCTAGGATAAAAATTAGGAAAATGTTACATGAATTTTTTCTTCTCCCAAACTAAATTTACTAAGTTCAGAAAGTTTCTTCTCTCTCTCCTCCCTCTGTTGTGCCTTCCCTACCCCCACTCTAGGTGTTTGTATAGCTCTGGCTGTCCTCGAACTAGCCCTGTCCATCAGGCTGGCCTTGAAATCAGAGATCCACCTGCCTCTGCCTCCCAAGTGCTGGAGTTAAAAGTGTATACCAATGTGCCTGCCCCCCTCAAATCAATCAATCAACCAATCAATCAATGACCTAACTAAACAAGCCATATGCAACCATGATGGTTAATTTTGAATAACAACGTCGTAGGGTCGAGAGTCACCCAGAGATGACCCTGAGCAACAATGTGAGGGCGTATCTAGACGAGGCTAGCTGAGGTGAGAAGACTCGTCCACTCTGGGGACAGCATTTGATGGGCTAGAGTTCTAGACTGAATAACAAAGAGAAAGCGAGCTAATCGTTAAACATAAGCAGTGTTTCCTACTTCAGTGCTTGCTCCTGAATCGATGCTGAAGTAGAGAGGCTGCAGATGTAGTTTCTCAGAATTCCATGCAATTCGAGCAGCACTCTCACACTCCTTCCACCATGACTGCCCTACATGACAGACTGCATTTTTAAACTCAAAGCCAAAATAAACTCTTTTTTTTTTCCCCCTGGCTGTCCTGGAACTCACTTTGTAGACCAGGCTGGTCTTGAATGCAGAGATCCATCTGCCTCTGCCTCCCAAGTGCTGGGATTAAAGGCTGTGCCCCCACCACCTGGCCCACAATAAACTCTTTCTGTAAATTAATTTTGTCAGATACTTTGTTGCAACAACAGAACAAGTCAACTAAGAAAATATACCAACAAAACCAAGCAAGCAAGCAAGCAAGCAAGCAAGCAACCAGTTATTCAAATACACACATACATAAAAGCAGAAAAATGCAAAAACCTTAGGCATAAAATTTTAGAGTCTTGAAAAACAACCCCCTATGGAGTTGTCCACTAGGATATGTGAATGAGTTTGTTCTTTTGGAAACAACAGCCAGAGAGACAAACCAGTATTACTATTGTTTCTAATTGTGATTTTCAGATTAGAGGCTGACCAGTTTTGAAGGCATGAATGGGTAGAATATTGGACAAATGAGATTTATGTAAAAATCCCCTGTGCTGCCGGGCGGTGGTGGTGCACGCCTTTAATCCCAGCAGTCAGGAGTCAGAGGCAGGTGGATTTCTGAGTTCAAGGCCAGCCTGGTCTACAGAGTGAGTTCCAGGACAGCCTGGGCTATACAGAGAAACCCTGTCTCAAAAACAAAAAGAAAACAAAAAAAAAAACAAACAAAAATCCCCCTGTGCTTTCACTTATCACTATATGACTAAGAAAACACAGATTCTATTACCAAGTCTCTAATGGAAGACCCTAACCCCTAACTGATCTGGAAACCTGCGCTGCAGTAGACATACCTTAGTTAATGATTAAGCACTGACTGCTACCATCTGGGGATTGGGACACAGGAAATCAGTGCTCTTTCTCCTGAATCAGCCCTGAACTGAAAGGGCTCCACAGGTAGGCTCTCTCAATCTGCTGTGCAAACAAGGACACTAATGCAGCTTCCTGATACTCAACAGGGGAGAGGGATGGCCATTACTTTCTGTAAGTCCTATTGTTACACTTCAAAGGGCATTCAGATTAAGAAAGGCATACTTAGTTTCTCTTTCAGGTAGAATTTCCCAGTATATGTAGTTAATGGATAGTTATCTTTCACTGTTTTTAAAAAGTATATACACACATGCCCCATAGTGGGACATTTGCCTAGAAATACTGAAGTTCTAGATTTGAATCCCACCACTGCAAAAAATCAGATTAAAGTAGAGTGCTTGCTGTTTTTCCAAGTCAGATACCATTGTTCAAGCCAAGGCTCAAAACTACCTGTACCTCCAGCTCCAGGGGGATTTTATGCTCTTTTGTCTTTTCCTGGCCTGTGCACACATATGCATAATTTTAAAAACCATGTATTTAAAATGATAAATCTTCACAAAGATATTTTATATTTAAGTAGTTATATACTAGGGAAAAATGGTGGTGGCTGCAGTGGCAGCAAGGCAGGGGTGGGGGTTGGAAAGACAGCTGATTTAGTTTCATTCCTATCTTGTCTCAGAGAACTCATCTGCTCATCTTTGAGAATTCATGCAAACAGTATTTAAGAGAAATTCATTCAAGAGACTGAGCACTGAGTGCCCCCATGGTAGTGCCCACATCCCCAAAGGCAATACAGATCCTCGCTGTTTTCTAACAGGTAACAGTTGATTTCTTTTTCCAACTGTGCTTTGTAAAACCCAATGAAAATCATACGGGATGACAAAGCAACACTCTCCCCTCGCACAGAAAACAACACACCCCTCCCCTGATCCGTATACCGCCTTCATCACATTATTATACCATTCTACCATTCTGACTCAGTCCCGTTACTTCTGCCACTCATGAAGGCAGTACTATTAGAACTGCACAGTGTCCTGTGATACAGGGATTTCTATTAGTTACCACTGCTAGACTGTCCACAGCAATGAACACAACTCTATCACTATCTGCCTTAGTTACTTTTTGATTGCTGTGACAAAATGACCAAGGCAGCTTACAGAAGTAAGAGTTCCTATCACTCCCATGGCAGGAAGCATGGCAGTAGGCAGGCAGGCAGGCAGGCATGGTGTTGGAGTAGCAGCTGAAAGCTCACATCTCCATCCACAAAGGTAGAGACAGGGGGCACACTGGGAATAGGGTGACTCTTTTGAAATCTCAAAGCCATACCAGTGACACACCTCCTTCAACAAAGGCACACCTCCTGATTCTTCCCAAATAGTTCCACCAACTGGTGACCACGTTTCCAAACACATGAGCCCAGGGGACCATTCTTACTCATATCACCACCTGCCCAGCAGTATTCCAACGACTAAGGTATGGTCATAGTGTTTCCTGTCTGATAGTTGCTAACCAACAACAAATGCTAGCGTGAGCATTCTCATAAGTGTTTCCTGAGTGAAACATGCATCAGTTTTAGCAAAGGCTGCTCAAAGAAGCGGATTAGTTTGCCCTTCCACAGCCTCTCTTTCACAAAGACACTTAATTGTTACATGTGTAAAATTCTGCCCAACATGGTCAGGAAATATCACTGCATTTCTTTGGTTACTGTTAGTTGGGCACATTTAACATGTATATCAATAAATTTGATAAACAGTCTAATTTAATCTTTGGCCAAGTTTTAAAAAATATTCTAATGTTTTTTGTTTGTTTGTTTGTTTTTTTGAGACAGGGTTTCTCTGTATAGCCCTGGCTGTCCTGGAACTCACTCTGTAGACCAGGCTGACCTCAAACTCAGAAATCTGCCTGCCTCTGCCTCCCAAGTGCTGGGATTTAAGGCGTGTGCCACCACCGCCCGGCCTAATGCTTTTTTGAAATGACATTTGATTCCCTAGTTTCCCCATAGACTTTCCTCTCCCTTGCTCTCAATTCATACTTCTGTGTCTTTAGCTGTTGTTAAATATATTCATATGTATATGTATTCCTAAATGTATAAATACAGCCTGCCCAGCTGGTATAAAGTTACTTGATTGTATAAGATTTCAGGGTTGATCTCCTGGTGTTGGGACAGCCAAGTGGGGGTGCCCTTCCCAGAGTAGACCATTTTCTTAGTTGCCTCTAATTTATTGACTAGGGTTGA
Organism: Mastomys coucha; assembly: GCF_008632895.1. NCBI lineage: Eukaryota > Metazoa > Chordata > Mammalia > Rodentia > Muridae > Mastomys > Mastomys coucha. Next base: position 26,797,659 of record NW_022196910.1, on the reverse strand, counting down.
GGTCCTGTGAGATCTGCCTCTTCCATGTTAGCATGTCTACTAGCTTCATCCTGTGTAGGTCATATTTAGGCAGGCATGTTGGTGAGACTTCATGGGTGTAGGTAGCTTCTCTAACAGTTTTAGAAGGAGAAATCTCACAGCAAATTTCCTGTTCCTCTGGCTCTTATAGCTTTTCTGCCCCCTCTTCTGCTATGATCCGTTAGCCTTAAGGCAGTTGTGTTGTCGATGTATCAGGTCTTGGCATCACATGATTGGCCACTTGTTCTCTGAGTTTTGAATGTCTGTGGCTTTCTGTAATGGTCTCTATCTGTTGCATTTCCTCGCTGAGGGGTTTGCCAAGTCTTTACTTGGTTTATTTCTATCTTCCCCAAGGCAGGTTTAAGAGCTCTCTATCTTCTGGATGCTGATCCTCTGTTCTGGATTAATGCACTCACTACTCTGGTTTACTTTCATTTTTATTCTATGAGTGTTTGTTTTTGAGTTGAGGTCTTTTCCTGTGGAACAAACTTTCCTCAAACTCACGATCCTCCTGCTTGAGCCTGTGTTATGATTCCAGGCACAGGCTTCATGCCTGGCACCAAGTGTTTGTTTTGAATGTGGCCAAATGTATCAAACATTTCTTTTATTATTTGTCTATTTATGTTTTTCTTTTATAGAAATCTTTGCTACTCAGAATGTATATATTTTTTCTGATTTTTTTTAAGAGCTTTTAAGCTACTATTGCTTTTCATATTAAAGTCTTTAACTTATCTGGTATTGGTATTGTTTGTGGTTAAAAACTAGTATCTATTTTTATTTTTACTTTCCTACTCTTTAGAGATTTGTTTATCTATATGATATTCTAGCTAAATATACGCCTGCATGCCAGAGAGGGCATTGGATCCTATAGATGGTTGTGAGCCACCATGTGGTTACTAGGAATTGAACTCAGGACCTCTGGGAGAGTAATGTTCTTAAACACTGTGCCATCTCTCTTGCCCTGTTTTCATTTATCATATAGTCAATTGCCCCCACATTTATGAGCAGACTGCTCAGGGAAGAGCTCATCCTCACAGAGGTGCAAAGTCCGATCTTTAATGTGATAGCTGAGCACACTGTGTGTCCATCATGGACTGGTCACTTTTCCTGCAACAGTACCACACTCATGGCTGAACAAGCCTTTTATGTTTCTTCAATATTTTTTTCTGGGTGTTTTGGGTATTTTGCATGTCCACATTAAAACTCGCTTTTAAGGATTCTTCAAAAATCTTACTGGTCTGCTTATTAGAATTACTTCAAGTTTATAGACTCATTTGGAGGGAATTGACAGTTACATTGTACTGAACATCCCTATCTATAAACATAATTACTCCTTAAAATATTAATCAATATAAAATTTCATGTTATCCTGACATGACAACCATCCTAGTGGTCTCTGAATAATTAGGTCTGCAGGTGTGAGCATGCCACTGTCAAGTTTTTATCCTACAGTGCATACTACAGAAGGCCAGCCAAACAACAGGTCAAAACATGTCTTGAGAGAGAGAGAGAGAGAGAGAGAGAG
>NW_022196910.1:26787548-26796106 GCF_008632895.1 Mastomys coucha | reverse complement strand
AGAGAGAGAGAGAGAGAGGAGGGGGGGAGGGAGAGAGAGAGATCCTATTTTACAAATTGAGAAATGTACTTAAAATGCATTTTTGAAAAAATATTTTCCAGGCTTATTTATTCTCTGAGAAAAGTAGTATTCCTTGGTCATTCTTACAAGCCACTATTTGCTCTTTCTTAAAACTTCTCATGCCAAAATCAGCAAAAATAAGTTGCGTGTTAAAAGTAATTCTTAAAAGCCATACATAGAAACTAAACTAGGCTCTGCTTACTTGAATAAGACTTCATCTTCTAGACCATACCTGTGTCTACAAAGAGGCGGTTTTAAGGCAGGAATTTATTCAGCCATTTAACAGGGCTACATTCAAACCAGGCAAGCTGTGTGGCTCATCATTTATAGGACAGACATTTTATTTATTGTTCTATTTGTCATAAGGCACAATGTGAATATTCTAGCAGAACTGTAACAGTAACATATATGCAGAGTGTGGTACTGAAATCTATCCTTCAGTCTACTTATCCCCATTAGGTCACCCAGAGAGTGAGAGCATTCTATGTGGCCACAGTATACACAGTGTACATTGTATTATCCAATTTAATTTGCATTTATAAAACAATGAAGTCTTTACTCATTTTCCAAAACAGATAAACCCTGTCCTTATTCCATCACTACAGTAACTCCATTTTTCTTAAGACAATTGGTAGCTTTTGCTGGCATTTCTGCTAATAATAGCATTGCCTAATTGTGTGTGACATCATATAATGTGGTGGTTCTATGTATGGACCATTAAGTTGCACACTGGATTTTCATCCTTTGTCTTCTATGGCTTAAGGAATGAATGGTCTAAACCATGAATGACCTAGGATCACTTGACCCCAGTGTCCTCATAGCTGAAGTGGAAATGATAATATTGGGATCTATCATATGGCTGTTGGGAGAATTTAGGTTTACTCTGCACTTTCTATTGAGTTATATAACCACCAGTATCATCATGTCCCTCCACCTTCTAGACCGCATCTTCACAGAAAGAGGAATGTTGTAACCTTGCTTCTTTCAGACAGTTGACAACACGGTAAATACTACTGTGGAAGGCACACGAAGCAGTTAATGAAAGTTCTTGAATGAAATAATTACTTGAATGATGAATTAAATATTTCTTAACTCATTATGCTCCATTTCCCCTTCCTTAAATCACAAGCTATTAAAGGGCACATGGGAGTTCAATAGTTAAACTAATGGACCAAATTAAATAAACACTGGAGTCACACACACACACACACACACACACACACACACACACACAATGAAAATTTTCCAACAAAAATGAAGACATTAAATAATCTGTTTATCATAGACACTTATATGTGCTTTCTCATGGGGGAACCTACCTTCAAATACACTAATTGCGGATGTTCAACTCAGGGTTCCTGTTGAGGGCAATCATTTCAAAAGGAGTCTTGGGAGGGAGGATGGCTTAGGGAGAATGGATGGTAACTCACAGGTAATAGGAGTGGAAAGGCTTGAGTGGGGGTGGGGTGGAAGAAGGGAGTGAAGAGTGGGATCGGAAGAGTCAATGAAACGAAGGGGCTGTAGAAAAGCCAGCTGGAAGCCTACACTCCTTCAACTAAACTAAGAAGGAACATGCTAGGAGGGAGCTACCCTACGAGGCCAGGAAACATTTCCCCATTGCAAGCATGGTTATTAAACAAATCCCCAAGGCTAGGTATGAGATAATTCCTTATGAGGTGTTGGTCAAGGAAGTCCTAGAAACACAAAAGAATACAGGCTTTGGCAAATGCTTCTGGTGCTCACCACTGGCAAAATCCTAATACTGAATACACCACACACCTCTGGTTGCATGATATTGATGAGCAAGCTGTAACAGAGTCAGAGCCCTCCATGCCCCAGCCCCACCTCTCATGTTCAGAGGGCCAGAAGGTGCTCTACAGGCTACTGAGAGAAAAGTCTACAGCATCACCCTTCCAGGTAAGAAGCGCCCATGTGTGTAATATGACCTGATTGGTATAGGGGTAATCAATTGTTGTCTGATTAGATTTGAAGTTCAATTCACAGGAAATAATCTTCATGTGGTCCTCAAAAGCCCACGAATGGGGAAGATATAGCACCTAGAGGTTAGGAACTAAATATTGTTGTTTATTAAATTGACAAATTCAAATCACCATATGTACATATATATTTATTAATATCCACACACAATGACCACTTTTCAGCTTTAATCAAAGAAACCTCCATTTCTATCAAATTAAAATCAAATAGAGTTTATAGCTATACAAGGTTCTGAGAATTCAGAGACAGATGAGTGTTTAACAAAACAGGACATTTTATAGCATCCTCTCCACGACTAGGGATTCTGCAGAAGATGGGGCAGAAGGCTGTAAGCACTGGAAGATGGGGAGAAAGACTGTGAGATTCCATCTTCTGGACACAGCCATTGTAACCAACACTCAAGAACTCCCAATGGCTGCACTGGGCTTGCACAAGACTGAGCCCATCAACAGACAGACAATGATGGAGGAGGGACCCAGGGAGCCCACCCCTCACTGATGCACTATTTCCTATAGATGGAGTTAAGGGAAGGTATCACCATTAGTTTTGATTGTGTACCCAGGATGGTCCCACCAAGCCTGGATCATTATCAGTACATACAGATGACTCTGGTTAAATCAAATGGTTCATACAACACAACCATGTCATGAGTCTGGGAAATGGATTATTGTAGTGCAGGAAGAGCATGGGGTTGAAACAAGGGGAGAAAAAGAGGGAATGTGGAAGAGAGAGTGACCATCAAGTGCTATATATAGGTATGAAACTGTCAAAAAATAATAAGAGATTCCAATTGCAGTCAGATGAAAGAATGTGTATAATAATTCTAAAGTATTAGTACTTTCTAAAGTATATAATACTTTTAAAATGCCTTTAAAATCCCATTCCCATTATTTTAGCAGACAAAAATAATTTTCTAACACTGGTAAGGGAACCAATCAAAACTGAGGTAATTAGTTCAATTAACCTCATCTCAAATCCCTACTGCTCTGATGGCACTCAAGATTATTATATACTTGAGCTGGGCCTGGGGCACAGGCCTGAACCCCAGCCCTTGGGAGACTAAGACAGGAAGACTATTCTAAGTTCAAGAAAGCCTGGCGACACAGGTAGTTCAAGGCCAGCCTGAACTAGCAAAAACCTGTCTTAAGAAACAAAAAAGGGCCGGGCGGTGGTTGTGCACGCTTTAATCCCAGCACTTGGGAGGCAGAGGCAGTCAGATTTCTGAGTTCAAGGCCAGCCTGGTCTATAGAGTAAGTTCCAGGACAGCCAGGGCTACACAGAGAAACCCTGTCTCGAAAAGTCATAAAAAAAAAAAAAAAAAAGAACAGGATTCTCATAAGGCACTAAGGCAATGAATGTATTGTAATACATTTGTGTGTATGTAAAAGGTATATTTTCCCTCTTTCCTATTTTATTGCTGGAAACCAAGGCAATTTTAAAAATAATGGGTTTCATAAAATTTTCCTTCATAATAACCATGAGGAAAAATAGCCCAGGAACACATAACATTTTAATAAAACATAGAACTCAGGTCTTTTCACAGATGCCATGTGTTAAAGGGAATGGCCTTAGTTCAAGCTGTGTTGCTTCAGTCACGTGCAGACACGAACACACACAGATGGCTGGGCAGGAAGTTCTAAGGAGGAAGGCTGCTGCCACAAAGCACGTTCCTTATCCCCAAAAGTACTGCCAAACACATGCTTTCTATGTCTCGTTTCAGCTCCATAATCTACTAAATGACAGCATTAGTCAAAGATGCTGTCTTGTGATGATCCCCTCTGGTGAATGAGATATAACTGAACTATCATATCCCATCCCATCACACATCACATCTACTATGAAGGTGTAGTATAGGGTCTCCTTTTGAGGGGTCTTACCACTTGACTGATCAGTAAGACTTTTAACAGTCTTTCTAGACTAGATACTACATGCTTCAAATCTGCTTCTTCTTGCCTTAGTGCACAGCACCATTTAGTAGCAGATCCGAGTCCTTTCCTCCCAGGCTCCGTCATTTTCTCTTCAGCACTTCATGATTCAGTTGGCCTGGAGATCAGGCACTTGCCACTGTATGCACTGGGCTTGCTGTTGCTTCTGCAATCACCTCCTAATTCTCCATGGCCATGGTCTCATTCTCTCAGCCTTTCTTAACTACGGTCATAATTCTGGCAGAGAGCCTTCCACAGCTTCCCCCAGTGTTCCTAGGGTGAATATTAATAACTTAGAGTGACCCTTCAGGCACTCATGATTGCCTCATGATGACTGATTGACAAATCATCTTCTCTTTCCAGCCTTATCTATGATTTCTCAGCTCAATCCAAATGCTGTGGCCAAGCTGTGTTGCTCAGTTCTCTGAATCTATTTCCTTCTCAAGCCTCCTTGCCTTTGCAGCTGCTGAGCATGCATGCATGTTCCTTTTGTTACACACACACACACATACACTCTCTCTCTCTCTCTCTCTCTCTCTCTTGTAGCTTCAGCTTGAGTACTTGGGACTTCTGAGACGCTACTACTAAATCAGTGTCTCTGATTTAACTCTTCTGTCATGCTGTGCACACCTGTGCACTCCCCTCACGCTCAGACATACTGTATTCTCTGTGATTACTCCCACAGCAATTCAGGCAGCCTTCACTAGAACTAGCCTTTCCATTGTACATATCCACTGCTTGCTATATGTGAATATGTATTCATACTTGTAAGTATTGTTATTCATATTCATAAATATGAATAGGAATTCACGACTGAGCTTCTACTTACACCCCCCTCTATTCATTCTTCAAGAAATCACTTCATTCATGGTGGTTTCTCTTTGTACTACTTCATCAAAACAATGCTTCACAGGGTTACTGGCAATCTTTGCTGCATTTGTCAGAGATGCCCTTCCTGGGTTTTCAGATGCACTGACTGACACTGACACTCTTATGGGATGTCCTTCTGACCTGCTGGACTGCTCCGACCCCACTCTCTGGTTTCTATGCCTCCCTCTGCTCTTCTCCTGCCTCCCTGGCAGGTTTACTGATCTTTATCAAGTTATTTTATTAAATGTCTTAGGGCCCAGCTCTAAATTTAAAGTTTTAATGAACTGTACATATTTGAGTCAACACAGTACTCGTACATATTTTAAGGGCACAGTGTGGCATTGCCACACTTGGATACAATGTATCAGACCAGGGAGGCTGTATCTGTCACGTTGGGGCATGTGTCATTTGTGTTACTAAACTCTCTTCTTCACTGTGTTCTCTAGAAATCTTCTCTAAGCTTGCTGCTCCATTACTACACACATGTAGAATATTTGTACACTCTTACTTCTACCCTTTCCTTTAAGTATATGTATGTGTGATCTCATACACTTGTTATGTATTAACATTATTGAATGATTCAGACACATCGCACTTAAGGTGCCCATATTAAAACTTGCAAGGTCCCTTGCATCCATGAATCATTTTGTTATTTTACAAACTTGAAATCTGACAATTGGATGTTCCAACCCATTCCAAACCTTATCAATTGAGTTCTATTCTCAAATGAGTTCTATTCTCTTGATCCCAAACAGTGTGGGTTATTCCAGTTAGTCTATTTTTTTGTGTGGATTATCGACTTAACTCCTAACTGGGCTTAATGTCTCTCTTCAGTCACTAGGAAGATTAGTTTTCAGTTGCAAAGGACAAAATGCATGATTGGTCCCTACGATCTTCTCCAGACTGGGTTCATAATAACATCTTAAGCTACCCAATCTCTCTAGGCTGCAGTATTTTTTCTTTCCCCCTTCCTCCCTGCCTCCCTCCTTCTCCTACTTCCCACTCCAACTCCTACTGAAGCTTCCACAAGCACTTCACAAACTCAAAACCTGGGGTGAGACCAGAGACTGTCTCTTCGCTAACATCCTACAAGATGCTCAGGTAAACTATTCAGGGGTCAATTTGGAGGAACATGGCTTTAGAGCTCAGGCCAGGGCCTCTCAGGAGAGCTGTCTCTGATTACACCTCACAATTGCTAGTGGTTTGCCGGATGCTTCCTGTTTGCTCATGAAACATTTCACAGAGTGGTAGCGTTTGCTCAGCACTGTAACCCACAGTCTGCTAAGCCCCACCGACCTAGGCACATTTGCTTCTTTCGAGAGGAACGTTACTCACTGAATCAGTCGCTGACTTAGTCTCCTTCCTTCATGATGCTGACTGACACCACAGAGTTCATTGCCCTAAAGTTAACTAAGGGCCACAGAAATCCGGCTCATCTTTGGTTAACACTCAAGGCATTTTCTAAGTCTGCTGCAGTTCTCTCAGTTGGGGTTTACAGAGCAATGACCAGAGGCCCATTTGATTTGATATGTATTGACAATGGATTTGCTATTCATTGACTTTTTTAATTCTCACAGGCTGGTTGGCGTTAGTAAGTACTCAAGATTCTCCTGTGCATAGGAGAAGCAGAAAAACAAGCAAATAAAAAACAAGACAAATAAACATACCCACGCAAAGGCCAGTCACTACTGTCAGATCCAAATCACTGCCCTAGTGGAAAGAATGGCCCAGAGGAGGGCAGAGGCAGGAGAAAGAGATGGGCATTTTAGTATAACCTTACTTTTTGTCATTAAAAACCTATTGCATAAGCCAGGTGTGGTGGCACATGCCTTAAACCTTAGCACTTAAAAGGCAGAAGCAGGTGGATCTCTCTAAGTTTAAGTTCAGCTTGCTTTACCATAGCGAGCTCCAGGCAGTCAAATCGACACAATGAGATTCTGCTTCTAATAACAACAACAAATGTACAAATAGAAAAAGCCCAATTTAAATAAAATGAAATCATTGCTTAAATTCTTACTAAATTTGTTTTTCCTATTGAAAAATGATGTAGAAAAATTATACGTTAATAGCTGAACAGAAAGACTAGTGCTTTTGTCTAAAATAAGTTGCAGTAGGGGGATATAATAAAAGCACTTACGTGTACAAAGCACAGGTCCAGAAGCAGCAATATCACGGTTGCCCAGGAGTGCTAAAGCCAACGCTAGTGATTACCAAGCACATTCACAAACATGCTCATGGTTTGGATGTAAAGCCTAGATCTGCCATTTCCTTTGACTAATAAATGACTAATAATAGTCGTCACAGTTAGTATCAGAAAGGAACAGCTCTTAACACTTAATCAAATGTAACAATGCTTTTCTGAGAAAACATAATGAGTCTCTAAATGAGAAGTTTTAAATATATCCTAGTGGGTTGTAGTTTACTTTGAAATTAAAATTAAAACAACCTCTTATAATCTAACAAGTAGGCAAATGTGTTGACATGCTCGATTAAAAATATGTTTGGACTGGGGCTGAAGAGATGGTTCAATTGTTCAAGAGCACTGCTGGCTGTTCTTCCAGAAGACCCAGGGTCAGTTCATAGCACTCATGGTGGCTAACCATCCCAACTCCAACTGCAGAGGATCTGATGCGCTCTGCTGGCTATACAGGTACCAGGCACAAACATTATGTTTTGCAGACAAAACATCATACACATTAAAAAAAAAATCTTAGACAAAATCTTGTGTTTGAACTTATGCAATTTAATTGTGTGCCAGTGATATTGTTTTTCTCAGGATAGGAGTGGGAGAAAGCTCCCAATCCATTAGTGCCCAAAATGTAAGGACACCTGATGTAAAAAACAAAATAAACTTTAAAATACTGTTAATAGGAAGCGAGTTTAGTAGAGGTATTTGCTGCCAAGTCTACAAATTCCTGCAAATTGTCCTCTGGCCTACACACACACACACACACACACACACACACACACACACACACACATTAGCATAGTATTAATATCAGTATGTACTGAACTGAACAAACATACATAGACTTTTTTCTGAAAGTACAAATCTGTAAGATTATATATATTTTTAGACAAATTCTTCTTTGGCTGATATTCTAAACACACAACTGTCTTTGCTTTATCTTAATGATGAATTTGTAGTTTCACTAAAAATAAGGAATTATTTTAATTATATATGACATCAACATGTTATAAATTATTATCCCCAGTACATATTTCCAAATTTTGAGTATCATTTAGTCGACATTAGCTAATGACTGATGCTAGATGACATTTTGGGTGTATGCATTTGACATAGTCAGCCTGAGAGAGTGAACAAAGTAGGGCATCTTTTACTGACTAGAAACTTCACAACAGAACTCAGTGAATTACAAAGTGTGACTGTTCCACCATAGGGACAAAGAAAGGACACTGGAACACACAGAGCACTTCTGCAGTCCATGCAGGAGAGAAAATGAGTCAAAGTCCCTAGGAACTACTCATGATCTGAGGAGCAACAGGGGAAGAGATGGACGGCACTCTGCAAACAGCTACATTTCGTAAGAGTGCCTCACGTTGGTAGGAATGATGACACTCACCAAATACCACGAGCCTGCTCACAAGATTTTCTTCCCATTGGTACTGGTTGGTTTTGTGTCAACTTGACACAGGCTGGAGTTATCACAGAGAAGGGAGTTTCAGTTGGAGAAGTGCCTCCAT
>NW_022196910.1:26760230-26787174 GCF_008632895.1 Mastomys coucha | reverse complement strand
CCTGCTTCCTGACCTGCTTGAGTTCCAGTCCTGACTTCCTCTGGTGATCAACAGCAATGTGGAAGCTAGCTGAATAAACCCTTTCCTCCACAATGTAAGCAATTTTAAAAATAAAGCAACGATAGTCATGTCCATAAACATGAAAATATTTTTGGAAAATCCTTTCCTAAATATCTCATAAAAAGTTTATTCTAACACATATACTATGTATAAAACAAAATATATATAGCATATAATAACATATTATATAATGTTTGTGCAGGAATAGAAACCCTGACTAAGACACCATTTATCAAGAAAACAGAGCTCTGTTTAAAAATGAAAGTCAGTGGAAAACAGAGTTCATTTTATGTAAAGAAAACTGCTCTAATCTAATATCATATTCACATCTACTCAACAAAGGAAACAACGTCTGCACCCAGAGAACAGTAGTAACACCAAAATGACGATAACAACAAGCGCCAAAGAATACCCTCCCTCAACAAACACAAGTGAGAGTTGGTGACAGGCAAGTGGACCAGTGACAGCAAGGCTGCAAAAGGAGGCGGGCTCTTGTTGCTATGAGACAGATGGACTATAGGACAGGTCAGGAAGCCACAGTCATACATTAGGTCTAAACAACCATGGAGAGAGATGCATGCATCTTGCACACAGTTCTTTATGCTGAGGATGGAGCGTCAAGCTAAAGATGTGTGTCACCCAAGTACAGCATATGACAAGGATTTACATACTCTGCAAGTGTACAGGCAACAGGTAAAATTCTAGGTGGCCTCCATGACCAATGACTGAATATGAGCAGCAATCCCATGACCTCTTTCCCCATCAGCAACTACAATAGAAATCTTCAATACTTTTTCTCCTCCTTTTCTTTCTTGTTTTTTTTTCCTACCCAGAGTTACTAAACCAGCCTCCTTTTTACTACACTATACTAAATACACTAAATTGGTTTAAACAATGTGGGGAAGGAAACTAAAACTAGGATAATAAGTGACAAGATAGGTGGCCGGGGTCTGAAATTTTAGGGGAGCAAGGAACGCAGAGTTAGGACTTTGTCCAGACCCTTGCTTACTGTCCATACTTCCTAGCTGTGTAACTTTGGGCAAACTGCCTAGCCTCTATAAGGATGATTTGTGCAAGGAGAGAATCTATGTGATGCTTAAGTAAGTAGGTAAAATGCTACATAGTACATGAGAAATGGTGGCTGTGTTTATGGGGACCACAGGAATGTGCTGAAATATCTGTAATTCTGACTCAGCAAAGCCATTGAGTACTCATTTGTAACTTCTCACTCTTTGGTGAGTGACACAAGCTATCAGCGTTGGCAATTATTCTCAAATTATTTTATAAGCTAATATTCAGCCCCAGAGGATTCCAGTGGGCTCTTTTCTAGGAATTGGCTGATGAATCCCAAAGTTTATATGGATAGAGAGGGAGAAAGGGCATTTTAAAGCCAAACAGTTAACAAGGCATTGGTAAAGAGCAGAGAGAAAAATAAAATGGAACAGAAGGCCATCAAAGGGAAGATATGTCTTAGTAAATGTAGTTCACATAGGCAAGAAACAATGTGGATTGAGGACATGCTTTAAATCATAAATCTGTATCTGATAACTAAACTAGTATCTTTAAAAACAAAAACTTAGAAATAAAACTTTAAAAAGAATAGAGATATTTTGGAGTTTCTGAGGGATTTTTGTAAATAATTAAAATGAATGATAAAGACAGAAGAATCATTTTCCAAATGTCAACATAGCTATCAAGAGTTAAGATGAATCAAGGAGTGGTGGTGCATGCCTTTAATCCCAGCATGTGGGAGGCAGAGGCAGGTGGATCTCTGAGTTCGAGGCCAGCCTGGTCTACAGAGTAAGTTCCAGAACAGCCAGAGCTATACAGAGAAACCCTGTCTCAAAAAACAAAAACAAAAACAAAAAACCCCCCAAAAAACCAAACAAACAAAAAAAGGAGTTAAGATGAAAATGATAAATGAAGGAAACTTATTTGTAGCTCCCACCAAAAGGTCAATCTTTTCAATTAAAATCACTTACAGATCAATTTCTAAATGAACAAAACAATAGGAAAATGAGAAATATGTACAAAATGTATATACAAAATGCATACAAAAGACAGGCTGAAAAGCATAGAGGAACTATAAAATCCCTAAAAATGAAATTAACTTGGTACTACTTACTGTTTATCAAACTTGTTAATGCTTTACAAATTTCTTTTTTTTTTAGCTTCTTAATGTTTAGTATTTTTATTTATTATTTATTATTTAGTATTTTTATTTTTTTATTAGATATTTTCTTTATTTACATGTAAATTTCTCCATTCCCAGTTTCCCCTCCAAAAAACAAAGAAACAAACAAAAACAACAAAAACAAACCCCTGTTGCCTCCCCCATCCCCATGCCTGCCACCCCACCCTCTCCGACTTATTGGCCCTAGCATTCCCCTACACTGGGGCACAGAACTTTCGGAGGGCTGAGCTCCTCTCCTCCTATTGATGATCAAATTGCAATCCTCTACTATACACATGCTGCCAGAACAATCAGACCCCTCCATGTACCTCCTTGGTTGGTGGTTGAGACCCTGGGAGCTCTGAGGGTACTAGTTAGTTCATATTGTTGTTCGTCCTAAGGGGCTGCAAACCCCTCAGCTCCATTGGTCCTTTCTCTAACTCCTTCACTGGGGACCCTGTACTCACATCAATAGATGTCTGTGAGCCTCTACATCTAGTCATGTACTGTCAGAGCCTCTCAGGAGAGAGCTACATTTAGGCTGGCTTGCCCTTCCTTCAGTCTCTGCTCCATAGTTAATCTCTGCAACTCCTCCCGTGGTTATTTGGTTCCCCCTTTTAAGAAGGAATGCACTGTCCACCTTTTGGTCTTCCTTCTTCTTGAGTTCCTTGTGGTTTGTGGGTTGTTCTTCCTGTATTCCAAACTTCTGGGCTAATAACCACTTATCAGAGAGTGCATACCGTGTTTGTTCTTTTGTGACTGGGTTACCTCACTCAGGATGATATTCTCCAGATATTAACAACTTTGATAAACAGTACTACTTACTGTTTATCAAACTTGTTAATGCTTTACAAATTTCTAATAATCAGAAGTAAACATAAGTCCAGGAAGTTGGCTCAGCAGGTAAAGGCACCTGCCACCAAGCCTGGCAACCTGAATTTATCTGAGCCCTAGAAAGCACAAGGTGGGAAAAGAGAACTGTCTCTCATTGGGTATCCTCTGACTTCCACACGCGCATGTGCAGCTCTGCCCTCCAATGCATAAATGTAATGGGGTTTGCTGTGAGATGGTGTCTCCTGGTAATGTCAGGAGCTACACCCAGGAAGTCACACCAACATGACTGCCCACATATAGGTTGAACAGGGACGTGTCAAAGTGGACAGGGAAAAGTCCACAAGGCCTCCATCCTACACAAAGCGCTTTGGCAACTGAGGAATGCTGGGAGTGTGAGGGGAGGTGCAAGGAAGAGCACCTAGGCATCCATGGCCAAAGGTCAGCCATGAAAACCCACATCCAAGCACTATGTCATGGACCGAGGAGGTATACACACACACACACACACACACACACACACACATGGATGGATGGAATAACAGTTAGAAAAGAGGACATGAGGTACATGAGAGAGTTTGGAGGGAGGATGTGTGTGCTGGGAACTGAATTCTGGCTTTCTTCTAACCACTCAGCCATCTTTCCAGGAAATCCTATATACTATTACAGAGACCAAATATTTGTATACATGTTTCAGAGTGAAATTATGCTCTGACACTCTTTTTAAAAGTTCTTATCCTCTTGGGAGGCAGAGGCAGGTGGATTTCTGAGTTGGAGGCCAGCCTGGTCTCCAGAGTGAGTTCCAGGACCGCCAGGGCTACACAGAGAAACCTTGTCTTGAAAAACTACACACACACACACAAAAGTTCCTATCCTCTGATCCCATAGCTCCTCATGTAACATAGAGAGTATTTCTTTACCATGTTCATCTTTGGATCTGCACTGTGAGGCAGACTGGCACTTCTGCAAGTCATGGTATCTCCCAACAGCGGACTCAGTTTAGGCTTTGCAAATGGAAACCATGAGATGGAGACTCTAGGTCAGTGGAGTGCGGACTTGCTCCCTCCAGTCCCTGAGCCTGGAGGAGCAGGTCTCTTCTCCAGGCTTCTGGATTCTAATAATCCCAGGCTCTACCTGGAAGACCCAACATCAATGGGTGAACAATGTCTGTTTCTGGCAAGATACAGCACATTTGTCTTGCCGTCTAACTTTTTCAGGTATCATTTATTCTTTATAGGATACAAAATCTGCTGTTGTAGAAGCATATGTTACACACAACTAAAAGCATATATTCTAAAGTCAAGTCTACCTTCATTATTTGAGACTAGACGGACTTGTGTAAACTGTACTAATGAGGGTAGAATGATGTACTGAAGGCACAGAGAAGGAATTTTGTTGAATGGATAAACATACTTTTTCACATACACACACACATACACACACACACACACACACACACACACAAATTCTTTTCATATGGTAGAAGATTTTCACTGTGACATAGAAAAATATTAATTTTTATTTTTTTAAAAAAGATTTACTTATTTATTATATGTAAATACACTGTAGCTGTCTTCAGACACTCCAGAAGAAGGCGTCAGATCTCATTACCAATGTTTGTGAGACACCATGTGGTTGCTAGAATTTGAACTCAGGACCTTTGGAAGAGCAGTCAGTGCTCTTAACCACTGAGCCATCTCTTCAGCCCCTAATTTTTGTTTCTTAAAGTTTATTTTTAAACAGTTTCAAATTGGAGAAATTTTGCTATAAAAACAACAGAACAGCACCAATTATAATAATAATGTAGATTCTGAAATTTTATTATGATGGCCATCTAGCTATCTAGCTACACTGGTAATTTTTTCTCCCAACTCTTCTGATAAGTTGCTGGCATTGTATACCCTTTTACCTGGGTTATTACAATACTGTGTTCTACGGAAAAGGCCATCCCCT
The DNA here is from genome assembly GCF_008632895.1 of Mastomys coucha. Lineage (NCBI taxonomy): Eukaryota > Metazoa > Chordata > Mammalia > Rodentia > Muridae > Mastomys > Mastomys coucha. The sequence continues at coordinate 26,782,157 of NW_022196910.1, read as the reverse complement.
CACATAACTATGGCATTACTATGAAAACCAGTAAACTTATCTCATCTAAAATTCAGTCTCCATTAAATTTTTGTCAATTTTCTCCTCTTGGTGGTGAGGTTGAACCCACTCTTCACGTAAGACAGGCCACTGTCAATCAGATGCTGGAGTAGTACCTACCCTGGAGAGGGTTTTCTACATGACCAGGATCCAATAGAGAATTACACTGCATTACCCTGCATTTAGTTGTGATTAAACACAGAATTCCATCTACTGACATACTACCCTTCTATGTAACAAATACCCTTTAAAGGACACTTGTCTTACACTCCTTTCTTGCTGCTTTTGTTGTCTAAATGCGGGGATAGGCAGTCCTTTATAGAGACCTTTGTATTTACATCCTGGTCATTCTTTAGGGTGACTCACTATGTATCGTTGTTTAGGTTCTAACTGAACAGCATTAGCTGTAACGTTTACTTTCACAGGAAGAACTCCCTATATATAGGGTTAGAAGTTTTCTTTAGAGTTGAGAGACGCTTGGGAATAAGATGAGGTCCCAGCCAATGACCTTTGTAAGGCTGGGGAACAAAGGCAGAGACTGCACCCTCAGATCCCAGACATTCAGAAGGACCCTGTGAACCAAAACAGTGTGCTCCTAAGGAGAGACGAGGAATGTTCATTAAAAAGACATTTTGGAGAGGAAGAGGAAATGCCTGACATTCCTTCTCCATCTCCTCTTCAACTTAAAACAAACAAGTAAGAATTGTACTACCAGAGCCACAGAAACCCACCAAAAACTGCAGTGATTTGGGAAAAGCTTAAAAGTGCATATAAAATCCGAGTCTTATTGTTATCTCAAGGGAAGAAAAAGAAAATGCCGTGGGAATTAGAAAAAAATGAAATCAAATTACTCTGAAATATGTGTCAAATGTAAAAGTCAAATCAAATCAGCCTGAAGTTTAAGTATTGGGATTGGCTGCCTGATTCAGTGATACTGTTCTTTATCTGTTTGAAGATATATTTACCATGTATGAGATCTTCTATGATGTCTGACTGTCCCAAAAGTAAAAGAAGGGAACTGACAAGAGACAGAACTAAGTAAGGTCTAGTGCTGGCCTCAGTAACCAAGATAATGAGGTTGTAAATCTCTCTGAAGCCCTGAGATTTCATAGACTGTGAGTCATAAAACAGGACTAAGGACTGACAGAAAGTGTTAGCAGACCACTCCTCCCACCACGGAATTCATTGCCAAAGAAGGATCGGGGCCCACTCCTCTATCTAAGCAGTACCCCAAGCCCCAAACTCTAATGGGTACCATGCACAGAGGGCAAAAAGTCAGGTCCCTTTATTGCACAGGCCTTCGATGGCCCTGCATTCCTCTGGGTGGGCAGGAAGCTCTTCTCACAGACATCCTTCAGGAGACAAGCGCTTTCAGAGTGCTTCCCCCTCCCCCCAAGTAATTAATGCCCTGTGTGAAAGCTCACTGCTGCTCTTGCATTCCTCACTCAGGGTGCACGTCCTCTCATCTCAGAGGATGTTGCTTTTCCACAGGAAGAGGAAGGAACCAGTTGTCACTGGATGTGTGGGCTGAGGAGTGCGGGCATTTTCCGCATGCCTTCGCCTCAGCTGTGGGAACTGGGGACGCAGCTTGGATTCCCGGCCAGAGAGGAGGCTGGTGGTGTCTCTGGGGCAGAGGCACAGTTTAGAAACAGTGCAGCAAGAAGTTAGAGGCAAAAATAAGATCTGCAGCTTCAATACCTCCAGTGCCCAGAAATGTGCTCATTTTCTAAAGGGATTTACAACATTTATTTACTTTGTTAGGCAGCCAACAGCATATTACAATGAATTCTTTTGTAGTTTCCCATTTTAAAAGATACATTGAACATAGAGAAAGAATCCTCTCTTGTCACAGGAGTAAAGAAACAGAACAAAGCATTAGCTAACCAGGACAATTTATATAAATTTGGTTTGTATACAATTTTTGGTAAATTCATTGAATTTTCTTTCCCTGTGACTTTGAAAGTTAAAGAAGCTCAAATTAGCAATTTTTGGGGGAGGGAAATAAATCTCAATCACATAACTTAAGACTTCCTGTCATGATTTTTACTGCAGAGTAGATTACTGTAGGTGGGAAATGGCAGCACTCTTGGCCTACACCATTTTCCTTCACAGAGAGAGAAACTGAACAAAAGATAATGGCAGTTCCATGCAGAGAAAGGATGCCATGTTCCCTTAACCTACCAAACCTTTCTGTTGATGTTGCTCTAAAGTCAGCTTCAAAGTGGACAAGGGAAGGGCCAGTTCTGCCCTGGAAGCTTTAGCAGTTCACACAACACGAGGCAGTGCTGCGTTTTAAGACCAAGGACCCAACCCCAACCATTCAGGAAAGTCTCCCATCTCTGTTTCTTCTGTTCTAATGACTGTATCTGGAAAAAAAGAAAACATGTTTCCTACTCTGAAGGAGGCCGGTTGAGATGCATGGCAGGAGTAGGACAGACAGTGCTTGAAAACACACCAGCCTGCCTGTTAACTATAAGCCAACAACACATCTGGTTTTTAGAAATCATATGTGCTAAACTTACAAATCAAATGCAGCCTTATACGCTGTTGCAAAGTTTAAAAACCGTAAAAAGAACCTGACCTTCTCCAAATGATGCCTGTGAGTAAGCCCGGGAACGTTAGTAGACGGTGAGGGAAAGAAGGCTGGGTGCCAGTGCCGGTGACTGACAGGTGCTCCTGCATTATTCTTAAGGAATGTTTATTTATATTATCTGTGTGGATGTTAACTCTGCATGCAGAAGAGGCTGTGGGTGCCCTGGAACGGGAGTTACAGAGAGTTGTTAGCGGTTAATGTGGGTGCTGGGAATTGAACCCGGGTACTTTGGAAGAGAAAGTTCTTAACATGCTTAGCTGCACGTGCATTTCAAGCTGTCAAAAGTTATACATTTTAGTTTAGAAACATTTGAATTTGCAGACACTGTGTTCTTTCAAATAAGTCCTTCCAAATCTTTGCTTACATAAGCAGTTAGGAACTGAAATAACTCTGAACTAGTTACACAATGTTGTCTAGTAACCAGGATGTACTGTTGCCACAACACCCGTGGAAATATTCTGTCTGCAAGTCTACTCTCCCTGTGTCCGCAGATGTGTCAACACAACATTATTTTGTAGGTAGTATGTACCATATGGCCCATGAGAGTGGGCAACTGCTCTCTTCCCTCAAAAAGGCTGATGTAAAAATCTTTTGCAAAAGAGAAACCAAATATGTTTTGGTGAGAAACGTGAATCTAAATGGCATTTAGAAGGGCACTTCTCAAAGTCACAGAAAAGGCAGAGAATTTCCTTTCCCTGATTCTAGAACCCCAGACAAGAAAACTACAATTATTTTTCTGTCCATGGCTCTTTGTCAAAATGAGGTTGAGTCAGAAGATATTCCCAGCTGCCCTGAGATTATTCAGAGCTCCACCTTGCTGTCCCCTGGCAGAGGAGATAGGGAATCCCACAGCTGACATCCAATCTGTCAGGAAATCCTCTTGGCTCTGCCTTCAAAATATCTTCAGAAGGCTGCCATCTCTGACCTCCTCCCTTGCTCCTGCCTGTGTCAGGCCACCGCTGCCTGAGGCCCATCATTTCCTTAGTTTCTAGTTCCTTGTCCTAGGGCCACTGCGGCACTTACTTAGTCGGCACCTGTCATGTGACAGGTGTCTGGACCACATTCCTGCAGCCTCTTGCTTTGCCCAAGTGCTTTTCTTCACTTTTGTAGTTTTTTGATCCACTATCCTAAAACATCTCTGTTTTTAATCTGAGACTTGCCTGTTTCTCTGAGCAGGATGTAAAATGTAGCTTTTCTCTACAGGTTTGAAATTTATTGCTTCCTTTTCATTTCTGAGAATGGGGAATGACACAGAACAGTTCTTCAATAAATATTTACTGAGGGACATGGATGCATATGAGCAGGCATCCTCAATTAATATTTACTGAGGGACATGGATCCATATGAGCAGGCATCCTTGATAAACATTTACTGAGGAACATGGATGCATATAAGAGCACATCCTTCTAGGATTCCGACACATCTGCCACCTGTTGGTAAGACAATGTAAAGGACCCAAATGTGCTTTGTGTGGAAGAAAAAGGCTAAGAAGTCAAGCCAATCACAAGTTTAAGGGAGGGAGGAACAAGGCAGGGACAGTATGTGGGCATGGGCATGGGGGCTAGGGGATCAGGATGCAATGAAGAGAGAGAGATCAGAAGTAGATTACTGTGCATTTTATTATCGTGGTACACATTTTCAAAAATTTTAAAGGAATATACTAAGTCTTGCTTTTGTACCTGAAAAATTCCAGTTTAAAAACAAACAAACAAACAAAAATAACACTAACAAACCCTACCTATCTCTGCTCAGGCTAAGAGCTGATTTCTCTGGGAAAAGTCTTCTCTTGTCTTCTCCAGGTGAATGATAATCTCTTTAGAACTCTGCCCGCACCAACATTTCCTTGATAGGTCCTCCCACTCCCACCCCACCCCAACAGGACATGGGAACTCTTAAGCTGCCGTGTGTTCCCTCCTGCCCAGGTTGGGTGCTGCTGAGCCGTCTTAAGGGAGCACCTTGCAAGGCTTCTCTGTGTAGCCTGCCTTAATTTGGCTAATGGTTTAAAGAACTGCACATTCTGGGATTTTTTTTCCTATAATGTAACTTTATTTATTTATTTATTTTATACTATTTTATTTTTTGGTTTTTTGAGACAGAGTTTCTCTGTGTAGCCCTGGCTGTCCTGGAACTCACTCTGTAGTCCATGCTAGCCTCGAACTCAGAAATCCACCTGCCTCTGCCTCCCAAGTGCTGGGATTAAAGGCGTGTGCCATCACCGCCTGGCTATAATGTAACTTTAACTTCTCAGTTTATTATAAACAATTAATTTGATCTGGATGCTGTCTCCAACTCTAAAGAAAGGCATAATTATATCTGCACAGGATATAATGCTCAGGATAGAGAAAAAGACTCCGTTTCCGCTCTTGGAAAAGAACCCAAGTGTTTTGGCAACCCAAGGAACAACCATGAGAGTGCTGACTTCAGTTTCTTTATCTACTTGCAGGACAAATAATAAAACTAATACATTAAAACGTAAGGCTAAGTTGTGGGTGGTGGTGTACACCTTTAATCCCAGCACTGGTGAGGCAGACGCAGAGGGATCTCTGAGTTAGAGGCCGGCTTGCACTACAGACAGAGTTCCAGTATAGCCTGGAGCTATATAGAAAACCCCGGTCTTAAAAGAAAGAAAACAAAACCAAACAAAAAATCCCAAACAACAAAAAAAACTCAAACCCAACGAAAAACCTTAAGATTATAATTTATCTGAAGGTAACAGGTTTATTTGTATGTGTGTATGTGTGTACTGAGTGTGTATTATGCCTGTAGGTAGCTTATGTGGTAAATGTGGAGACCAGAGGTCCAATTCAGGTGTCATTCTGGGAAGCCATCCACTCTGTCTTTTGAGATGGTCTCCGACTGGCCTGGAACTTGCTAACCAGGCAAGACTGTCTGGTCAGGGGGCCCTAAGGACCCTCATATCTAGGCTCTCCTCATTGAGGAGTACCCGCTCTCCCCACCATGCCCAGCTTTATACACAGTTTTTGGGAATTCAGATCCTCCTATTCACATGGTACACACTTTACAGACAGCATTATCTTTTTAGTTCTAACAAACTTCTTCAATTATATTCCTATTTGAGGAGAGTGGCAAAGAGAATCTGGAATACTCTCCCCTGTGTAGCCACATCATAGATGGCAAATGCTAAATGCCTGTATATAAATGTCCATGTTAGCAATGAACTCAGAGTTTCAAGCATACTAGCCAAACCTCAATTGCTGAGCTATATCCTAGCCATCTCTGATTCAAAATCTGATGGCAGAACCATGGTCTATTTCTATGACAATATTAAGACTCAAACCAGAATCCTAAAGAAAAGATTCTTTAAAAAGCAAAAAAACTATATAAGTGACTTGATATAACCAAAATAAAGATTAAGGTATTTGAAGAAGATAAACATTCTAAAACCATGTCTATATGATAGCCAATACTAACCCTTTGCAGAGAAACATTGGGGGTGGGTGCAACCAAGCTTTAAAAATACAGATTAGTAACAACTGATTTTGATACCCAAATATTATATCAAAACTTCTGTCAGGCATTAGAGACAGAAGTGCAAGCCACAAAGATACCAACTGTTATACTGCATGCCTTAATTTCTTCTCTATTGAGAGACATTAGAGGATAGCTAAGATTCACTTTAGTGTAGCTATGTACTAGCCAAATTACTATAGGCACACATTCCCAGTCCTTTGTCATTTGCAGTCTTACTATATAATTCATGGTAGCCTCAAACTCAGAACCCTCCTGTCCCTGACTCCTGAATTCTAAGTTAGAATGTGCCACGGTATTTGGCATTGCTACTTTAAAAGTCATTCCTTGGAATCTTTCTTGTAAAGTGAAGTCACTGACGGTCGACTGGCTTTGTTACAAAAGGCAGTTGCACATTACTCAGGCTAGTGCTCCCCTCTGTGGATGGCTGACGGTTCTACGTAGTGCTCCCCTCGTGGTTGACTGTTCTATGTAGTGCTCCCCTCTTATGGATGGGTACTGGAAGGGAGAGTGTGCCTCAAAAAGTAGGACAAAAACTCCGAGATAGTTTCTAGGTCAGGAGCACTAAAATTCAGCCTGCTGGTTACGTTCCAAGCTACCTATCTGCGGGACACAAAGTCAGTGGCATGGGCTGTGTCAAATTCATTGAAGAGTAACTAGAGGGAGAGCACTGTTCCAAGGTTTAGATAGCTAGCTAATGTTTAGTTAAATTTAATTGGACAAGTCACTCATTCGTGCAGAAATGCTGATGGGTTATAGATGTGAGCACCGTAAGTGCACAGACCAGCTCCACCACAGACTCCCGCCTTCCCTTTCATAACATGGGCCTGCTTGCTACCATGCGGCTCTTGTTACTGCCTCTTCTCAGAGAAGAACATTCTCTGCTGGGCACTAACGCTGAGAGGACCCTTCACAGCTGCAGAACTGGAGCACTTCCTGGGTCTAGGCAGCACTCCTTTGCATTAGATTCTCTTCTTGGCATCTACTCGAGTCTATATGTCAGGCTGTGTTTCTTTAAAATTTTACCCACAATACTGAACTAAACGGACAGCTTAGCAGCGGTGTCAGCAAAGGCAATACTGTTCTTCCTGCTCTCCGGGCAGGGCTTGACTTAGCAGTAGGGTTATTGAGATTTGTGTAGAAGAGAGGGCAGACTCAGAAGGTAGAAGGCTCAAGCTGTTTCTGAAGCCTTCAGGCACTTAAAATATAAAATATATAGATAATTTTTATAAACAAAATTGTAAGCATTAGGGATACTTTATTTTTGGATATTCCATCAAGTTAATAACAAAATAAAGCAAAGGAACTGCCATTCTTAGGGCAGTGAACTCTGTGACAGCACTGTAGCACCCCAGGACAGGGGGCAGGGGCCAGGGAGCAGGGAGCAGGGAGCTAGAAGCAAGGAGCAGAGAGGGCAGATTCAACTGAGTTTAAGGTCTTCAAGACTGTTGTGGAAATGGTTGCTGCTCCCCCTGGTGGCTTTTTAGGAACTTGGAATGACTTGGTGTACAACCTTACTGTGCTGACCTGTTAGGTCTCCCAGCTCACGTTTTATCCCTGACTCTTACACTTTGCAAGGAAATAGACTGTGATAAATGGTTTAACACTGCTTAAATTAAAGAAAAATAACTTACTGTGGTTGAATCAAAAGAAAGGACATCCACAACTGGGGGAGAAGAACTCTGCAAGTCCATTACCTCAAGTTTTGGATTAATCTGTGTGTACACATAAAATAAGTTAATGTGATATCCTCTATCATAAGGAACCAATACTATTTGTAAAGAAGAAACAAAGTATTTATAACATATTCTAAAAATAAATCATATACTCATTGATAAGGCCACAAATATTGACAAAATATGTATTAACTAAACCTACCAACATACATGATATTGACAGTGTTGAACTTAAGCAAGAAATGATCATTTTTACAGCTTAAAAACAATGTAATTCACCTACAGAGGAATATTAAAATAGAAAGACCCACCTCAAGAGATGCAGAAAATATCCTAGCCAGTACATTAAAACAAGAAAAAGAAATAGAATGTTAAGATGTAAGAATCAGAGAGAAAATAATAAACTTTCACTTTAAAAATGCAGTGATTACCAATGGAGAACCAAACAGAATCTACTTCTGAGTCATCAGCCCCACTAAAGAACCAGGGAGTCCTGCTAGCCCCACTCAATACACAAATCCACGTGGATTTCAACGTGAAGTTAAAATACGGGCAGTTTTGAAAGAGCACATATAATACTATAAAACTGAAGAAAATCTACCAGGAATTTATGGGAAAGACTAAGACTTCATTGACATGAAAGTTTCAAGTAAACAGAAAAGTTGTACCATAGATGGTTTGGAAGCAGGACGAGGTGTAGGTGGGAAACAAACACAGTAAGATTTAATGGCATCTATCTATAGAGAAGGATGACAGATCATTTTAAAAAGTGGCTAGGTACACAGATCCCGGCTAGGAAGGGTCGGCAGGAGATAAGTAGAACTCAAACGTGATGCACAAACAGTAAAAGCAGCAAGAACAAATAATTCTGGTCATTATTCCAACCAGAGGTGGAGAACAGCATCTGAAAACACGGAAAAGCTAAAGTTGCAAGCCAGGGGAACGTGCCTGTGATTGGTCACAGCAGCTGTGGGAGAGCTGTGTCACTGTGAGGATCATTATGATGTTGAATACTGGAAGGGCCGAATATCTAAAATCTGTACATAAGCTTATACACAGGAATGTAGAAAACAGAAATCCCATGAAAAATCTATAGAAGTGAAATCCTAACAGCTAATGGGCTTGCCTTGAAAAGGTCATTATGAAGGTGCTCTGCAGCACCACTCATGGGAAAAGTGAAAATGGAAAGAAATACACTGCAAACACCAGGGTGCTCCGTCCCATCAGCAGTGTGCACGGCACTTTGTGACCAACGTTTAACTACACTGTAGAGACTGCCTGTGAGGTAAAGTCACTGAGACACAACACAGCCCTGCATACCATCTAAATGTGTCAGTTCATGCATCTCAGGATTTTTATATGAAATAAAAGACAAGTTACAGGAAAACACACTCAATACAACCCCATTTACCCAAGACTTTCTGACCATTCAAAGCTAAACAGTATTTAGTTAAAGATTTGAAAATACGTATGCAGTAAAATTACAGGGAAAGGGGAATGATTTCCTGGATCGATGACCACCTCTGAGGGAAGTTACTTCTAAATTCAAAGGCCCAAGGTAAACCAAATAAAACGCAATCATCTTCAGTTCAAAGGAGAGAGCCAAAGAGAACCCAGAAGGCAGGACCAATGGGACAGCACTCGGTACACTCAGGGCCAGAGGAAAACTCTAGCTGATGGCTCAGCGACAAAGGACTTTAGAAAGGAAACACAGCTTAACACAGCTTTTCAACACCAAAATAAAAACAAAATACACTTCAGAAAACGAGTCATAGAGACAGGGTGAGATAGAGCTTCCCTCCATACCGGCCAAGCATAGCCATGGTACCAATGAGCAAATGCACAGGACAGAAAAAAGACAGAAACAGACTGGATTTGACAAAGGCCAGATTACAAAGAAATTTGGGAAAACTATGAGGCTTTAGAGAAAACCATTTGGGAGAGACACTGGACACTGCTCTAACTGTGGGCTGAGGCCCAGCCAAGAAGAGCAGATTGACTGATGGATTGAAAGTACTCAGGTTTGAGGGGCACCACTGTAGTTACGATTATTAAATTTCTATATTTGTATGTGTGGGTACATGCACACTTACCCAGGGGATTGTACCATGGTTCATGTGTGGAGGTTAAAAGACAGTCTGTGAGATTTGGATCTCTCTTTCTACCTCAGGGATCCCGGGGAGTGGACTCGGGCTGGCAGGCTGGGCTGCAAATGCTGAAGTTGCTTGTTGGTCTGGTTTTATGTTGGGAACTGATCTCGCCAAGGGTATGCACCGCAAGCTGGCCTCACTCTCGGTCCCCTTCCCTTTGACTCCTAAGTGTTGGGACTACAGGCACATGTGCCACCATGCTTAGTCCCCTAGCTGTCACTTTAGAAATATATCTTATAATTATACAGCCCACTGTGTGACAGTGGAGGTGCCTGAGTGTAAGACACAGTAAATGGGGGATAGCTGGCCCAGTTGGCCAACACTCCTTACTTCTGGCCATTTTCTAACAGAAAACCAACATCCTCATCCATCCCTGTGAAGAGGAGGTACCTGGGCCAACTTCATGCTTTTTTGTCTTAGGTGAGGGGCCAGAGAGACATGGTAGTCTTTTCTCTACTGCCACCTAGTGTAGATATAGAGAAGCTCATCAACTTGGCTTTGCTCCTGAAACAGAAAGTGTTCAGAAAGTCTAAGTCCTAAACCAGGAAAGAATAGGCCCCTCCGGCAGACAATCGTTGACTTCCTACAAGTTTGGAATTTATGTAACTAATAGTGTTTTACTACACTGAAGAACAATGGCTGCCTCATGAACCAAGTGGCCTTGACATGGAACAGATTCAGGGCTGGGCTCTCCCCGAACAGGGGGGCAATGGAGAGTTACGAATGAGAAGGCTGGATAGAATCTTGAAGGGAACCATCCCCTACCCCCAACCTAAGGGTCTATATCACCGAGGAGCTCACCCATACAAACAGCCTGTGAGGCTTCCCTAGACTACACATTTAGGGCAGGGAATGAGCCCTAAAAGCTAGGACCTCCAGCACAGAGACATGCCAGTGTCTGCTGACAGGGCCAGACAACAACGCTTATTAAACCCAAGTACTGCAAGAGATGGGCAGAGCTGCACAATAAGCCCGGGTGCCAGGACTGCAGCTCGGGCACTGCCAGCCACTAGCTTCAGCATCTACTCACCTGAATTCTCATGTGGATAAAAATATTACTGACTTTCAATGCAGCGCTATTAAATAACTGATGTAAACTGGAAAAATACTGTATAGGCTTAGGTATTCTTATTATTAGTGTCATGTAAGTGACTCAAAACAATGTAAGTATATACTTCAGCTAGAATTAAAATACAGAACTGGTAGACAGGCAATCATATTTTCATTCTCAATGGTAATGTTTTTAACCTTACTAGCAGACTAATGTAAAATCATGATCTAAGATTTGAAGATTTCTATTCATCATGACAGAATTTTCACCAATGAATCATGGTCAGGCTACCATAAATATTTAGTTATATAAAAAGATTGTTCTGTCCTGCTAAGTAACATAGAATTTAATACATAATTTACAGATGATGTTGCTATTCAAGTGGCCATTCTGAAGTTGAAAGCAATCAAGATAATTATTTCATTAATGATTTTGACTTAACTGCTATCCCTGCTAATATTCTGTAAGTCTATAATAACTATCTGATTCCCTAATCTCACAAGGACCTATCATGATCTCTTAGGAGGCTTTCTGGGTTTCCCACTGTTGTAGTTAGGGTTTGATACCATGACCAAGGCAACTCTTATAAAGGACAACATTTAACTGCAGCTGGCTTACTGGTTCTGATGTTCAGTCCCTTATCATCAAGGTGGGAAGTACGGCAACAACCAGGCAGGCATAGTGCAGGAGGAGCTGAGAGTGCTACATCTTGTTCCAAAGGCAAACAGGAGCGGACCAGAGAGATGGCTCAGCTGTTAAGAGCACTGACTGCTCTTCCAGAGGTCCTGTTCAACTCCCAGCAACCACATGGTGGCTCAGAATCATCAATAATGGTATCCAATGCCCTCTTCTGACATGCAGGTGTAATACAGATAGAGCACTCATATAGATAAAATGAACAAAGGCAAACAGAAGAAGACTGACTCACAGGCAGCTAGGGGGAGGGTCTCAAAGCCCACCCCAACAGTAACACATCCTCAAACAAGGCCATATCTATCAACAAGGCCACATCTGCAAATAGTGCCACTCCCTGAGCCAAGCATATTCAAACCACCACACCTTCCAAATATGCAAAACAGAAGTAGACTGGGCTACATAGGACAGCATCATTCGAATGTAATATGAATACCCTTTGAAGGGAAAGCATTTTTCCTGGAGCAGTATGGTGCAGTTCTGTCTTGTGGCAGGCTGAGGATGTTGACATAAATTACTACTATTCATGCAGATAGGCTAGGGGAAGACGCCTGTGTGAAGACTTGGCCTTCCCAACAACGTGGAGAGACAGTGTTCTCACGCTCAACTGGAATGAGGATGGAGGGCTTCAGCAACATGTCTGTCTGTAGACCAAGGAGGGGACACAGAGGGTGTTCACACAGCAAGGCTTTATGCTCCATGCCTTTTTCTCGTGGCTTCCTCTGGTGGATTCACAGAACAATCTGGCTGTCATTCCCTCTATTCATGTAAGGATTAGTAATTTATACATATGGTTGGCAGTAGCCGAAATCTGAGACTCTAATGAGTTTCGTACCTTCATACACATAAGCCAGTTAAGGTTAGCAAGCCAGTGGGCTTTGCAAAGGCCAAATAGTTTCACACAGAAGGTTAAGAAAACATAGTAAGATATAAATCATAGGGAGTCTATACTGCTCTAAACTCAAAAATCAAACATTCATGACTACTGCAAAAAGAAGAGAAATTACTTCAATTCTATTTGTTAAAAAGAAGTAATTTTATATTTTTAAAAAATTCTGAACACAGAATGTTTTTAGTTTTAATGGAAGTGCACCTTCCTTAAGCTTTGAAAGAGAATTATTTTAAAGCATACTTTATCATAAGTGAGCACAGCATTCCTCTCCTAATCTATATCACATCTATGTAACAGGTTTAGTTTTAAATTAAGCAGTTTTTTTCTTTCTTCAAGGGATCTATATTCACTAATGTGAAGACTTTAAAAATAACTTGATATCCAATGATTTTTTTATAATGCTAAAATATGCTTTGTACAAAAAACATATATTGCTTTATTGTGAGCTTATTTTTAAAATGAGATGATTGGCAGTTTATACACAGAATCCTTTCACTTCTCTGGCTCAGCATCTGGAAGTATTTTCCAAAGTCAGTTATACTAGACAGTTAACTCAAACAGCTATGAGCACCTACAGGTGATTTAAACTGGGCACCCAAGGTCAACTCTCTCAGGGCCACGCAAAATGTTCAGGCATATTCTCTGAATTATGTGCCGCACAGCTGCCCTCTAGTTCCATAATGAAAAGGCAGCTTTTAATAGAGATGTAGGTGCACATGTTAAAAGTACAGCTGAGAGTATCTTTGTGTAGCCGCGGTCATCGTGACCCAACCACACAAAGGAGCTGGTTTCGGGGCTCTCAGCTAAAGAGTCAGAGCAAGCTACTCAGTCAACTTGTTGACATTTTAACGTCTAGCTCTCTAAAATGGGCCCCAGCTGATGGTGAATCACAGAGGAAATGGATTGAGCCTCTGGGCCTGGAGAGCATGATGCCAGGGAAATACCACTCAACTGGGAGCCTGCAGCTCTACTGTACAGCACTTGGGCTGCGTGCCGCTGAATTACAGGGCCTGAGGTTCCTTCACACTGATCAAGCCCTGCTAAGCCATAGAAATGCTAAAGTAAAAATCAACACACTACTTTGGTAACACAAGAAAAGGACACGGCTGGCAAGATGGCTCAGTGGGTAAGAGCACTGACTGCTCTTCAGAAGGTCCTGAGTTCAAATCCCAGTAACCACATAGTAAGTAGCTCACAACCGCCTGTAATGAGATCTGACACCCTCTTCTGGTGCATCTGAAGACAGCTACAGTGTACTTATGTATAATAATAAATAAATCTTTGGGCCAGAGTGAGCGGGGCCAACTAAAAACCTAAAATTCAATTCCCAACAACCACATGAAGGCTCACAACCATCTATCTGTACAGCTACAATGTACTCACATACATAACTAAATAAATAAATCTTAAAAAAAAGAAAAGGACAGGCAAAAAAATTATATATATTATATACATGTAATATAAAAATATGTTTACTTTGTATGAATATATGATCATAAAAGGCCAACAAATACACTTAAAAACTAAACAACTGAGGAAAAAAATTGTCTTCTTGGGCTGGAGAGATGGCTCAGTGGTTAAGAGCAATGGCTCCTCTTCCAGAGGTCCTGGGTTCAATTCCCAGTGCCCACATTTTAGCTCACATCCATTTGTAACTCCAGTCACGAGGGATGTGACATCCTCTTCTGGCTTCTAAGGGCACTGCATGGTGCACAGATGTGCATGTAGGCAAAACACCCATACACATGAAATAATAATTATTTTTAAAAAGTATATTCTTTTGTTCAAAGAATGAAAGAATAAATGAGGGCTAGGAATATAGTTCTGTGGTGGGTCTCTGTAGCATGTAAGAGGCCTCAGGCTGATTTCCTAGCATCACACACACACACACACACACACACACACACACAAACACACGATTGCACACGCACACACGTAGGCATACACTCACATATGCACTCACAAGATGACGGCATAGTAAGTATGAACATTTAATAAAGCACAGTGGTTTAATACTCCAACGATTATCCAAAAGGATAAAAATTATAAAAAATAACTGAAAATCAATGCTACTAACAAGAAACAACATTAGAAATCCCCAAATAGAGCTGGGTTAGACAAAATTTAAGAAACAATCTCTTAGGTGTGGTAGTGAACCCATGGAAGTCCCAGCACTTGGGGATAAAGACTGTGAAGTCAGTTTGAGTTAGTACTGAGAGCCCTACTTCAAAAGCAGCAAAGAAAGCGAAACACCCAGAGCATAAGGTATGTATGTTTCAAGCGAGAGTAGGAGAAAGGCCTGAGAAAGACTGAGAGTAATGAAACCAAAGCCAAAGAGGCGATGAGTTGGGGAGGAGAAGGTGGACTGGGAATGATGTGGGTTACGTGCCCTGTGTTAAGTCAGCACTCTGGTGGGGGTGCTGGTGGCAGCTTGTTATCTAAGCACTTGGCAAGCAATGGCACAAATATTAGTTCAAGGTCATCCTCCAGAATGCAGGGAGTTCAAGGCCAGTCTAAGTACATGAGACCTTGTTGCAAAAACCAAAACAAAAAAATATTATGATCTGGATATAAAATGAATAAATAAATTAGTGGGAAAAAGAAAAAGAAGAAAGCAAAATAAATACTCTAAAATCAAAGCTCTGTAATGACAAAAAAAAAAAAAAAAGCAACCTCAAATGAGCAGGAAGCTCTTGGAACAGAAGCAGACTTAAAAAGAATCATATGAGGCAGACTAGGAGCCTAATATGGGCTAAGGACTAAGTAAAATGAATTTTTCTTGGAAGGGAGAAAACTTAAATCAGTGAAATGAAATGAGGGACTTCACAGGCAAACTACATCAAGGCCAGTGTACTATACACAGTGGGACTCCAGTAAACCATTCCCAGAAAGATAAACTATAAAAATGTTTGTTCAGTTAGGAACAGAGTGTGAATGTGTGTACAAGTGTGCGTGCGTGAGTGTTTAAGTTGGAGGACAATGTACGGCAGTCAGTTCTCTCTCCACCATGTAGGATCATGGCAGGCTTAGTGTGGCAAGTGCCTTTACCCAGTGAGCCACCTTGTAGGCCTGTAAAGGCAAGTTAAGGTACATCAAGGCCAGGGTACTGTATAAAGTGAGACTCCAACAAACATTTGTGTGTGTGTGTGTGTGTACACATTCATTTTATTCATTTGTTCATTTGACTTGAACTTTCATTTTACTTAATAATCTGGCTATGAGTGACTTTTGTAGATTTGCCTCAGGAGGCACACACACACACAAACACACACACACAAACACAAATACACACAAAATAGTCTCAATTATTAAATGTAATACTAAATACTGTATACAAATGTTCATAGGTGGGGTTTGTTTGTTTGTTTGGTATAAAAGGTCTCTGGAAACCTGTTTCAATAGTTGTTATAAGAACATTTGCCTTGTCAGGCGGTGGTGGCACACGCCTTTAATCCCCAGCACTTGGAAGGCAGAGGCAGAGGCAGGCGTATTTCTGAGTTCAAGGCCAGCCTGGTCTACAGAGTGAGTTCCAGGACAGCCAGAGCTACACAGAGAAACCCTGTCTCGAAAATCCAAAAAAAAAAAAAAAGAACATTTGCCTTTCGGTTCTACTCTCATGATGGCAATCAAACAACCTCCCCAAAGTGACAAGCTAGGAAGCAAACTTACTCTGCAGTCTCAGATTTAATCGCTCATTTCTATTACTGCCAACATAACTTTTAGCTCCATCTCCAAGCCATGTAGAAGTGAATGTAAGCGATATTCACATTAGTACACACTACTGTGCACCTATGGTTTTATTTTATTGGTGGAAATAACAGACTTTAAGACTCTAAGTGTTACCAAGGACAGGACCTGGTTTTATATACATCAGTGTAATTTTAAGCACAGGACTCACTAACAGGCCTACTATGACCATAAACATGTAGGACACATGCACACAACATACTTCAATAGTCTCCCTTCTGTCTTCGTGGGAATGTGGTGACCGTGGGTAGATGTCAAGAAGATGTGGAGAGGCCTCAAAGTGCAGTCTCTTGAGGTTTCTTTTAGGATCTTTACAGTGCAAACGGGTGAAGTTGGTCCTCCAGATCAAAACCTGCAGAGTCAACAGTGTCAGAGTTACTGACTTGCATATAAAAACAACAGAACTGACTTTTACAAAACCAAAATCCAGAACTGCCCGAACAGTCACAATGGCTATGTGTAGAGACCCATACGCCGGCTAACTCTCTTCAGTATCTCAAGTACGGCAGGGAGATGTAGCGTTCTGAACTGCCTTTATGCCCAACTTAAAATTCCTATTTTGAGCTGAAGTGGCAGGACATGCACTTGGGAGGCAGAGGCAAGTGAGACATTGTATGTTTGAAGACAGCCTGGCCTGCACAGTGACTTCCAGACCAGTCAGTGAGACACGGTGAGATCCTGACTCAAAATATCCTCCAAACCCAAGCCCAAAGTAAACCAAGAACCCAAAAGTTCTTATTAGGTAATATTTTTATAAACTCGAATATTTCTCCCTGTTTCTCACCAAAGCCACACACTATGCTTTTGACTTTAACATTCATTTTATTTAATAATCTGGCTATGAGTGACTTTTATAGATTTGCCTCAGGAGGTTCAATATTTGAGGAAACAAGATGTATAGACAAACTCTTAGGCACTAACTAAGGTAAAAGGACACTGAAACTGGGCACTCAGTGTCAACTAAATGTATTATTTAGTATAAAATATAGCAACAGAAAACACAGAATTCTTAAAACTATTTAACTGGAACTATGTGACAACAGACCGGTCACTAAGTCAGCATAAAAAACCACCAGCAGTCATCTCAGCATACACAAACCAGCTAGCACTGAGCATCCCAGTAAGGCCAAAGCCTTCTTGACATCAATCAGGTCTTGCAATCCAATCAAAGGTGTACTAACCTGCGCATCTGCACCGCCTGATGTAAACAGCTCTCCGTCCTTTGAAAATGAAACAGTGAACACAGGCCCCTAGGACACGAGGGAGGGAAAGAGAAAAGCACTGAGAGCTTCGTCCTCGTGGCCAACGGGACCGAGTGCCCGCTCTGCTACCTATGCAGTGACTAGTGTCTGATGGACACGCCCAGTCGCTAAGGAGGAATGGTGGCTGAGAACTAACAGAGAGGCAACCCAAGTATGTGGGAAGGCAAGCAAGTGATGATAAGCCAAAGAAGGGACGGCCTTTTCTCCTTTCAAGAAAAGCCTGCTCAAGTGTAAGCTGCTAAGAGTTTATTAAACCATCTCCAACTTCCTGGCTTGACTTAACCAATTACTAATGTTAACTGAACAATAAGCACTGAGGCCATTCAAAAATAGATCATCTGCTGCCATAACAGGCTCCACGGAGAGCTCTTCTGGAATTGGCTGCAGGGAGCCAGGACACAGGAGAGCTGTGAGTTAACACCGGCATTCCAACTGTGGGAATGAGCAACTGGGAATCCACAGAATAGCAGCTATAGGCCCATGGAGAAGTTACTGAAGGTCTCTGAGATTAAGACATTTAAAATGAAACGATTCCTGAGAAGTTGGACATCCGCACTTTGCATGGTATCAAGGTACATAACCCCTCAGTCCACCAAGATACAAGAAATTATTTCTCATCTTGAAATAGTAACATTTGTTCATTTGACGGATATACAAAGTTTTGGAGAAAACATTTTGCTTTACTCAAGTAGACCCTGTGTTGTACTTTGAATGTGAAATTCCCTCCACAGGCTTTTCTATTTGAACACTTCACCCCTCGTTGGTAGTGATTTCTGGAAAGGCATGGGACTTCTCGCCTGGGGGCTTGCTGGGGGATGTGCCTCACTATACTTGTGTTAGTTCCATTGCAGGTTCTCTCTCCTCCTCTCTCCTCTCTCTCCCTGGGCTCTCTGTCTCTCATCTCTCTGTCTCTCTCTGTGTCTGTGTCTCTGTCACTTTCTCCATTTCTCTACTGTCTCTTTCTCGCTTTCTCTCTCTTTGTCTCTCTTCCTGCTCCAGACAACCAACGCACAGTGATAGGCTGGCCTCATGCTCACGCTACCTGACTTCCGTATCATGGTAGATTGTACCCCTCTGTAACTATTATGGAAATAAGCCCTTTCCCTCTCTAGTTGCTTCTCAGGGTTTCTCCTCCCAGCAAACAGAACCAGGACACCCTGTTACTGCTTCACAAGTACTTTATCTCTAGATGAGAAGTCTATGTGCAGTGTTTTTCTAAATGCTGCTGTTTTTCCTCCATGTTGCTCTATCATTTCTCCTAATTATGTAGTATTACTTCCTATCTCAAGCCTTGGATATCATTAGTGCTTGTATTTATTTGTCCCAAACTTCCGTGCCTGTGTGGGGACTGAGCTGGCTGGGCCTCGCCCTGACCCTGCTGTAGAACAAACAGAGCAGACAGGCAGAATGACCACAAAGCCCATTCTATTTTGAGATATGAAGAGCTTGAATTCCCCTAAAAGAAAATTCCCAGTGGCACCTGAGGTATGAAGAAAGAATTTGTTCTAAAAAGTTTAGAAGTTTGAACTTTTACACACAAGAGAAGAGGAGTTTACAGACTTAAAATGCACCAATCTCCTTACCCTTAGTTCTAAGGCAATGAGAGATAATACAAAAGAATAAGGAACATGAGAGCCAAACCATCATCTTTCTTTCAGTAAGTTTGTTAAAACAGAATATGGTTTATTTGGAAGGCCAGTGGGTGTTCTAGGATTAATATTTGGAATAAGCCAGGTGTGATGGCCTTGGTACAGGTACCACTGGATGAGTCTCTGCACAAGAGGGAAACCAGCATAGGCACGAGGGGGGGATGAGAATCCCCACCTTCCCAGCAATTTAGTCTGCACTGAGACTGCAGCAGTACTTTCTTTTCCTTTTTTTTTGGTTTTCGAGACAGGGTTTCTCTGTATAGCTCTGGCTGTCCTGGAACTCACTCTGTAGACCAGGCTGGCCTTGAACTCAGAAATCCACCTGCCTCTGTCTCCCAAGTGCTGGGATTAAAGGCGTGCGCCACCACAGCCTGGCTAGTATTTTCTTAATGAACAGCTAAAGTCATTAGTCTTGAAGAGTTACAATAAATAGGATTTTAAAGAATTGCTTCTAGAGATTAAAAACTTAGAAGTAAAATAAAATCAAATTACAGGAGGAGCAGCAAATATACATTACTACTAAAAAATAACAAAGGCATACAATAAATGAAGCGAATATTAAAGTCTATTTCATTTAGGAAACAGAAATCTCAGTACTGATACCGTATGTCCTTGAAGTGTGTATATGAGTCTTCCCTCTACGAGATCCAGAATCTTAACTGTTCCATCAGAAGAGGCAGTGACAAGGCTGTTACCCAGAGGATGGAAGGACAGACAGTTCACACCGCAGCTGTGAACTAATTTATAGAAAACAAACACAAAATCAGAAAATGATGGCTCCTTTCTGTCAAGAGAACTTTAACATCATAAGTATAATCTGACATAATTGGCCATCTTTATGACCCCATTAATTTTTTTCAGAGAATAATTTTTTTTAAGATTTATTTTATTTTATTTATTTTATGTGTATGAGTACACTGTAGCTGTACAGACAGCCATGAGCTATCATGTGTGTGGCTGCTGGGAATTGAACTCAGGACCTCTCCAGCCCTACTTGCTCTGGCCCCACTCACTCTAGCGTAATTCACTGTAGCTGTCTTCAGACACACCAGAAGAGGGCATCAGATCTCATTACGGGTGGTTGTGAGCCACCATGTGGTTGCTGGGATCTGAACTCAGGACCTTTGGAAGAGCAGTTAGTGCTCTTACCCTCTGAGCCATCTCGCCAGCCCCAGAGAATAATTCTTAAGTTTGAGCCCATTCTTTTCTTTGTCAGCGGCATTACTGCGAAAACAAGAATCAGTCAGAGGTACTATCTTCCCTAACAGCAAAGTCAGTATGGTTCACCAAAGCAAGCTACGTATTCTGATATCACATGGCATTAAACTTCCAGTTAATCAGACGGATTACTTCAGCAATGCAAATGTGTCACATGCAGAGCATCTCGCTAGACACAGAGCTATAAAGGTTTTGGTTATATTAATTGCTAATTATTATCAGCTCATAGAAGTTCACAAATTTAGTCATAAATTAAATTTAAAGAGCAATTGTGATTAAGGAGTGTCGAGTGTGAAGGGAAGTCCTATTCTCGTGAGGATTCACTACTGGTCACCATCCTTCCAGTAGGAGGCAGTACAGCACAATGGTTAAACGAGTATGTGTTTCTATACTACATTATCCCAAAGTCTTAAGTTGGTTCTGTCAATTTTCTTATCTTTAAAATGCAAGAACTAATGATACCTATTAGGAATAGTGGACAGATTTACTAATTTAATTTGCTACACAGAAATCATGGAATACATGGAAGAAGTGATTGATATTTTTATGTGCAACAATGTGGTTTTTAATATATATCTAATATAAACCAGGAAAGCCACTGTCATCTCTTTCAGCTTTTGTACCCCACACGGAAGGAAGCTGTTTCCTCCATGTCAGTTATTTAGGCTTACATTAACTTCTGATTCTCACAAGGTGCAGACAACCAGAGCCTTAAAAGTCCCACAGTAACTTCATCTTTTACTGTCCCCAAGTCAGCTCTGAAATCCCTTTAAAAAGATGGGTTGGGGGGCTGAAGAAATGGCTCAGCGGGTAAGAGCACTGACTGCTCTTCCAAAGGTGATGAGTTCAAATCCCAGCAACCACATGGTGGCTCACAACCATCCATAATGAGATCTGACTCCCTCTTCTGGTGTGTTTGAAGACAGCTACAGTGTACTCATATACATAAAATAAATAAATAAATCTTTAAAAAAAAAAAAAGATGGGTGGGGTAGAGGGCATAATCCCAGACCCCTTTATCTACTCCTCTTCCCAGTATGGTCACACCGAATAAAGCTCACTCAGCTTTTTTGCATTCTTCCTCTCTTTAATTGGATACTGGGGATGTGTGGCCAAGCTGAGCTGTTAGGAGCTGCCAGGGAAAAAACTTTTACCCTAACATCTCTCATTACAACTTTGTCAAGCAGAACCAGGATCACAGACGCCTTTTTGGCATCAGCCATTCAAGCAAGCCAGGCCTGGGTGGAGAGGGGAGGCTGGTGGTTCCACACAGCTGCTGAAATCATTTTTATTCCAGGAACTTTTCTTATCTCTCCACGTTGGCCGTGCTCCATTTCTTTCTGCTTAGAGTTGGTGAGGAGGGGAAAGGAGTGCTTGGCCTCTCAGGCCCCAAATGCCAAGCTTTAAGCCAGTGTGCCTGAGTCCATCCAGCCCTTTTTTAACTTCTGATGTTCCTTGTTTTCTGAGC
>NW_022196910.1:26745094-26760220 GCF_008632895.1 Mastomys coucha | reverse complement strand
GTCCTGGAACTAACTCTGTAGCCCAGGCTGGCCTCAAACTCATAAATCCATCTGCCTCTGCCTCCCAAGTGCTGGGATTAAAGGCGTGTGCTACCACCACCCGGCTCACTATGGAGTCTTTAAACCATTTGAGGATTTGCCAGTATGACAGGCAAAGTTCTTTACTTGTATGTTAGTAACTGTAGGGAATGGAGATAAGGTATACAGAGAAATAGCAGTATTTGGGATATCTCATTGTAGCTTGTATAGCAATGGAATATAAACTTTGTGCTATCTTGGAACTCATCTTTTGAAACTTTTGATGATTTGTTTAAGATTGTACAATGAATTGTGTAAACTGTTATCTTACTCTATATTAGGGTCTATGATAATTGGCTTGATGGATGGCTATTGTAACAATACAGTTAGAAACTGATTGAATGAAGAAACATTCTCCCTCTGGCCTGCTTTGGGTGACTAGAATCTTAATGAGGTGTCAGGTCAATGAGCTGTCCTGAGGTCTCATAGGGAACCACAAAACCCATTCTTTGCTTGGAAAGACCCCAACAGTTAACAGTTTAACAGAGAGGTGTTCACCTTGAATTACTCCTTGGTGTTGGGGCTTTCTGAGACATGTCAAAGAGGACAACTAGCTCACTGGTGACACCCTCAGAAGGAATCAGTATTAAACATTACATCTTACTAACCCAAAACTTGCTTAGTATCCATCCTTGCTTTGACTATCCAGATGGGCCTCCAGTCAAATGACTGTTAAGAAAACAGGGACAAAACTTCATCTGATTTTGGGTTCCTGAAAATGAGTAGCAAACCTATGGCCACTTTATATTCTGCACAAAACCAAACCAAACCAAAAGGCCACACACTAGGGGTGTGGGGGTGATGTTCTTCCCCTCCCCACTTACACCTGCAGTATCCAGGAGAGTTAGCCCTTCCCAGGAGACCCGGCCCAGACCCTCCAAGGCTGCAGCACTTGGGAGAGTGGGCCCTGAACATTGAGTGGGCAGCACAGTAGGGCTGGCTCTGGAGGTATAGGTATGGGTGAGCCTACTCCAAGGGTATGAGAGCAGGAGAGCTGATCCTGCCTCCTGCCAACAGCAGTATTGGGTGGCCTTACTGGAGCAGTGCTGGAGAGCTAGCCCTGGTGGTGTGGATAAGGCAGAGCTGTTGGGCTGACCAGCTTAGCAGCCACTCAGGCCTAGATCTAGGCTCTGAACTGGCCCAGCCTAAAATTTACGTCATCTTTGAAAGGCTGGGACCAGTGAAAGGGCCAATCCTGCTGTTCCAAAGCTGCAGGATCTCCTTGACACAGGGCAACAATGGGATAACTGGGAGGAGTCCTGATGAGGAACTAATATTGATGGTTTCACAGAAGCCAGAAATCTCAAACCAGACCAATGACTCATTGAAATGAACATTTGCAAGTGAAGATGTGTGGACAGGGATATACTGTGGGACACACCGTGACATACCACGGCTTCCACGATGAGATGTTTTCTATGCTTTGTTGTTGTTGTTTGTGTTTTTTATTTTGGGGAGGAAGCTGCAAAGGGTGGATATGAAGGGACAGGGAGATGAGTGGGACTGGGTGATGATGTGAAACTCACAAAGAATCAATAAAAGGTTATTAAAAGAAAAAAAAAAGGCCTTACACTAAAACTGCCAATGTATAGAGAAATAGATGAAGATTGCTCTCTTCTTGAATCTTTGTTGACAAAAGATTATTAAGAGTTAATTTTTTTTTGTTTTTGTTTTTTTTGTTGTTGCTGTTGTTTTTCAAGACAGGGTTTTTCTGTGTAGCCCTGGCTGTCCTGGAACTCACTTTGTAGACCAGGCTAGCCTTGAACTCAGAAATCTGCCTGCCTCTGCCTCCCAAGTGCTGGGATTAAAGGCGTGCACCACCACCGCCCGGCTAGAGTTAAAATTTTAACATATGGAATTCTATATCTAGAAAATACAAAAGAATTTATGACATAGTGATTAAAAAAACCAATTAAGGACATAGGTATTTTACTCTTTTAAGAGAGGAGCCTGATATAGCTGTCTCCTGAGAGGCTCTGACAGTACCTGACTAATACAGAAGTAGAGGCTCACAGCCATCCATTGGACTGAGCACAGGGTCCCCAATGAAGGAGCTAGAGAAAGGACCCAAGGAGCTTAAGGGTTTGCAGCCCCTTAGGATGAACTAATTAGTACCCTCAGAGCTCCCAGGGACTAAAACACCAACCAAAGAGTACACATGGTGAAACTCATGGCTCTAGCAGCATATGTATAGCAGAGGAGGAGGCCCTTGGCCCTGTGAAGGTTTTATGCCCCAGTGTAGGGGAATGCCAGGGCCAGGAAACAGGAGAGGGTGGGTTGGTAAGCAGGGGGAGGGGGGAGGGAACAGGGTTTTTTTTTTTCTTTTTTTTTGGAGGGGAAACCAGGAAAGGAAATATCATATGACATGTAAATAAAGAAAATATCTAATAAAACAACAACAACAAAAAAGAAGTAATTTTTTTTTGGACTGGAAATGTGGTAGAGTTACACAGCCCTCAGTACTAATAATCCAATTGTGTAACTTCAAAGTGCGTTGGAAAAGGTGTTTCAAAATATAAATTTATCTAAAGGATTTCCTAAGGTCAAACATCAATGTAATGTTGAAAGAACAGAACCAAATCCACTGTATCAAAAGCAGTGAGACTTAAAAACAAAACAGAACACAACTATTGCTCTGCTCTTAGTAACGTTTAAAAGAATTGGACTAGAAGACAAAGGTGCTTTCATTCAGATCATTGGGCTTTCTGCTGGATTCTTAGACCATCTTAACAAACTCAAGGTTCAGTTAAGAGTTACGGTTAAAGCCCTCAAAGTGACTGCTTTACAAACTACTATTTAAAAGGCAACCCTACTACATTTTCGTACATTATATCTCTATGTCTGGGAATGGATAGGGTACAGGTTAGAATTTCATCAGCATATTATGTGGTGTGAAAACTGCAGACTTAAAACACGCAAAGTAAATTAAAAAAACATGCAAAGTGACCAATACCTGCTCCTTTAAATAATAATCTATTTGGCATGAGCAAGTAAGCATTTTTTTTTTTTGATGTATTAGATGAACAACTATATCAGAAGAGAAGTTTATGTGTGTCATTAGCACTGGGCCCTAAATTTGTAAGCAATCTAAAATTTTACTTTTTGCCTAAAGATCATTATCTTACTAAGTCAAGAATTTCCAATTTTTGCATCAAAAGTAGAAGAGAAACATATTCATGAGATGGGCTCCTTGGTATGTAAAATATATAAAACCTTCCTAGACTTTTGGTTTTCTTTTGTTTTGTTTTGTTGAGCCAGGGTTACTCTGCAGTCCTGGATGTCGGGAACAGGCTTTGTAGATGAGGCTGGCCTTGAACACATAGAGATCTGTCTGCCTCTGCCTCCTGACTGGTGGGATTAAAGGCATGTACCACCCTCAGGCTTTGAATGTCAATCTTAAGAGAATACTCTATTAAGTTGACCTCTGTGTATGTATGTACATGTGTGTTTGTGTGTGTGTGTGTGGTCTCTAGGTAAGTGTGGCAGGCCAGAGGTTGACATCAGATGGCCAGTCTTCTTTTACCACTCTCCATATTAGTTTTTGAAGGATAGCTTTCCTTTGAACTGTGGTGTGTCATTTTGGCTAGTCTGACTAACTGTGGCTGAATTCTCCATCTCTGCTCACACAGAACTGGGGTTATGTATGTGCATTGGTGCATGTGGCTTTTCTGGGTTGTGGGGATCTAAACTCAGGTCCTCAGGCTTGCACAGCAACCACTTTATGCACTGAGCCATCTTCAGTATCTCTTCTACATGGTTAGTGATATTAATTCTTCCCAGGCTTGTATTCACAAGTTCCCAATTGTATCTTGCCTATCATTTCTACGCAAAGTTAACTAGAATGCCTCATATTATATCCGTCAAGCAGAAGAATAATTCCTACTAATTCCCTAGTAATTAAAAGGATGGTGGGCACTTCAGGGGCTCATCTCCAAATAAGCCCATATACTTTATTTAGAAAACTTGTTTATTCCTAAAAGACAAAATTATTTGTGTGTACGTGTTTTCAAGGCTGACCATTGGTATTAGACAATCAGTTGGTGTGCTCTTCCCTGAGGGAGACTATCTCTCCTGCTTTCGAATTCCTTAGTTGCCTATAGTTCTTTGTATAGCTATCCCTCTTCATGTCAGCATAGCTACTGGAGTCGTACTTGTTCAGGTCATGTTTAGGCTGCCATGTTGGTGAGATTCATTGGGTGTTCCCAGGAGACACAATTTCACCACAAACTCCCTGATCCTCTGACAAAAATCTTCCTATTCCTTCTTCTGCAGTGGTCCCTGAGCCTTAGGTAGAGGGATTGTGTTATATACATACAGGTAACATCATACAGACTCACAGGTTGTATTTATGATTTTAGGAACTAACACATAAGCCATGGATTTAAGAGAGAGGAGGGGTGGTGTGGAAATTTCATGGGAAAGTTTGGGCTTGTAGGCAGGGAAGGGAAGGGGGAATTAATGTAACTTTATTATAATCTCAAAATTTTATTTCTAAAAAAGACAAAATTAAATGGAACTTGCATATAAAAGTAGCCAGTTATTGATAAACTATACCATTCTTTCAGTGGAAACAAATTTAAATGTATTTCTGAGAAGAATTAGGGTGGCTTGATAACCATAATGTTGTCAATCATGATACTGAATGCAGTGAAATTATTGAGGCCATTTTGCCAGTTGTTCGACTCCCTTTTTTATAAAAAGATGTATTTACTTATTTTAAAATTGTATGTGTGCAGTATTATACTTGTGTGTATGTAAGGGGCAGAATGTCAGAAGGGGATACTAGGTCTGCTGGGATCTAGCTGGGAGTGCCATGTGGGTGTTGGGACCTGCCCCCGCTCCTCCAGAAGAATCAGCGAGTGCTCTTAACCACTGAGCCATGTCTCCAGCCTCAAATTTTCAGCTTCTTTCAAAATTCTAAACATGCATGTTCTAAGACTTCTGGTTCCCTCAGTTTTGATACTTGTCCAAAGCATTTAGAATCAAACTCAAGAAATTCCATAGCTCTTTAAATATATACTCTTGTTGGTAGTGATTTAAATTTTCCTTGTAAATTCTTTGATTGTTGTCTGCTAATATTTTGCATAAATACAACTTCTAACAAAATGCCTTAAGCAATTTCAGGGCACTAGGATATCACCCACAGGAGAGATAGAGTAAAATTTAAGAATGCATTCCACCCTAAGAACTCCTATTCTTGAATTTGGCCTCAAAGAAGAAGGACTACATTTAGGGAGTCTTCTTGATCCTGGCTCCGTGTCATATGCCATCTCCCCTCTCCTACCTGAGACAGGATCAGATCAGATCATTGGGGACAGCTCTCATTACAGTGACTAGGGACAGTTAAGATCAAATTACTAGGTGATTAATCAGATATGCCTTCAGAGAAAATTTTTCACAGGCAATGGGGTATGTCTTCAGAGTCAAAATGAAGTCATGACAAGCATGGCGGTACATAGTTATAGTCCTAGCACTTGGGATGGCAAAACAGGAAGGTCATAACTGGGGCTAGCCCAGGCTACATACAAACACCTCTTAAAGTGAGCAACCAAAACTAAGACACAATTGAGCCTTTCCAAAAGCAACTAAAGCCAAGGGATTACAGAGATTTGGGTCTTACGCATGGTTACCTGACACCACCTCCCTCCCACCAGAGTCCATTCTAAGTAATCCATACTCAGAGCTATCAGCAAGGAAGAGACTCCCCATAGAATTGATTTAATTAGATTTATTTTGGCCTTGGATCCTAGTACTTTATACTAGGATTTCAACGTTTAGCCGTAAGTGTCTGGCTCATTTCATGTAGATGCCCCAGTCATTACAGCTTGTTCTCCTCTCAAGCATTAGTTTATTACTGAGCTAAGAAAATCTCCCAAGCCAGATTGGCAGACACTCTAATTCCCACAAGGTTGAGCAATACCTAAACACAAGGAAAAACCGAAACGGGGACTTAGGAGATGTTTTTGCTAAAATGTCCACTCCTTATTTGGGCCACAAGCAACTGAAAGCAGGATCATTTGTGTCTGTCTGTGTCCTTAATTAAAAACACACACGAGTACATACATGTCCTAAACCTATAGTCACCTTACATCCCTGGAAAAATAAAATCTCTCAGGACAGACCAATCCCCCAGATGAAGATAATCACCCATGAAGGCAGGCTTCACAACAGGGCAGAAGTGTCCTGTGTGTGGGAAGCAGACTGATCCCCTCCATAATGGAATAACAAGGACTTTCCCAACTTACTTTACAGAATCAGAACCAAGGCAATGACAAGAAAACCCTGGCCAGGACTGCTTAAATGTGCACACGTCTTTGCACCCTGCCTCATTACTTCCTCAACTTAAGGTCTGAAAGTTCTTCTTACTATTCCAAGACAGATGTGGGGGTAACTGGTTCTTTATCTGGCTTACTCCCCAACATTGCCACATTGAATACATTTGCTCTCTTTGCTTTTCATTAAGATGTAAAAAGGAAAAAAAAGTCTTTCTACCTTTCTTTCCCCTCTTGTTTCTTCTGCTGACGTGAGTCAACTACTCAGTTCTCTAGCCAGGTCAAGGGTAGCCTATGACCCCCATGTAGACCTAAACCAAACCACAGGTCTTTCTCATAGTGGTCTTTGACAGGGAAACTTCCTGTGGTTGGAGCAACTGTTACCTTGGTAGTGTTGGAGTAATTTGTTCATTCTTATATCCCAGATTTTCACAGCGTAGTCAGAACCTGCTGAAGCTATGCATGTGCCATTAGGGTTAAAGTCCACAAAATTTGCAAATCTAGGAAAAAAGAATATGATGGCTTGACATTTCAATCTCTTTACCTTTGTTTTAAAGTTTGAATTTTTTGGGAGGGGGGGGGGTCTTGGTTTTTCGAGACAGGGTTTCTCTGTGTAGCCCTGGCTGTCCTGGAACTCACTTTGTAGACCAGGCTGGCCTTGAACTCAGAAATCCACCTGCCTCTGCCTCCCAAGTGTAAAGTTTGAATTGTTTATAATGAAATATCTCCATAGCCAATAGACCCACACAAATGTACAGAGGAAATGGACTTACCCTACAGAGTCTGAGAAGTTATTGACACACTGCTTACTGGTAGTGTCCCAAATTTTAATAGTTTTATCCTCACTACATGACACAATCAATCTTCCGTCAGGTGAATATCTAGAAAGCAGAAGATTCTAGATGAGAGCAGTTCTGGAGAATCACCACCATGCGCCTCCGTACCACACACAAATCAGGCTAAACAGATGAGATACCAGAAACCACTGCCAGCACACTGCATGAACTCTGTAGCAGGGTTAACACTGGCAACTAATATCTTTGCAGCTACAAATCACCGTGACAAACACTGGAGACCCTTGAAAGGCAAAACACGTTATGTAAACTAGGTTCCTTTTCTCTTTTTCTGTTTCTATTAAATAATTTAGTTTTGTGGCTTCCATGGAAGGTTTTGCTTCAAGTCGGCACTCCTTCTAAGCTAAATACTTTGTATTTGTAAAAGTCCTCTCTATTTCTCATTTTTTTAATTTTCAATTTTTATTTACCATTTGGATAGAGATTTATTTTTACCAAACCCCAAGAGATTTTTTTCCCTACTCATTGTGGAGAGCGGTAGAGCGGGAGAGGCATTCGCCTTGACAAGATGGCGCCTACAACTCCTGGTAAACAACTGTTTGCGCATGTGCGTAGAGTGAAAAGGTGCCAAGTCACGGCCCATCCCGGGGCATCACATGGGGTGATGAGCAAACAGCCAATCATGGGCGGACACGCGGCGCTGTGGTGTATATAAGCAGTGCTGATTATTGGCTCGGGGTCTTCCTCTTCATGATGCAATAAATGCTTGCTGCAGAAGGATCCTAGTGTCTGCGTGTCTTCTTGCTGGCGAGATGACTGCGCGGGCAACAACTCATCCCACCAACCTGGCAGTAGACCTTTTTTTTCCCCCCAGACTGGTGGGTTGAGAAAAAGTTTATGAGCATTGACCTACTTCCCAAGGCCAGAGGCTTCCTGCACTAAGACTAAAAGCAGGACAAGTCACTCAGAACAGTGGCTCTTTCCTGCCTACCACCAGAATGCCCAACAGGGGGTTGGGGCAGGGGGGGCAGACACCCTGTCTATTGCTTCTTGTACAACTGATCTCCATATTTATTCTTTGTTGGTAATGTTAACTGCCTTTTAAAGTCAGAAGAGCCGAAAACCAAACAGAAAATGAAGATTTGGTAGTCAGGAAATTCTAGACAGCTTTTTTACTAGTTATACTGCAGGAGCACCAAAGGTCAGAAAGGACAAAACTAGCCCGCTGGCTGGTGATTCTGAGTGTGATTATGTGAAGTTTCCCTGCAGCCCAGAGTCCAGATTTCTGTTGAGTTTTCAGTTTTGTGTGGAATGTAATTAAAGGTTTTACTTTATTTTCTCTGTGCTCCTAACTAATTCTTTTATTTTTGCCTGCATGTATGTCTGTGAGAGGGTGTCAGAAGTCGTGGAGCTGGAGTTACAGACAGTTGTGAGCTGCTCTGTGGGTGCTGGGAATTGAACCTAGGTCCTCTGGAAGAGCAGCCAGTGTAACTGCTGAGCCAGTTCTTCAGCCCCCTAACTTATTGAGACCTAGGAAGGATTCTTTATGACTGAAAGCTGAATACTACATTTCTGAATTCATCATGTAGAAACAAAAACTATACAGAAATGTCATTAACTCTGTGAGCTCTTAAAGTGCAGGGAAGACCTTCAAGGAGAAAATCTTCCATTCTTAGTAGTTTTCAATAGTTTTAAAATGACAAGTAATATTTTACTAATCTTTTCATCCAGAGGTATCCATGAGAGACATTCAAATATGGAGAAGAATATTAATATTACAAAACTAAATTGCAACCCCCCAACCCCCCAAAACCCCCCAAAATGTAAATCTCCCCAAAAATGTACTTGTCATGGACTTGGGAGAAAAAATTTACTCATTATCTCCATGGAAATAAGCTTCAAAATAAAAACAGACTTTCAAGGAATCAATTTGCATTGCTTTCTCCTCCTGCTGAGAGAGGATCTTACTTTGTATCCTGGCTGCAGTAGTCTATGTAGACCAGGTTGGCCGTGAACTCCCAGACATCCACCTGTCTCTGTCTCTAGAACACTGGGACTAATGATATGCATCACACTCAGCTTCTGCATTTCTTTTTTTAATTTTTTTTTTGGTTTTTTGAGACAGGGTTTCTCTGTATAGCCCTGGCTGTCCTGGAACTCACTCTGTAGACCAGTTTGGCCTTGAACTCAGAAATCCACCTGCCTCTGCCTCCCGAGTGCTGGGATTAAAGGTGTGCGCCACAACCGCCCGGCTTGTAACAAAAATATTTTTAAGAGATGGAGTTATTCCTAACATTTTAAGGAAGTAGTGATAAAACATTTAGTCAACTGGAATGATCCAATTGCAAATTATTGTATTATTACTATTGTTATTGTTATTATTTCAGTGCTGGAGATCAAATCATGGGCTTTGTGTATGCTGAAAAGGCACTCTTCCACTCAACTATATCTTGTTTACATTATTGATCAAACCCACCACTTACCTTATCAATATTTATTGATCCCATATATCATAGAGTAGTTTTTAACACTTCACTTATGGAAACTAATTTAATATTCAGAACAAACCCATAAAACTGGGTATTATTGCTTGCCTCCACATGCAGAGAGTAAACTGAGGCACACAAAGGAGTATGGTGATTTGAATGAAAAATTTGAAATTTCAAAATTAAAAAATCAGATTCACAGTCTTATGTATTTGATCACCAGTTGTTGGTGGTGTTTGGGGATGTTTATTTAGTAGGTTATGGGCTTGCTGGAGGTGGGCTTTGAAAGTTCAAAGACTCATGCCACTTCCAATTGGCTTTCTCTGCTTCAGGCTGTTCAAATATGAGCTCTCAGTTTGCTGCTGTAGCTGCCACATCTTTTGCCTGCTGCCAAGCATCCCTGCCATCACTGGCTCTTAGCACTATGCATCTGCAAGTCCAAACTTCTGTAAGTAGCTTGCTCATGGTGTTTTTACCACAACAACAGAAAAGTAACTAATATAGAGTTTGGTACCAGGAGTAGGGTATCATTGTTTACAACTTGAGCATGTTGACTTTTTGGAGGAATATTAAAGGGTTCTGGAACTTTGGACTAGCAATGTGTTTGAATCTGTAAGTAGAACCTAACAGGCCATCCTAGTAGGAGCTGGCTGGCTAATGAGCTCCAGGGATCCTCCTGGCTCCTCCTATTCAGTGATAGGATTACAAGTGTGCATGTGGCTTTTACATGGGTGCTGGGAATCAAACTCAGGTCCTCATACTTATGTATCAAGCACTTTACTACACTGAGTGATCTTCTGGCCCCACCCTAAAGTTTTAAAATGGAAGGATAACACAAGGCAGTGTTCTTGTGATACAGATGATCCTTTTACTAAATATCTATGTTGGGGGGCTAAGGGCAAAATTAGAAGGAAGGGGATAAGATTTAGATTTGATCAAAACACATTACATGCATACAGGAAACCTCAATAAAAATGAGTACAAAGAAACATTACATGCCACTGTCATTGGTGGTTACTATCTGTTATGTAAAACAAGCATGGTGTCTTTCCTTGTGATGTTTCTTGAGGAGGACAATCACTCAAAGATTGACAGAGCACCTGGTAGCACCCAGCCCTGGGCTGCCCCAGACATCAAGAATATTTTTTTAACAACAACAAAAACAACAACAGCAATGATGATGATGACAACAACAACAACAACAACAACCACAAAATTGTGCTACCAGAAGCAGGAAAGAAATGGAGTTTAAAGAGACACATCAGTAAGAAAAAGTGGGTTCTCTTCAGTAGCAAAAACTCACCCTAAGCAGGAGGCTCAGTCCTGGGAATAACTTCCTAGTACTAAAGATATGAAGGGGCTGTGCACCTCAGGTTAGCAGAAAGGGGAGGTGGAGGCTGGGAGCAGGAGCTTCGGGAAAGGAGGCCCTCTTTCCCTTCCTCTCTCACTTTGATTCCTGTACATGCCTCTCCTTTGAGAGGCTGGATGTGGGCATGTAGATTTATATATTAATTAGGTACATCAAAAAAAAAAAGTTAGCACCCAAAAGACAGGTTTCTGTTTGTCTTGATTTTCATGAGGAAAGTTAAGACTTTTATTGTCACAGTTCAAACAATATCTAGCAGGACTGTTAATTTTTCAAATGTTAGGAGTATCTAAAGTTTACACTGAAAACTAATAGGCTGCTGATTCTCAATTTAGTTCCACCCAGCCACCTCTTAAGACTCCAGGAATTAGTCAGTGGTGACTAATGGGTTCTCTGAACAGCACTTGACAAGTCCACCCCATATTACTGTGGAATCTCTTAATGACCACTGGCACACCAAAACAATGAGGACATTTAAGAACTTTTTTCAAGACAAACTGTCTTACAGGTCTTTGCGAGCATCCCCAGTTAAATAACAAGAGCTCTGTAACCTGGAATCTATGGAGTTTCTGACCTCTATGAAGGTGTATGTCCGAGTTCATACTCTGTGTTGTTTTCCTCTGGATTCTTTCTTTCTTATTTCGATGGGGGTGGAGACACAATGCATGCTGGACAAGCACGTGATCACTGAGCTATAGCTGTGGCCCTCTTTTTGTTTCTTGTTAGTCCATGTATTTTTTATAAAACTGCACTCTCAGCGATTAGTGCTCTATGATCAAACAATGTGGAGTGCTATTTCTCCATTGGTAAGCAGCATGTCTCTAGCAGGAGTGGCAGAAGGAAGACACCCAAAACAATGAAATGCCCACTACAAGTCTGACTCAGGGCAAATTCTTCCTTTCCCCCAATTCTACCCCACCACCCCCAACCCCTACCTCAGCTATGTAGCCCCATGACATTCACTACACATGGGATCCAGTTTTCTCTTAGCATAGTTGAGTTTAGATTACAATGAGATCTAAAACTCTCACGTATGAATTGCTAACTACTAATGTCAGACTTCTCTTTGATGCCTTTTATGATTACATTTTGAGGGTGAAGGCCAGGGGAACTAAGAAAAAAATTTATGTTTCCTTAAAGGATAAGAAAAGAAGCCTTCTGTTGACTATGTTAGTAGACTTCATCCCTGCAACTATTGAGAAACGGTTAGCCAAGTGAAGCTGGTACAAAGAGATTATGTGTGGCATCAAACAGTAATTAACTGTTAAGTCGTTTTACCACTTGCATGCCTGATCCTGGGATCTTTACTATAAATACAGCTGTGGCTGGGACATCCGCTCTGAGAACCCTGAAAGCACCTCCAGCACTGAAGTCTGTACCACTCTGCTCCCGGAGCTATCTGCCCCATGGCTGATTTCTAGTCCTTCCCTGTCTTTCCTTGACCTTCCTTACCTTCTCCAACTGCACCTGGCACTTGGCTCTTTCCCAGTCTATGAGCAACAGAAGTGAACTTGAAATTTAAATCAAAGTGGGTCATTTTCCCCCTCAAAATGTTTCCCCCTTCCTCAGTGGCTTTACACTGGCTGTGGGCCAAAGTCTGACGTCTTGGTTGCTGACTGGAAGTCCCTTCATCTGCATTAGTGAGATCTTCCTGGCACTGCAGCATCTTCTCTTAGGGCCTTGCTCTTCCTCACAAGCGGTACTGATGCCCTTCTCTTAACCTTTTATTTTTATCTTATTTAATAATAATAATAAAAAAAATATCTGGGGGCTGGGAAACTGTGTAGGTGATCTTCATTCAGGCCTT
Organism: Mastomys coucha; assembly: GCF_008632895.1. Lineage (NCBI taxonomy): Eukaryota > Metazoa > Chordata > Mammalia > Rodentia > Muridae > Mastomys > Mastomys coucha. Next base: position 26,747,417 of record NW_022196910.1, on the reverse strand, counting down.
CATTCCCCTTCTTTCCTTCTGATCTAATGCCCCAGTTTCATCCCCAGCTCTGTGGCAGATCACCTGCTGTAGTCTTCCTCTTGGTCCTCTCTCCATCATCTCCTACAGCTTCCCCCACCACAGCCCTTCCTTAATCTAAGCCTACCTTCTGTAGGCTCTCCATGGGAAACCAACAGCTGGCCACCACTCTGACCAGAAGCCTCTACCTTCTGTAGGCTCTCCATGGGAAACCAACAGCTGGCCACCACTCTGACCAGAAAGCAGGCACACCAGCAAAGCAGGCAGGCAAGCATCGGATACTCCTCCCTCCCCTTCCTCTCCTCCAAACTCATGTCACTCTCAGCCCCAGCTCTGTAGCAGACTACCAGCTGTAGCCTCCCCCACCCCCGCCCCATTCCCAGGGGACTAAGCATATTCTGGTGACACACTCTGCTTTCTTCCTATAAGGGAACTCCCTTAGACCCCCCCTTCTAGCCCATCCTAGTCTCTAGGTGTCAGCTCCCTGTACCAGGAAGCCATTCTACTCAGAAGCATTCCATACCAGGCAGCCTACAGCTACCACAGTCTCCTAAGAACTAGAAAGGACAGCAGAAACTAAAAAACTTACACCCATCCAATAAAACAAGACAAAACATCAGCATGTGGAATTACAACTATCTCAAATTCAGATGCCCAGAAGCCAGCCTAAAAACAGTAACGGCCAGGACAACCTGTCTCCACTGAAGCCCAGCAACTCTACTACAGTAGGCCCTAAAAAAATAAAAGACCATAAAATAGCCTTCCTTTATGAATATGTTAAAGGTCTTTAAGCAAGAAATAAGGAAATCTATGAAAAGTCAAATGAAGAAAATAGTTTAAGACTTGCAGGTAGAAGCCAGGCGGTGGTGGTGCACGCCTTTAATCCTAGCACTTGGGAGGCAGAGGCAGGCGGATTTCTGAGTTCAAGGCCAGCCTGGTCTACAGAGTGAGTACCAGGACAGCCAGGGCTGCACAGAGAAACCCTGTCTCAAAAAAAAAAAAAAAAAAAAAAAAAAAAAAAAAAAGACACTCCATGATAAAACCACATTTAAGCAGCATCTATCTATAGCCCTATAGAAGGCACTAGAAATACAACTTCCACTGGAAGAGGCTATAACCATGTCTAGGAAAACACAAGGCTACTGTGGGGCCTCTTTGACCAAGAACTCCGTGTCTTACCAGGGACTCCGTGTCTTACTCATAAGAGTATGTCTCATGCCCAATAATAGATGGGCAACACAAAACAACTGCAATTGCACTGTTGGAGGGTCTTTGCTCATAATGTTAAGCCAGACTATTCTTCTCCCCCCGCCCCGACTTTATAGGTCCTTGGCACACATACTATGGCTTCTAGTTTTGGTTTTTATGGGATTCCTGAGTGTGTGAATGTGTGTCTACATCTATATGCATTTTCTTTAGCTCATTTTCTTATGTGGTTGTTTTGTTATATTCCGATTTATTTATTTTATTTCATTATAACTCCTTAGATGCCTGTTCGTTTTCTAACAGAGACAGACAGGGTGTGGATCTGGATGGGAGAGGAGTAGGGAGGGCCTGGGAGGAGCAGTGGGAGGGGAAACCATAATCAGTATGTTATATGAAAACAAAATCCGTTAACACACACACACACACACACACACACACACACACACACACACACACACACCCCTTTTATATATCCTTGAAACTGTCTACTTCCTCACTACCTCATTACTCCCCAAAACTATTTAGCTTCCCAGGACGCAGTCTTACAGGGGAACATATTCCCACTTGACCTATACAGTAAGAGTTTCATGTCTGCTCTCCTAACGTAATGTAAGAGAAATTTATCCATCATTCTTCTAAGCCTACATATTACTTCACTGAGTACTTACTCCCCAGTGAGTACCTAGGAAAACAAAAAATAAAGGATTGAGCCAAATTTAATGTCATATATAGTCAATGAGAGCTGATGGTTAAAATATTTTCAATTCATTGTACAAAAATGTTAACTGTACCCAATGCCATGGAACTGTGTGCATGAAAAAATGATGACAGGATGATATTCTCCAGATCCATCCATTTCCCTAAGAATTTCATAAATTCATTGTTTTTAATAGCTGAGTGAGGTAACCCAATCACTAAAGAACATACATGGTATGCACTCTCTCATAAGTGGTTATTAGCCCAGAAGTTCGGAATATGCGAAGTACAATACACAAACCACAAGAAACTCAAGAAGAAGGAAGACTAAAATGTGGACACTTCATTCCTTCTTTTTTATTTATTTATTTTTTTATTTTTTTATTTTTATTTTTATTTTTTT
>NW_022196910.1:26732618-26744608 GCF_008632895.1 Mastomys coucha | reverse complement strand
AGGGGAAACTGGGAAATATGACATGTAAATAATGAAAATAACTAATAAAAAAAAGAAAAAAACTTTAAGGTAATTAGTCAGATATAAAAAACAAAAGAAAAATGATGACAGTGATACATTTTTTTCCAAGAGTACAAAGACTGAAGATGTATTATGTGTTTGGCGAGAATGGTACCTCAAATTTCCACCTCATCCTGGCTTGTGAAAGAAGGCACAATACCATGTCAGTGCTGGGCAGTGCCAGGAGCAGCGACTCTCAGTGAGCCTGCCGACCCAGGGGAAACAAGAGGGACTACAGTGTGCTGTCTGGTAAAGGGGTCCAGGGGACTAGATACACTGCACGTACTTCCAACTTAGAAGACAAGAAGCATCTAAATAGTTTATTGGGTACACACACACACACACACACACACACACACACACACACACAAAGAATCGGGACTAGGGAGGTGGCTCTGTTGGTAAAGTGCTTGCTTGCTCTGTAATCCTGGAGATGGTGTCTTTGTTAGGGTTTTACTGCTATGAAGAGATATTATGACCATGGTAACTTTTATAAAGGAAAACACTTAATTGGGGCTGGCTTACAGTTCAGAGTTTAGTCCTTTATCATCATGGTAGGAAGCATGGTGGCAGGCAGGCAGGCAGACATGGTGCTAGAGAAGGAGCTGAGAGTTCTACATCTGGATCCACAGGCAGCAAGCAGACAAAAGGAACTGAGACACGTTTCCTCCAGCAAGGCCACCCCTCCTAATAGTGCCACTTCTTATGGGGATCTGGGGCCATTTTCATCCTAACTACCACAGAGGGAGAAGGGTCACAAAAGCTTATTGGCCAGCTAGTCTCCCTGACTTGGTGAGTTCCAGGTTCAGTGAGAGATCTTGTCTCAAAAAAGGAAGGTAGGCACCAACAGAGGAAGACGGTGGACATCAACCTTTGGCATACAGAGGCACACAGGAACACACATATACATGCATACATCACACATACACATAGACATATTTATTTGAGTTTGAAATTCAGAAGCTCAAATGAGTATGCTGAACAACAACAACTAAAAATTAAAGGCAGATTCTTTTCCTGATAAAATTAATGCTAGAAAGCAGTAATGTTGGAGATCTCCTATTCTTAACCTCCACTTATTTTTCTTACTGTGGATACATACCATAAAGAATGATATGTTACTCTATAATGTATATCAGGAAAGAAATTGGAAAGTTATGATCAAACCTTGAAAATATTCTTTTACAAGCATTAGTATTTCTTATCTAAATATGATTAAAATCATGACTTCATTAATAAGTATTTTAAATTAAGAAATATAAACAAGGGCTGGCGAGATGGCTCAGTGGGTAAGAGCACTGACTGCTCTTCTGAAGGTTCAGATCCCAGAACCACATGGTAGTTCACAACCACCTGTAATGAGATCTGATGCCCTCTTCTGGTGCGTCTAAAGACAGCTACAGTGAATTATGCCAGAGCAACTGGGGCTGGCAGAGGTCCTGAGTTCAATTCCCAGCAACCACACACATGATAGATCACTGCCATCTGTTCAGCTACAGTGTACTCATACACATAAAATAAAATAAATATTTTAAAAAAGAACTATTAAACAAAATTTGAGGAACTGAATGTTACTGTTCAAGCATAATCACAGATAACATTTTGTGCAGAATGGACTCTTTATCTTGGTTAAGGCACAGGCCAATTATTATTGTGGGTTTTGGATTTTGCTACCTCCATTTGAACATAGTTTTATGCTATAATTTGAATATATTCCTATTTTAATGGCTAGATAGAAAACCTAAGCTAAACTAGTTTTTAAAATTGGGAATTCAGAACAGCTGGTTATTTCTAATTTCTCAATATCACTTTTTTTCATTTTAAAAATGTGATGGTGGTTTTGCTACTAGCTGTTTGCTTTTTGAGACAGGTTCTCACTACACAGCCTGTACCTCAAACTCACTACGGATCATAGGACGGTCTGAAACTTTCAGTCTGTCTAACTTTGACTCCTACTGAGATTACAGGGCCATGCCACCACACCCAGCAACACTTTTTGGTACAAAAGTGTATTTACTCTAGGTAAACTTCTAGCTAGAAAATCACTGCAACAAAGACTTTAACTCTCTCAGTCCCCCTCTCTTCCTTGTTCTGTGTGCGTGCGTGTGTGTGTGTGTGTGTGTGTGTGTGTGTGCGTATGTGTGTGCATATGTGTGTGTGTATGTATATAATTTGTACACATGAATGCAGATGCCTGTGGAGGCCAGAAGAGGTATCAGATCCTCCAGAGCTGGAGGTAAAAGCATTTGTGAGCCACCCCGACACTGGTATTACATACTGAAGTAGGGTCTTCTGCCTAAGCAATCCACTCTTCACCACTGAGCTTTCTGTCTACTTTCTTGGTACTCAGTACCTACACAAACTGTGGGTCATGACCCCGGGAGTCCGACTGAGCCTTTCATGGGGTCATATATTAGATATCCTGCATATTGGATACTTATGTTATGATTCACAACAGTGTCAAAATTAGAGTTATGAAGTAGCAATAAAATAATGTTATGGCTGGGGGTCACCACAACAGGGGGGACTGTATTAAAAGGTCGCAGCATTAAGATTAAGAAATACTGGTCTATGATAGCATAATCTCTGTGAAGAAACTTTAAGCTATGTTCAAGAATACAGAAAAAAAAAGTGAGGAACATATAATGAAAAAAAATTTACCAAGATATTGTACAAATGTTAGAATTAGCAGACAAGGTCTGTAAAGCAACTATTACAAATATTTTCAAATTTTCTGTTTACTTTTTAAAGTCATAGTTTCACTCAGCTGGCTTTTTCCTTTCTCCCTTTCTTCATTCCTTTCCTTTTTTATTCAGCCCAAGACCCCAGAGCACAGAACACCACCATGGTCAGGATGGATCTTCTCCCTTGATTAATTCTCTCTGAACAAGCCCTCAGATACATACTCACAGGCATGTGTTATAACCTGCCTGGATATTTGTCATAAAGTTCACTCAAGCTGACAACTAGAATCAGCATCCATTCCCAAGAATGGGGACACACTCCTTTCTTGTTTTGGACAGCTTAAGTTCAGGTTTTCTAGATGTTGGCTTTCTGGACCCATTTCAGTGGCCCCTTCCACAGGTTTGCCAGCGTCTGGCCCAGTACAAAAGTTACATCATCGTCTTTCCTAGTGGCACTTGGACTGAGTCATGTTATCATCATCTCAGGACTTCAGCCTTCAGACAACTGGTCCTGGGGCTTCTCCGTTCCCACAATCACACAAGCCTCCTTCCTCATATAAAGCAAGAAATACTTCAAAAGCTGTGATTGTTTATCTCTGCATAAACATCCTTTATAAACGTGGAATAAAAAGCGAGGGGCATTATGACCAGGCAAACGGCAATATGGGACATGATAAGTGACATTTTTCAAGTTCAAGAAATGACAGCAGATAGAAACTTGGATCTATTCAAATGAGTAAATTATGCTGGAACTGGAAATATGGGCAAAAAATGTAGAAGTACTTTTTCTTATTTTCTTTCAGAGAAAGCCAGCTGCTTAACAATCTGGGATTTTATCATGTGTACAAGTAAAACTGTCAAAAGATGGGCAATAGGGATATACTTTGTAAGTTCTAACATTTTGTCTAAAATGTTGTAAGATAAAATGTTACATGTAATAGATGGTGTTAAGGATGCATAATCAACTTCTAGATGTTACCAAGGAGCACAAAAATAACAGAGTAAACCCAAAATGTCAATAAAGGAGGGAAGAAACATGGGAAACAAGAAATATTCAGCGGAAAGGAGAGCAGGACATAAGTGAAATAAACATTATAAAGAAATCGCCAGGCGGTGGTGGCGCACACCTTTAATCCCAGCACTTGGGAGGTAGAGGCAGGTGGATTTCTGAGTTTGAGGCCAGCCTGGACTACAGAGTGAGTTCCAGGACAGCTAGGGCTATACAGAGAAACCCTGTCTCGAAAAACAACAAAACAAACAAACAAAACAAACAAACAAACAAACAAAAAGAAATAAATAAACATCTCAGTAGGCCACTCAGCTAGTCACAGGACCACTCACCATGAACTGCAGCTGGCAAGGAGAGATTTCAGCTGTGTATGATGATCCATCCCTACAATCTCAGCACCAGGCAAGCTGAGGCAGGACAAGCATGAATTTAAGGCCAGTTTGGGCACATGGTGAGAACTGTCTCGAAACAAAACAAAATAAAAAATGCAAAAATTGCAGGTATAACTACTTAGAAATAAAATGACCTTTATGTCCAGGACATTAAATAGATGATAGTTACTACCTTAATTGCATTTGCCCAAATTATACATAACAGCTTTGGAGTATCCCGTAAAAGTGACTCGGGTATAGACCCAGGAGGAAGTCATAGAACACAAGGGCAATTGATGGTTGCCACTTGCTGATTCCTCACTATATGAGGGAACTACCTCAATTGTATCCATCTATGGAGCAGTAGATTGAGGCCTAGAAAGGTTAAGTTGTATGCCTGGGGTCACATGCTTACTAATGGGCTGACTCTTGTAACCGCTCTGTGTCGCCTGTCTACTCAAAGCTGCTGATGGTACTGCATCACTGAGGGAGGATTCTACTTCAACAGAAAGAAGGTGCCCAGCAAGAGCAAGAGGCAAAGAGCAGTAGCAGCCAGCATGCATGCACCTTGGCGACAGGCTTACACGACTAGGAGAGCTGAAGATTCTGTGTCCTTGGCATGGATACATGGGACTCACTCTCTGAAGGAGAAAACTGTTCCTGGAGACTTTCCCAATGAACCCCTCTTGCTTTAGTCTGGGGTTCAGTAAGCAACCTTCTGACTCTTGGCAAAGAAGGCCCTCGTGAAGGCATGAGAAAAGTCTAGACCCTTTGGCAGCTGGCTTCTGTTCCAGACCTTGCTCAATGTTTAAGCATGACTCAGTTCCTGCTGAGCTCTCGCTCCTTGACACAGACTGAAATAAGGACCTTAAGCCTTAGAGACCTTTTCAGTTCTGCTTTAGGACAATCTCGTCAAGGCGAGGCTCTCAAAGAAGATACACTGAGCTGTCTGGGACTCGGTGGCCACCTAGACATTCCTCTTAACATTTTTTTTGTTCTTACTACAATAAGATGATCGACATTTAAAAACGGGTATAAAAGACTGTAAGCGTGCTGGAGAGCACATACGTGGGAAGCTGCCCAGAAGTGAAATTCATTAACTTTCACCAAATTATTTATCAAGGAATATTCCTTGGGGTGGGGAGGGCTCTGCAGTTTCAGGAGTCAACCCAAGTAGCATGAAAACAACTGTGGTTAAAGGTCCCTCGAACCACAGGTACCAGCAAGACAAGGTAATCCGCCACAGTTGGGTGTGTGAGTAAACATAGTCGGTCTGAGCAAGACTCGGCCAAAGGGTCAAGGAACAGGTGGGGCTGTGTAAATCCTTGGTTAATGTGCACGGATGGCAGACAGTCCTGAGTTTCTATTAAAGGCTCACTGAAATAACCTGGCCATGAAGAAACTCTCGAATGCTGCCACCAAAGCTACCTGCGAGCACAGTCAGCATCTGCCCACACTTAACTCATCCCACCACCTTTCTGGGCAATTGTTCTGAGCCCTCTTTAGCCCTAGAGACGTGGTTCTTGTACTGCATGGGACCCTCTCAAATGCCCTCTCCAGGTATTCACGTCACTAGCTTCCTCTGCTCAGTTGGATCTTGGCTCCAATGTCATATTAGTTAATATGATTTCTCCAACCTCTGTGTGTGTGTGTGTGTGTGTATGTATATGTGTGTTAATGCATTTGCTATTTGTCTCCCCTTGGCAGAAGAGACCCTACCAGCACAAGATTTCCCTGTTTCTACTTCTCTTATACCCACAGAATTTAGAATAGTGCCTGGGAAGACTTGTAACTCAAAGTCTAACAGGGAAGGAGACCTATGCTAACAGACCTCCGAGGCGCTGTTACATCAGCAGGCCCTGGCTGTTGGAGGAAGCACCGTAGAGCAGGATCAGAGGGTAAGGCTTGCAGCAGGTGCAGAAACTCAGGACACAGCTGTGCTGTGGAGGAGCCCTGCACAGCTGTGAGAAGGCAACTGAATGGTGATAGGGACAAAGAGAGACAGTTTGTCACAGAAGGAAAAACATGAGCCTGGGTAAGGAGTCACCCAGGTTAGATGACATGGTTAGATCTGCCTTTTAAAGAAACAGTAACAGGTGTAGGTGTGTGTGTGTGTGTGTGTGAGCATGTATGTGAGTATGCATGCACAGGAATGTGTGTGTATATGTGTGCATATGTGTGTGGAGGTATTGGGGTGTGTATGTGCATGCACATGTGTGTATATGTGTGTGTGAGAGCATGTATGCGAGTGTACATGCACATGTGTGTGTATGTGTGCATGTGTGGGGAGGTATTGGGGGTGTGCATGTGCATATATGTAAATATGTGTGTATGTGTGTGTGTAGCATGTGTGCATTATGAATGTGTGTGTGTGTGTGTGCATATACACAGAAGATTCTGTAGCACAGAGAACATTTAAAAGATGACTTTAAAAGTTCCCATAACGGGCCAACTAAGGCAGTAGGCTTAGATATGGGGCAAACAGGCATTTCACTGGAAACTGAGCCTCTTCTCCTAGACCCTTCTGTTCAGTGTCATCTCCCACAGAAGCATCTCATACACACAAGCACAAAAGCAAGGAGGAGTATTCCAGCACTGTCTCCTTTCCCCTCTCATCCTCTCTCAGGGATGGTTGTATGCAGAAAGCAGAGCACTCGATTAGAATGCTGTCTGTCTGCCCACCTCTGGATCAGCATCATTTTGAAGTCAAATCTCTGTCCATGGCATCTCTCAGCAACTACAGACCTTACCCTAAGAAGGTGACAGGCTCAAGCACGGCTCACTTCTGTCCACACCCACACAGATGAGGGAAGGCTCAGCCCTGCTACCAGAAACAGTAAGAAGCTTAGCCTTCCACCATGGTCCCATTTTCCACTTAAAAAGGGAACAGCATTTTCCTAGGCTCCTGTAGTCTTTCCCTAACTGGCAGTGCCCAGCTGGAGAGAGCCTGTCCAATGGCAATGCTCATGACTTCTGCTTCTCATTCTTAAAATGGCCAGAAGTGCCATTACTGTGTCTGAATGCAGAGCATCAATGTGGGTTAGTTAGGCAGAGCAACACTGGAGCGCCTTGTCCCAATTAAGCACCGTGTTCTAACCACATCTGGTAATAACACTCCCAAGAGAACACTGGGTCCCTCAGGCCACGGTGCTTTTCTGCTGGTTTCCTCTGCCCTCTTCCCACCTGTGAATACACTATGCTCACTCCTGCCCTTCCCTTCCCTCAGCTCTGGGCCCAGAGTGTCCCGCTCTTTTTCTTCTCCTGACTTTTCTTCAGTGCCTTCCTCATCCTCCCTTGTCTCATTTTCCTTTAAGTCACAGTTTATAACAATTTAGTTTCTGGCACTCAAACGTATTTTTGGAGATTGTGTTATGTGTGTCTCATATTGCTTTGCTTGGACATTTTTTACCGTACAAGTCTGTTGTTTCTATATTCTGGGCTCTGGCTTTGTTTTTTCATAGGTTTGGGGGTATGTGAGAATGTGTGTGTGTTTCTAGTGCTTTTTCTTTGTTTTATTATTATTTGTTCTTTTTACTTGCCTGTTTTCTGAAGAGAGAGAGATAAGGCACGGAATTGGATAGGTGGGAAGGTGGGGGAGGGGAGACCATGCTAAGAATATATTGTGTAAAAAAATTTTATTTTCCCTTTATTAAATGCATTTTTCCCCTCCCTCTACTCCTTCCAGCTCCACCTCACCCCTCCCCAACCAGAGTCACTCCCTTTCTGTCTCTCATTACAAAATAACAGGCTTCTAAGAGGTAACAACAAAGTATAACAAAAAAAAATATAATAAGATAAAATAAAAACCATCATACTGATGTTATGGGTCAACTGGATTGTTTGGGGATTTCTGTAGGACCCTTTCGGCCAACAGCTCAACTGGATAAAACCCAGTCCTGGTACCAGAAGCTTTTGTAACAAGAGATGGCCAGTTAGGGTTCCATCTCTCACTATTTGGAGACCTCACTAGGATCACATTCACACCTTATGGGAAGTTTCACTGCACTGCCCCTCAGTTCTAGCTGTCCCTCCCACATTCCCTCCCTCACGCCCACACCCCTCCCCCTTCCCTCCTGATCCTCCTGTGCTCATGCCCTCCTCTCCTCCCTGTTCCAGCCCACCCGGAAAATCTATTCTCTCTCCCTCTCCCAGGGGAATCCTGGAGTCCCCACTAGTGCCATCCTCTATGCCTAACAAACAAAGTTCACTCTCCCCTTTTATGCATGGCCCCTCAGAAGCACCATCTCAACACACGGAGTAAGTGGATCTTGTCATGGAGGTCAAGAGCATGCGAACTCAGTCAGCTCTCACCAGCACCCGTGTATGCCCTGAATATGTGACAATCAATAACGCATAAGTGCCCTTGACTTTTTCTTTCATACTAGCAACAACCTCATTCAATTCATTTATTCATTTATGTTTGGATTTTCAAGACAGTTTTTTGGTTTTGTTTGTTTTTATAGCCTTGGCTGTCCTCAAACTCACACAGATCTGCCTTCCTGCTGGGATTAAGCCGTGCCCCACTCCTCCTGGCTGAGACTGGATATTCTTAACCATACAGGTGTGGAGAAAGAAATGATCTTGTGATGGCTGCAGTGCAAAAGTAACTGAGTTCTTTTGAAGAAAACATAATTCACTAAAAATATAACCTCCTATCTTTTTATTCTGGTTAGATTCATCACCAAAGATTATACTCAACACCATTTGAGTGATTACCTCCTATTGAGACCACAACAGCAGTGAAGATGGGGAGCTGTTGGGTCACACAGACAGCTAGACTCAAAGTCCCTCTCCACTAGAACCTGGCTGGGAGCACGGGGACCACCAATTCTCAGTGAGCACACCTGTGCCACCGTTTCTGTGAGACTGCTCTTCTCTTCCCTGCTAGAATATATGGTATGAGTGCGAGTCGACTTCTGGCCAAAGTAATCCTCTTGACAAGTTTGGCAAGAGGGACCCACCATTTCTCACCACTAGGCATAGGACTCTCCTTCGGCCTAAGTCACTTCTGGCCTTTTGCTAACAGAAATACGGAAGGAGAGAGGGACTTTTCCTGGGCACCCTCTAAGCTGTGAGGATTGAAGCTTGGAGCTAGCTGTATAGCCTCAGTAGCTGTGTGCTTGAAAGAATAAAGCAGGCATGCAGAATCATTCCCAGTTCTGCTTGTGCCCTGCTCAGTGCAACGTTATTAAACACTCCAGGCAGCTGACCACTGAGGAGAAAAACAACTGCAGCTGGGCTGCTGACACTTTCTATTAAAGGAGTCTCAGTTTTAACTCTCCGTAGCCTCATTTGCCAAGCGGGGAAGCAGGTCACGCCTTCCTCTGCACACAGCCGAAGCGACCCTGTCTCACGTGGCTTGGCGTGGCTTGGCATTAGCAAACTCTGGAACCTCAGAAGAGCCTCCGTGAGCCCTCCGCTTTTCACTCTTTCATTCCTAAAAGACCAGTACCATGCTGACAACACTGGAGATGCAGTGTGCACTCCTTGCTGTGGGCCTGGGCGGTTCTTTTCCAGCCTGGAGCCCCTTCCTCCAGTTCTCAGCTTAGGTTCTCTATTCCAATGATTTTCATTTTTACAGTAAGCTGCAGCCGTCAGTGGTGGAGCTGTGCCCTGGGGGTTCCCTTCCCATTGTTCCAGGATGGTGCTCATCTCTCAACTACAGATGCCTTCTCTATGCTCTCAGGATGGTGCTCATCTCTCAACTACAGATGCTTTGTCTATGCTCTCCGTGTCTGCAACTTTAACCCTGTTCACATGCCTCACCTCACCAAGCTTCACACATTTCCTACCCCGTGGTTCTCTTACTGCAGACAAGCACAGGGAGCAGTGGCCATACCATACCCATTACGAACAAATTAGCCCATCATTTCACTCAAGATCTATTTAAAGATCTATTTAAAATGGCACAGATTTACTGCTCTCATATACATGTGCACGAGTGCACACACACACACACACACACACACACACACACACACACACACAAGACTCTAGAGTATAAGCTTCATGAGAACAGGGATTCTGACAGCTTTGTTTATAAGTGATCCCAGCACAAAGCAGTCACAGCATAAACGTGTGCTGAGTGAATGAATGGACATGACGTCAGCTCCTTGTCTGGAGGTTGCGGGTGGGGCGTTAATATAGTCTGGAGCAGGACTATTGGATAAAGAACCATTTGCACTTACTTGGCGCAGCGTACCCAGTGCGTGTGTCGGTACAGGGAGTAGAGGAAGCGCTGACGGTACATACTCCATACTTTAATGGATTTGTCTTCAGATGCTGTAACCAAGAACTGGCCATCAGCTGAAAAGTCCACGCTTCGAACTGGTGCTGTGTGTGCTTTAAATTCTGAAGACTTCCCTTTCCTGAAAACACAGTTGAACAGTAATAAATTATTTGATTTAATACTCAGTCACCGTCGGGGCAGTGGTGGCGCACGCCTTTAATCCCAGCACTTGGGAGGCAGAGGCAGGTGGATTTCTGAGCTCGAGGCCAGCCTGGTCTACAGAGTGAGTTCCAGGACATCCAGGACTACACAGAGAAACCCTGTCTCGAAAAACAAAACAAAACAAAAACCAAAAAAACAACAACAAAAAAAACGCAGTCACCATGAAGAAATAGAAACATTAACAGCTTAATGCACACAGAACTTTAAGAAAGTATGTGAAGGCCATGTACTGTGGGCGGAACCCTTCAGTTTCTGTAGTGTGCTGGCTTGCCTCATGGAAATCCCAGCTGACACTTGACTTCCAGAGGCTGCTTGCCCTGCCCTAAGATGCACAGCTGCATAGAAGCTGGGAACCAGCAGCTACACTGCACTTTGTGGTACTCTAGAAACAGCAATTTGTAGTTTAAAGGCGTTTCAGTTCCGAGGAGCGAGGTTGATTTAAAACCCATAGCCCCGAGGCACAGGTTTGAACCTGAGGAGTTCCTTGAGCTGACAGTCTGGGCGGGGAGGAGGTATTTTCTGTGCTACACGTTTTTATACAGAATGTCTCCTGAGAATCTCCCTTTCCCCTACTCCTCCAGCCTATAGTGACCAATTACTGAGGCCCAGTGTGTACCTATGGCCTTGCTAACCCCATGGCTGCAATCTTATACTCATGAACAAAACAAGGGTGCTTTCAAATTACAGGTCCATGTTATTTTCTTGAGTGGGGAAGGAGAAAAGATAACAGAGCAGTGGAGAATACAATGTGAGCATTGTACTGGAGCAAAATCTGTTGAAAAGCAGATGCAGGCTGGTCACTCTGGAGAAGCCATTGCCCACATGTGAGTGCGCTCTCTTCTTCCCTACAGCTTTCCTGTTAAGGTGGGCTAAGTTAAAATCTCTGCAAACACTCCTGGTCCTCTTCACTTCAAAGAAGAAGAATCAGCCGCTCCAAGGTGCTGAGTTCCAAGGGGAAAATTAGGAACTGTCAGTGTTGTTTTTGAGGCATGGCCATGCTGCACTCTAAGGAGGACCTGGCCACCTTGGCATTTAGAAAATTGTTTCCTACATGGTACATGGGGAGTCTGCCATGATGCTCACAAAAGAAAAGACAACAGAACTCAGCCAGACATCTGTCTTAGGTTCTCAAATCTCAGATGCTCACATGACCTTGAAACACCTGTAGCTCACCCTGTATTTTTTTATCTTGGGGGCAACAACAGCATGGCTGTGTGAGAGGAGCCAAGAGAAATGATATGCACTACATCAACAGAGCCTGTGGTTACCTCTTCTTCCACATCCCCTGAATAGCTAGCCCTCTTCTTACTACACCAGTTCTGCTTGCCCTCAGGAACTTACATCCTTCACACCCTTCACCTAGATTACTGCAAAGCCTCTTAAACAGTTTCCCTGCTCTAATCTCTACCCATCCA
>NW_022196910.1:26687922-26732597 GCF_008632895.1 Mastomys coucha | reverse complement strand
CCCCCCCCCCCCCGCCCAGTCACCTACATAGTGTGCGTGTCACTTGTTGAAAGGTAATGCCAAGCTCATAAAAGCCCAGTGTAAACACGTAACTGGCTCCCTCATTGTAAAGTACAACGCCTTAAGCTCACTGGCAGGATATCCGGCCACTGAGGCTGACTTTGTTCCCAGAGTGGTCACAGTGCTTCAAACGCAGCTGTGCCTCTGCGGTCCTGCTTAGGAAGACTGTTTTCCACTGCGGGCCTCTGACCAAACTGCTCCTGACCTACAACAAGGATGTGAATTACTACAGTGTATCTTGACTTTTAAAAATGTAACAATTTCTCTTCTACTAACCAGTGAGTTCTGAGGACAGGGATGACATTACTCATCTCTGTGAGACCACCATTTAACATATGTCAGTATACAGAAAGAGTTCAAGAACAGTCTGTACTCAATACTTTAAAACTTCTTGGATTCAGTCTGGCTTGCCCATCCAGTGGCCTACAGAGGCAAATATCACTTTATCATTAATTTCTATCACCAGGCATATGATAATACATATGCAATGATTGATATTACCAATCCAGAACAGTATATTCAAGGGCTCCATTTCAGCTCATTTTCAAGGGGAAGTCTTGTGAGAAGGCATCAGGTACACCTTAGCTTGCTCTCCTTCAATCACAGAGATAGCAAACGAAAGGCTTGTCCTCTCTAGTGACCAAGAAGCCACAGCCACAGTCAAGGTCATAAAAATACTTGCTGAATTCCAGTCTCCACTCTACCCACAGACTGTAGTACCACAGGCATCCTTTCTAGGGCCTCCCCAGCTGGGCTGGCCCGACCTGCACAGGAAGCTCAGCAGATGCCAGGGCAGCAGAATTCTTGTGTTGTTGGCTGGGCTGCTCCTCTCTTCTGAATCCATTCAGATTTTTGTGACTACTCTGTCTGGCACAAGTGGTACTGTGCAGTTGAGGGCCTAGTCCTTAACAGGTCCAGCAGCTTTTGCTGTTACAGTCCTGGAGCTGACTGTCACTCTGGGAAAGTCTAGGCTATCCCACTGGAAGAGCAGGCTCAAGGAAAATCAAGGTCCCAGACTTGTGACTGAGGTACACACTTCTGATCAGCTGCCAGCTCATAAGAAGCTGTCTGCATATCCTCAGCCAACACCACACAAGGAAAAAAACACTCCAAATACTCATAGAATAAAGAGAGGTGATGGTTTTTGGATTAAGGTGCTCACTATGGGGGATTTTAAACAGCAATAGGTAACTAATCACTGATATATAAATTCCCCATTGCCCTGGCCTGTGATCTTATTTAGAAAGAGAAACCAAGGTACAGAAATACAAATCACTTTGTAGATATATATACACCAAGTTAATGATTCAGTGAGATTTTAGCACACCTACCCTGCTAAGCTTTGACTCCTGAGATGTCAAATCACTTACATACAAAAGGCTGCAACTCTTTAAACAATGAACTGTTCTAGATTTCCAAGGCTAAGGATTTTATAGCACATGTTTCTGCCTGAACCCTAAGACCTCCCCTTCCTCCTCTGAATTTCCTGACAGTCCACACACATTTCTGTGTCAATTCTTGCCAAGAGCTTTTACTTCTGATAGTATATCACTCAGACTTTTCAGAGCAGAATTCCCCTTGGGTGGTGGCAGAATCAAGTTCCTAGTGGCAGGCGATCACTTGTAAGCTTTCTTCCTCCATAGGTGCCCGGCCCATTTAGCTATACACTGCAAATCAAATCCTGCCACAGTAGAGTCGAGGGAAATGCTGACACTCCCATCCTCTGGTACAGGACAGAGGAAAGTGACAGTACATACAGAGCTCATTAGAAAAGCAGTCTAGAAAAAGTTGGAGGTAGCTATGTGATACAAGGATAGCTGAACAGGGGTAGCTACTGCAGCTGTTGGTGGGGGTGGTGAGGGAGTGGGGCTATTCATTTTTTATGGATGTTTGAAATTTTATATACTTAGAATTTAAAACTTAAAAGATATCCTAACTACAAAACTTTTACAACAGACAGGCTAGCAGCTCATGTCTGAACAGAAGATTGATTATCAAATAATATAACTTCAGCGAATGTATTAATATAGTATATATTAATATATATGAATGGCTTTTTGAGACAGGGTTTCTCTGTATAGCCCTGGCTGTCTGGGAACTTACTCTGTGTACCAGGTTGGCCTTGAACTCAGGCCTTTGTCCGCCTCCTGAGTGTTGAGATTACAGGTATATGTCACCATACCTAACAATGATTTATGTATTTGTCAGAAATGTTTTAAACAAGAAGATTCTAGAGCTCCACAATGAATGATAACAATCAAAGGATGCTCCAGGCACAGGGGTGTCAGCAGGGTCACCAGGGCCCTTAAAAACCCTGACTGGGTGGGCACTGTGGGGCTAATAATGACCTTCTGATATATGATACTGTGTTTCTTTCAGACTGACATCAATATTTCTAGCCATCTCCCAAAGCTTCTTATATATTGTGCATATCTCCAGGTTACAAATGAGTTTTCAAAAAGAGGACATAATTTTGAGTTGAATTTTGAGAAACTTGTGTGAGATAGTTTGCTTTAAAGCCAGGGCAGTGTGCCTGTTACCCTGTTACCCCGATGAGTGCAGGTCACTAGGGAGCTGAAGCATCCCCAAGAGGCACATTAGGAGCAGTCAGGCCTCAGCACCTCCTACAGCTCCAACCCAGACCCCATCAGTGTTTGCTCCTCTTACCTGTCAAGAACCCAGAGTCTAACCGTTCTGTCTCTCGAGGCAGAGGCTAATAGGTTTCCTTGTGGAGAGAACTGCAGGCTGGTCACAACATCCTTGTGGCCCACATATCTGTAAGCTCTAGTGTGTGGCTTCAAACTCCACAGCATGAGAAAGGTGTCCCACGAAGCAGTAGCTGTCAGAAAAGAGAAGAATAGATTGGTGCTGAGATACGGGTGCATTCATGCTTGGTCAACAAGAAGAAGACAGAGAAGTCGGGGGTGGTAGGGCTGGCCAGGTAATGACGGAAATATTATATTATTTAAAAATATTAAAATTTTATTATGAGTCTTCTAAGTTGGTAGTGTCCTGCTCCCCAGCAGAATGCTAGCCGCAGTGTCTAAGGAGAGCTCAGGGACTGCCCCCCTATAAGAAGGGGCACACTGGAGTAAAGTGCATTAGTCAACCTCCCTCAGTGTTTCAGAGGGACGATGAGGTACTTAAAAAAAGCTGTGGATATGAGCTCACACAGAAGTCATATGTTAAACAGCACTAATACACTCTTAGCCCAATCCCACCTGTTAATATTTTGTCTGTATATCTTTGGTCCTTCTCTTTGCACATGAACATATGGGTATGCAGAGACAATTTTTTCTTGAACCATTTGAAGATGTGTTATGTACATCACAGCATCCTTATTCCTAAAAGTTTCTGTGTGCTTGCCCTAAGAATATGGCTCTTCTCTCACACAGCCACAGTATGGGTAAGCTTAGGAAACTTATCACCCACCAAAGGCACCCTACCTTTGTCAGTTGACCCAGAAGATGGAAGAGATGACCTTCAAAATATGTTTCTGCTCTGTGATTTTATGACATTTGATGATTAATCAAAAGAACTGTGTGTCAGACGTTAGCTTAAAAATCTTTAAGTGGAGGAAATATGAATGTGATCAACAGTGGAAATAAATTCCTTGACAAAGGTGGATTTAACTCATGCCTAAAAAACAAGTTCTGTTATACACACATCCCAGAACAGGCCCAACAACAAGGCCTCGCAGGGCCAAGGGGGCATGGCGAGGCATAGACACACGCCTTACTCCAAGTGGGAGAGGAGAATTGTCACTGACATAGGAGAAGAGATTTCCTTTTTCACATGAATCCATTCTGTATGTATTACAGATAAAATGTCATGGTAAGACTAAGCTTTTAGAGAACCTAGAGTAGCTTTCTGATTGAGGGAAGCTAAGTGTATTTAAACAACATATATAAACTGTCCATCATAAAGAAAATAACATTTTGTGCTGCAGTTAAATGAAAATAAAGTTCCTTGAAAAAAGAAAAAAAAAATCACTGTAGGCAGCATGTGGCAGCACATGCCTTTAAATCCCAGTGCCTGGAGGAAGAAGCAGGCCGATCTTATGAGTTTGAGAATTGCCTGGCCTACATAGTTTCAGGCCTGCCAAAGCTGCAGAGTGAGACCCCTGTTGAAGAAAGAAAGAGAGAGAGAGAAACAGAAACAGAAACAGAGACAGAGAGACAGAGAGGAAGGAAGGAAGGGAGGGAGGGAGGAAAGGAGGGGAGGAGGGAGGGTGAGAAGGGAGGGAGGGAGAAAGGGAAGAAGGAAGGAGAGAACCCCAAAACAAAACAAAAACCCACTACTCGGCTGAGCATGGTTGATCATGTTGGCAATCCCAGCCCTCAGGAGGTGGAAGCAGAAAGAGTTTACATGACTTAGAGTCCAGCCTGGGCTACAAAGAGTATATTACAGGTTAGACTGAGCTACATAGGAAGCACCTATCTCAACACACACACACACACACACACACACACACACACACACACACACACACACACACCCTTATTCAAACGTTTCACATTGAAAGAGTCAATGAGTCCCTGAGGACATGTACCGAGCAGAACTCTCCCGTCCTGCTGGCTGGTATCAGAAGAGGAATATATCCCTACCAATGAACTCAGCAGTTACACTCCAACCTGCATACCAAACAGAACTTATGTACATTTCACAAATAGCATGTCAGTGTTTGTAGCAGAACTGTTCAAACTAGAAACTCACTACCATCAAACAAAATAGTAAGTTCATGCTGTAGTCCTTCTTGTATAACTAAGTCTCACTTATATAATGCTTAAGAAGCGAATTAACTTAGGAAGTTATTTATGAACTTATGAAACTAGATTGTATAGATGACAGGGAGCTTTTAGAAGAGTACATAGCAAAGTTTGCTTAAGTAGGATTTAAGATTACCCACCATCAACAGAATGACTTGAAGAATGCTGTAAGAAACTTCAACCAGGCCCATATAGTCAAGATTTGGCTAGCAGTTTGTAGTATTATTAGGAGGTAGTAGATCTTTAAGAGGTGGGCCCCGGTGGGAGGGGTTAGGTTATGGGGGAAGACTTTGAAGGAGTATTCGGACACCAGACCTTCCTGTCTGTTTCCCAGTCACCAAGATAGGAGCAGCTTCCTCTATCATGCGCTGCTGCCGTGACACACTGCATTAGCACAGGCCCCAAAGGGACAGAGGTAACTTGGTGACCAACAGAAATCTCCACAACCAGAAGGCCAAGCACACTTTGCTTCCTTTGAATCGCTAATCTCAAGTAATTTTTAGAGTAAGTCAAAGCTGGCAATGACTTCCTAGTGGTGAGGCTTCTTACCTGTAGGGTTACTTTAACAGAGCTTTAATCACCCAGAAAACAGAGGGAGCATAGACTCTAGGATTACTATTAGGCAGTTTGGAGGGGACCCTGATCTTAAAAGGCCCAAGGCTGTGGAAATCAGAGGGGTAGAAACTATGGGCTTTGTTAATGGATTTGAGGAAGAGAAGCAGAAGGATTCTGGTACCATGAAGCCAGGAAAACCCAAAGGTTATTTAATGAGATGGAAAGACCAGGATAAAAGGGGCCTACAGCAGAGCTTCTCACCCTTCCTAATGCTGCAACCCTTTATTGCGGCCCTCATGGTATGATAACCCCAATCATAAAACTATTTTTGTTGTTACATCATAACTGTCATTTTGCTACTGTTATGAATCATAATGTATATATATTTTTTGGGAGATAGAGGTTTGCCAAAGAGATTTTAACTCACAGGTTGAGAACCACTGGTCTAGAGACAGGATAGGGTGGAAACCAAGAGTTTATTCAGACACAGTAAACCAGAGAAGCTAATGAGACATAAGCACAAGTGTCAGGTAGAGAGTATGTAGCTGCCTGGAGACGAGAAAGCTGTTTTAACCTCAGTAGGACGGCTAGAAGATTAAGGTACATAAACAGATTTAAGTGAGATCTACTATTTATGGCACGCCCCAACAAAGACGCTTCAGTTACAAGTGTAGCTTGGTATACTTTGTTTTCTCTTACATTTTAGGAAAACAAAACATAAAAACTACTAACTTTTTTTTTTTTTTTTAAACAGGCCTGGAGAGATGGTTCAGCCATCAAGAGCACACTGGCTGCTCCTCTGGAGGACCTGGGTTCAATTCCCAGCACCCACACGACAGCTCACAACTGTCTGTAAACTCCAGCTCCAGAGGATTCCAAGCTTTTACACATGCATATAGGCAGGCAAACCACCTGAGCAAATACAATAAAAATAAATAATAAATCATTTAAAAAAGAAAAGAAAGCAAGGCATGACAGTACATACCTTTTATCCCAGCACTATGGGGGCAGAGGCAAGTGGGTCTCTGTGAGTTCAAGGCCAGCCTGGTCTACATAGCAAGTTCTAGGATAGCCAAGACTATTATACAGAGAAACCTAGTCTTGACAAAGCAAACAAACAAAACAACAAAAGTAAGAATATTCATACTAATATGTAAACCAGCATTGGTTCTCTCTCCTAAATTCCCTCCCTCCTTTGTTCTATCCACTCCCCTCACCCCCAGGGTCTCAGGTAGCCCAAGCTGGCCACAAGTTTGCCATGAGCCAATGATGACCTTCATTTCCAGACCTTCCTGCTTCCCAGCTGCTCTACGCATTACGGATGTGTGCAACCTCACCGAACCCTTAATCTTTCTTAATTAAGAACTGTTCTAGCAAACTCCAGCACCATTATAAAAAATAGTTTGCAAATATGAATATCACTGTGACTATAGGATTAGCCTCATACATTTCTATGGAACCACACCCTATGTAAACAATGCCACATCACTTAAGATGTTAGAGCTTAAAGTATTCACCATTCAACTGCTCTATTTTAAGATAAAATACCCAAGGAAGAATGTTAAGAAAAATGTTAGCTAGTAAATATACTAATATAAGAAAAACTTACACACACACACACACACACACACACACACACACACGCACACGCACACGCACACACACGTATAAAATACATTATCAAAATGGCAATCCATTGTTTGAGGAAGTTCTTATTAGGACACTGTGATGGTTTGTATATGCTTGACACTATTAGGAGGTGTGGCCTTGTTGGAGTAGATGTGTCACTGTGGGCGTGGTCTTAAAAGACCCTCATCCTAGCTTTCTAGAAGTGAGTCTTCCACTAGCACCCTTCAGATGAAGATGTAGAGCCCTCAGCTCTGCCTGCATCATGCCTGTCTAGATGCTGCCATGCTGCTATCTTGATGATAATGGACTGAACTTGTAAGCCAGCCCCAATTAAATGTTGTCTGTATAAGAGTTGCCTTGGGTGATGGTGTCTGATCACAGCAGTAAAACCCTAACTAAGACAGACACAGATGGACAAAGTCTGTTTTCCCAGTTAGGTTTCTCCATTGCTGTTGTAAAACACTAACCAAAACCAACTTAGGAGAGGAATGAGTTTATTTCATCTTACAACTCCCAATCTATCACTGAGGAAAGTCAGGGCAGGAACTCAATCGGGAACCTGGAGGCACAAATTGAAGCAGAGACCATGAAGGAGGGCCACTTAGTGGCTTGCTCTCAACAGTTTGCTCAGCCTGATCCTTACTGTAGCCAGGACCACCTGCTCAGGAGTGGCACTGGTCACATACCTTTCCATAGCAACCACCAAGCAAGAAAATGCCTTGCAGGGATACCACAGGCCAACCTGATGGAGGCAAATCTTCAACTGAGCCTCTCTCTTCCCAGGTGACTCTAGAATGTCAAGCTCTGCTGTCTCCAACCCTGCTGTCTCTGGGGGTGAGATTACAGACCTACTGGGAGTTTTCTTCATACTAACTGAAGGGTCAGTAGGGGCTGTTGTTGCTATTGTGTGCTTGGTTTGTCACCTGAAACAATAGGATCACTGACTGGTCAACCTGTGCTCTCTTCGTCATTCAGTTGACAAAAACTTACAGGTTTATCTGTCAGAAGTACTGTTTTCTAGAGCTAGGTATATAGCAGCATACACTTGTAACATTTCAGCATGTGGGCTGAGGCAGGGGGATTGTAAACTCAAGGCTAGCCAGAGCTATATCACAAGATCCTGTCTCAGAAAGCCAAAGCCCAAACAAAACCAAGATACTATTTTCTAAAGCTAGATGGGATTTTCTTCCATTTACATTATCTCATGTGTCTTTTCAGTTGGTAAAATCAGTACCTGATATAGAACTTGAATACTATGAAGAAAGGGCTCTTAATTGAACTTCCCTCTCCTTGGCCACAGGTTCTTCTCCTGGAGGACAACCACCAGGAATGGGAATTCTGTGAGCTCATGAACATCATGTGTCGTTCTCACGCACTCTGTATGTGAGGGACGACAAGCATTTGCTCTTCTGCACTCTGCCTCTACCCTTTCCCTCCTCCTCGGTATATTCGGGAGCTTTTGTTAATATATAGAAATATCTTACTCTGTTACCTTTTCTGATCTTGGTACATTTGAATGATGATAATTCCAAGCCTATCAAAAGATTCTTAGCCAGAACAAGAGACCTTTAATGATTTCCAATTAAGCTAGAACATAGTCACTCATGACTAAGAAATACTCTGTCCCTACTGAAACTGGGGCTTTAAGAAGTATTGGAGTCCTGTAGATTCTGCCCTCCAAAGAGATTAAGCTGTGTTATCTAGGAAGTAACACCGTGGACAGACACTATTTTGAGGCTGTGCTCAGTAACTTCTCAGGACCCCAACCTCTCCAATTCCAGATCTGGAACTGCTCAGCCAGTGGAACTTGCTGCTGCTGTTCTATTTCTCTGCTATCCTTCGGGGGTGGGGGGTGGCTAGGAAGAAAGCCAAGGTGTGGGGCTCACCTTGTGTGCCGCTCATTCTACAAAGGCCAGGGTTTTTACACTCTGGCTCAATGTCTGAAAAGGGTCACTGTGTATTAAAATTATCCTATTCAGGCTGATTGCAATCTTGTTGCTTTCATAAACACATCATTCGGATAAATCTGTAAAACAATTATTGCTGGGTGGAAGGCAGAGGACAGATACTAGATTCTTCTAAAGAGATACATATCCATTTATATCCTTAACATCATCATCATCATCACTACCACCACTACCACCACCATCATGTGTGTGTGTGAGAGAGAGGGAAGGGGAGAGAGAGAGAGAGAGAGAGAGAGAGAGACAGAGACAGAGACAGAGACAGAGACAGAGAGACAGAGAGGGACATAGACAGACAGACAGACAGACAGACATAATTTGTGGGTATATGTATCACAGGTGAGTGTGGAGGACAGAGGATAACTCTGTGGAGTCGGTTCTCTTCTTCCACCATTATGTGGGTCACAGGACTTAAACTCAGGTTGTCAGGCCTTACATGACAGATGCCATTGCTTGCTGCATCATCTTACTTGACCCATGACCCATGTCTATCCTTATAAGTTTGAATTATATGGTCTCTCAGGTCTTTCCCTTCTACAGTCAAGAGGAGCCAGGTAATTCAAATCTCCTTCGTTTTGAAAGCCTTGACTTTTGCACAGTTATTTCAGAAGCTCTTCTACGGTTTCTGTTTCTGCTCTTTGTTAGACACGCTTGCAGGCCCACACTCAGACCTGCTCCTGCATTTCAGCGGCTCAGTGGCCTTTGGGCCACAACAGAGAGTGACAGATTGCCTTCCTTAGGGAAAAATAAACATGGAAATGATAAGGCTTTCTCTGTCAATCATTAAAAAAATAAAATGTAATCCTCTGGTACACACATTTATAAACCCAAATGGATGAGGGCTGCTCAGTAAAATCACAGTATTCTAACTGCAACTACAAATGTAAACAGCTTAATCTGCTCAGAGTCTGTCTGTGCTCCCTGAGCACTGAGCCACGGTTTCATTAAGTAATGGTCCTCATTTAAACGTTCTCTGCCCTGGATGAGGAAAAACAAAGACAAAAATTCTCTGTGTAAAAGACCTGTGGGTGCTTTAAAAAATAAACTTTAGTAAGACAACCTGGAGAGAGGGGGAGGGATAGAGGGAAGGAGGGAGGAAAGAAGGAGAAGGAGGAGGAGGAAGAGAAGAAGAAGGAGAAGGAGAAGAGAGACAGACAGACAGACAGACAGGGGGTGCTGGAGAAAGGGAGGGTACAAACGCACACGTTCCTCGTGCTCCTTGCTTGGCTTCCTCCAGGTATGACCAGAAATTAAGCCTTAAGTCTGCGTTCATCAATCGTGGAGTAAACTTACGCTCCCATGGTGCTTTGCATATCCGCTTAGCTAAAGGCCCTATACTATGTTTTATCTTCTTTCTAAATGTGACCTGTGGGCCTGAGACTCATGGAAACATGATCTCTATTACAGCCAGAGGCCTCCTTAGCCACCTCCAACCTCATGTGACTGCCTGGGAACACCAAGTCTCCTGAAAGTCTTTAACACTGGCATCCTTTTTCTTTCACAGTTTACCCTTTTCGATCATGGCTGACTCTCTGCTCAATAGCTCAATTACTTATAACTCCTAGCACAATTAGTTTACTCAAGAAGACTACCTAAGGGTGGTGAGCTGGCATGGCCAATGCTTTGCCTCGGAAACATGAGGGCCTAAGTCCACCAACCCCCAGAAGCCATATTTAAAAAACAAAACAAAACAACAAAAACCCAAACCAACCAACCAAACCAGGCATACTAACATATACCTGTGAGCCCAGGGCTGGGAAGTGTTATTGGCCATCCTTGCCAAGTCAATGAGCTTCCCGCTCAGTGAAAGATCCTGTCTCAAAAAATAAAGGTAAAAACGAACAAGAAAAGATACCTGACATCAACCTCTGGCCTCACACTAATGTGTACACACATGTACCCATGCATAACCAAATTGGTTAGTATATATGCTACACACACACACACACACACACACACACACACACACACACACACATTGCACGTCACATAGACAAAACCAAACAAAGGTAGAAATGGCCCCTGAGGCTGTCTGCTGGCCTCTGGCCTCCACAAATAGAAGTACATAGGTGTGCCTCTCCCCAGTATCTGCCCTATTCAACACATGAATGGGGAAGGGGTTGTGTTGATGTTTAAAAAGGCCAAATCGCTAAGTGAGGCAGGCATTCAAGTGGAGGATTGGACAAAGAAATCATATACGCATAAGGAAAATGTAATTTTTAAAAAAATTTTCCTAGCCGGGCGATGGTGGCACCCGCCTTTAATCCCAGCACTTGGGAGGCAGAGACAGGTGGATTTCTGAGTTAGAGGCCAGCCTGGTCTACAGAGTGAGTTCCAGGATAGCCAGGGCTACACAGAGAAACCCTGTCTGGAAAAACCAAAAAAAAAAAAAAAAAAAAAAATTCCTGTTATTCTAAATATTCTTTTCTCATACACTATATCCTGATGATAGTTTCCCTTCCCTCTATTCCTTCCAGGTCCTCCCCACCTCCCCCCTGGATCCATGCCCTTTAAATACAATTTTTAAATCCCTTTGAGAGTGTGTTGAGCGTGATGGCTAACGACTGCATGCTGCTTGCTGTGCAGAGATCTTTGTGAACTGGGTGGCTATGGGTTTATAGTGGGTGGGAAGGTGTGCGTCTGGCTCAAATATTATCTCAGAAATTTCAGGATGGTTAGATTTTGCTTGGAGAGAGTACAGGAACGGTGTGAGAGCGATGTGTTGTAAGCTGCACAGTGAGACCCCTGCGCACCAACCCTCTGACCCTCCTCTGAGGGTCCCTACAGCAGCTCTAGAGAGCTTTCCTACCTGCTTTGTTTTCATACAGTAGCCATAAGATAAGTTTGAAGCATGAATCAGATCGTAAAAGCCCTAGACTAAATCCCCAAGCCCAGAAAAAAACCAGTCCCTTCCGAAGGCCCTGGGGAGTCCCATTCCCTCTCCCTTTGTGCATCCTCTGTGTCCACCTCCCTGCAGTCTGCCTCTGGCTCCCTATAGCTTGGCCTCCCCTTATCTGTTTTTTGTTTGTTTGTTTGGGCTTTTTTTTTTTTGACTTGTTTGGATTGGGGATTGGGTCTCTCTAAGTAGTCCACACAAATCTAAAATCTTGATAATCCCGCCTAGACTTCCTCAATGCTTTCCTAACGATGTGTGCCATATCATTGCCCAGCTGTTAACTGGTTTTTTAAAAAATTTTTTTGAAGGTTTGGTTTTTTGTTTGTTTGAGCCTGTATTTCCCTGATTCCCAGGTAGGCCCCACGGTCACAGATGTCCTTTCTCAGCCTTTCTAATGCTACCTTACAGGCATGAGCTACTCACTGTGTGTTCTTTTTTCTAAGAGTACTTACTTGTAACAGAACTTGCCACTCAGATGACCAGACCTCAAGGTCATAAATTATAACTACAAAACCCTTTTTGCCTAAATAAAAACACATCATAGGGACGAAGGGACACAGAACACACAGGGATGAGGACTGGCAAATCTTCTGTAGGGCCACCAGCAGCTACCCAGCTGCTTGTAGTCTGAGTCCTAGCCAAGCTCTGGCTGCCTGTCCCACCAATCATCTCTCCATCTTCCTTCCTATCTCAGGCACTATCTACCCTTTCTGGGCATTTTCCAACTTCTCCTTAAGACAAGGTCTTTTCTACCCCTGGTCTTTTCCTGCACTGCCTCCTTTCTGCTGTCTCCCTCTTTAGGCCTTGAGTTCAATATTACTTCCTTTATCTTGTACTCCATTTTGACTGCCACCTGCTCCTTTCCTCAGCGCTGACTGTCCCTCTTTTCAGTCGCTGTCCTTAGTTACACAAGGATTTGTGGGTTTCCTTCGCATGTTTGTCTTTCCTACTGGACTATGAGCTCTTCATATCATTTTAGAAACACATCTGTTTTGTTCTCTTGTACACCTGTATTTCCAGCACTTAATAGTGCCTTGTACCCGGAAGCATGAACTAAAGGATTATTAAATCAACAGTCCCTCCCTTCCTCATCTTGAATAGGTTAGAGAACTGCAAATAAATGACTTCAAACCCTGATCAGACAGCTTGGGACACCTCTTAGCTATTAACAGTTATCGTGCCCCACCTAGCCTGGGCAAATCATAAAACTGAGCAGAAGGAAAAAGGTGTATTTGATTATTATTAGCAAATCATAAGAATCTTAGGCATTCATCCTTTTGTACTCTCTGCCTTCTAGCCAATCAGAATTTCTAGGAAATAATGATATAAATTCCCCTTTGACCTAATACTAAGCTGCAGAATTAATGTATGTGTTACAAAAATCTCTCCTTTGTGATGCCTGAGATTTCCCAGCCTCTTCCCTCCCTCTCCAAAGCCCTGACAACCATGAATACCCTGTGTACACTTTGTCCAGTCTCCCTTTTACATTTATGAAACCGAAACATGGAGACACAACCTGACTAACAAACTTGAGCGTGGCTTAGATAGGGAACACCTGCATTTATAGAAATGTTTAGTGTATAACAAGAAAGATGCTAAAGATATCTAATACTTGTCCTTAAATGTGGCCCCAATATATCTGATACAAGCAGGGTACACAGATTAAACACCTTCAGGACAATACATCTCACTGAAGAGAGGTAAGGATACAAGGTATTTGTTAAGAAGTGGAACAAGAGGATCAGAAGTTCAAGGTCACCTTTGGTTGCCTAGCAAGTCTGAGGATAGTCTAGGGTTCATGGGACTTTGTCTCAGAAGGAAAAAAAAACCTCATGCTACCAGTGGAAAGGGACTGCACTTGTGGACAGGGGAAGGGGTGTGGCTGCATGGTTTAGGGGACATGAGTTTTCTATTCAGCTCAAGATTTTGAAAGGAGCAATGCCCATGTGCCCGGGGCCCACTTGTTTCCTTGAATAGGTGACAAAGTGGGTCCCAGAGATCCTTCTCATTCCCAGTTTGTTCATAATTCATAATAGCGATAACACCACTTTCTTAGGGGTAGATGGCACCTTACGTGGCCAAGCAGGAAGCCCGACTTATACACTGTCTGAACCTTCAAGGAAGTAAAACAATCACATTTATGTAACTATCACACCACCACCATAAATGTGTACATAGAAAAATTAATTCCATAGACTGAAATTATCAGAATCGGTTTGCAAAAATAATTAGGCATACATTTTATTGCATGTCTTCCCCAATATTACAGGCGCCATTAACAAAGAGAAGCAGTCTCTGCTCAGAGGACATAAATCAGAAGCTCGGCTTTGTGCTCATTCAGAAGTCTTGGTAAAACAGCAATCCCAAAAGACAAGTCAAATCTAAATTGTATTCATTAAAACTGAGACAATCAAATAACCGAGAGTATACAACTTAAAAATAAATCCTTTGCCTGGAATATCTCAATCTTCTAATATCAATGCACACGCAAGAGCCTACTGTTTATTGGCTCAATAAACACACTTTCCCTTACCAACGAGGTATTTAAGGTCAGAGGAATCCTTTTAAAAATAAAAACAAGTGCTAAGATGTTCATGTAGCTAACCTATTCACAGGACTGATCAAGGAAACAACAAAATGGGAAACTCCCTGCTCACCAAGTATTTTCCTAACTTTTAAGTATGTAAATTCTACAGGATAATGGAGAACTTGGGTAGTTGGCCAAAAACTGGAAGTGAGCGAAGGAAAGAGTCTTCTGCTCACTTCACTGTGGTGTGCCTTGGGAATGAAACTGGAACATGTCTGCATATAAAAATACCATTCTAGTTCTCTTCGCTATGTACACTATTCTGAGTTATACTCTTCTGAATTAGGGGTAGAAATAAACTCCGTCCCTAGCTGCCACTGTAGGCAGACAGGAAACACAGGAGGGCACACTCCAGCCTTAAAAGCCTCTTCTCTCTTTTGCTAGGGGCCCAGAGATGCTAAGTCAAAGCATTTTTAATAGTCACTTCTGAACTGCATCCATGTAACTCTCTTGTGTGACGCGGGGTTGGCCAGAACAAACTGCAAAAAGACTGGGGCAAGGAGAGAATGCATGAAGGAGAATTCCCTCCTGAATGAGCGTTTTTATATGGTTTCCTTAAATAAAACCCAGGGTCAACCCTTGCTCATGGACTCTCTAGACAGGTTGCTGTAAGGATGCTGGATAACCTACAAAAAAAGTAGTAAGAGATTTTCATTCTAAGAATCAGTGAGAAACAAAACAGTCACAAGTACACAAGTTTTAATGTTTTGAAATGGTCACCCTAAACAATTTACTTAAATTCAGAGTTTACAAAATTCCCCCTCTCCATCCTAACTGTCAAATCAACACTGAAAACAATTTTCTTATGAAATTGTTTCATAAGAAACAATTGAAATATGTGGGCTGGTTCTCTATGGAACATGCATTTTTCATATCAAAGTCAAGAATCTGAGACTCACTCCCAAATTTGGCCTCTGCTTTCTGGATAAACATTAATAGGGAACTGTAAAAAATGTGGTAAAGCATGTGTACTTCTGAAATAATTTAGTTTGGGAAATATTTATATTCTTAGTCAAAGAATTGCTTTGAAAGTTTAAAAATTTTAAAAAGCAAAATCAGTCCAACAGTTGTCAAAATGACTAGAAAACTAGCTGTAATAATATCCTCTGAGAAGCACACCACTTCAGGTGAGCTCAGCTCACTTGAGTTTAAAATTCGCTTTTCTACCTTCCAAACTGAACACTGTCCAGCTGCTCAGCACTGCCTACGTTGAAAGTAAAGACACACAGGTGTTTCTGGAAATCTCACAGGGGGGTGAGTAGCACAGGGGGGTGTCCAGCTGACCTTCAGACTGAAAGGGAATCCTCAACAACCAATCCAGCACCGCAGAAGAGGAAACTGAGGCCCAAGCAAGCTATAGAAACCCTTCCACTGAGACATTTGTTCACACACAGTGAGGGCTGCCCAAGTGCCAGGTTGCCTCGGGCTTGCAAGGAGCTTCAAAACACCAACCAACAAAGACCAAGACAGCCTTTTCCCCTTGCAATCTCAAGATGAAGCCTCTGCATTTCCACCTCTGGGGGGAGTGGAATACTCTCTGCAGAACCTGGCCCACTTTCAGTTTCACACATTTCAGTGAAGGCATTTGGGAATAGCTTCAAGGAGGTCTCCATTGTGTTTATTTCAGTTGACTAGGCACTAACAAAGGGAGGCACGGTCTTCTGAATGAGATTCATGCTAGTACATTCATAACTTAAGGAGGTGCAATCAGAAAGTGCCCTAGTACTCACAAACAAGTTCACAGAGAAAGCAGCTGACAGAGCAGAGTGATGTGAGGTATTGAGATATAGGTCAGCTCACTCCAACAGCTCTCTCGGCTACACAGAACGGAAGGTGACTGTCTCACTATCTTTCTGAGATATCTGTCTGTCAGAAAAAGACCTCCAAACCACCTGTGGTGGCACACACCTGCAACCCCAGTACTTGAGAGGTGGAAGCAAGACTCACGAGTTCAAGGCCAGCCTGGGATGCCTCAGACCTATCTCAATAAAATAAAATAAAATAAAATAAAATAAAATAAAATAAAATAAAATACCTCCAAACTTGCATTCAGACCAGGACCCTCTTCCAATGAAATGAAACATATATCAACCCCAGGCCTTTTCCTCAAGATCAATTTTCTTCAACTTTTATTTCATCAAAAACAAGTTGGTTTTTAAAAATCTAAAATTTAATGTTCTGGCTAAAAGAACGTAATCAAAAAGTAATAGCTCTAATTACACATTCACATGTTTTGATAAAAAAAGAAAAGAAAAGTACATGCAATGAATTTACTAATCAGAACGAATCATACCCCATTTTGCCCGGACTTGTATGGTCTAAATATTTAAGTCTTGTACGTATTTTGTGGTGCTGTGGATCACACTCAGGGTCTCGCACATGCTAGCTAAGCATTCTACTGCTAAGCTCCACGCTTGGCCCACACTTAAGTGTTTTGTGCATCTCAGTTCACAGCAGCTTTCTATAAGGAGCTACAGGAGACCATATTGACAAAGCTTTTAAATGAAACAATCCGAGAGCAAAGAAGGCACTTTGAGCTATTGAGCAGCGGTGCTCTGTGTACCCAGCTTCAGAGAGATATCCCCAGATGAACCATGGCTTTCCAGTGTTCTTACAGTCAGCTGCCAGGTGGCTTCTGGTAAAACACAATCATCCTGGGGCACAGTGACTTTCCAGAGGCTACAGTCAGCTCCCAAAGAGAAGGTGCTCTTCTGCTTCTTCATCTCTCAAACCTCCAGAGCTGGTTCTTATCAAGGGCATTACAAGTTTTCATCTGGACACTAGGTCGGCCATCAGCTGTCCGGTAAGCACTAAGACACAGTCTTGTGTGAGGGTGGAAAATCGTTCCGTCTTCTTTAAAATGCCAAATGATGTTCACTGGAACAGGGAGCCCATCTTTGGGGCAGTTTTGCATCCCTACATAATCCTTTTGCTGGGGGACCTCAGCACATAATTCAGTCACAGAATTAAATCTGATTTCTTTGTTTGAAGTATATTCAAAGAACTGATTGCCTCCTTGACCGTGGCATCCGAACAACGAAAGGTTAGCACCTGTAGGGTTGTTGTCGGGAGCATTATAATCTAAGCACTCAGAAGAGATGCCCATACTGCGGATCGCTCCGTGCCAGCCAGGTCTATCCTCAGGGACATGTAGGTTAGAGAACACATTTTTCAAATACCAGTCAAAGCTCTTACATTTCAGCCGTTCCCTCAGTAACTTCCTTTCAGAAATATCGCCATAGGCCTCTTTCCGAGCTGGAGGGTTTCGGTTATAGAAATGCTCTTTGTATTCATCCATCCATACTTCAGCTGCCCTGGCAGTATTCTGTAGGAAGTTGGGGCGAGCATAGGGTGCTCGCTTGGGAAACACGTGGCCCACATGAGAGCATGGATGGATCTCCAGCTTGCCACCGCACTGCCAAACCCTGAAAGACAGCTCAAGGTTTTCACCTCCCCAGACTTCCATGCCGGTGTCATATGTCCCCAGGTACTGGAAATACTTCTTGCTGACAGCAAACAGTCCTCCTGCCATGGTGGGTGACCTGATGGGGTCAATTCTTGATGTCCGCCTGTCCCTTTCATGTTTGGGGACAGAATGCCACTGGAAGGTCAAACGCCAATCAAAACCACCAATCATGGGCTCCCCGGTCTGCATGTAGAATTCGAAAGTATTCCAGTCAATAGTGTCAATAACAGGACATACAATGGCTGTTTCATCGTTACTGATCCTTTCCAAAAGTGGTTCCAACCAACCAGTGTTACACTCACAGTGACAATCCAGGAAAGTGAGGACATCCCCGGTGGCAAAAGTGGCTCCAATCAGACGGGCCCGGACCAGCCCCTCTCTCTTATTGGTTCTAATCAAGCGAACTCTCTCCAGGTTGCTGATGTAAGTTTCAAGTTGCCCCTTCAAATAAATTCTATCACTCAAGTCATCCACCAAGATGATCTCCTTTAAAAGCACAGCTGGAGAAGTTTCTAAAACACTGTGAATGGTTCGAAGCAGAGTAGACCAGGCTTCGTTATAGAAGGCGATGATAACGGAGGTGGTGGGGAGCGACCTGTAGTGGAACTTCTTGGCTTTACACTCATACATTCTTTTATCCTCTATGTGGCGGTGCAGGGAGATCCTGTCACTGAGGTAAATGTTGATGGCATATCTCTCAATGAGTTCTTCTTGCTGTTTCAGTTCACCCTCGTTGAGCTGGAGTTTGCTTGCTCTCCCCCATTCCCCGAGAGCATGGGAATCTGCGGGGGGCTTAATATAAAGAGGCTGGGACAAATCCTCTTCCCTTGTCTCAGTATCTGGAAGCCGCCTTGGCCCCAGCTCCCTGGCACTGCTGGCTCCTGGAGAGGCATACAAAGTGGAGACTGAAAACTCCACCAGAATATAAGCCAGTGTTAAAAGCGCCAGTAGCAGGCAGCTCTTGCCTGCCCAGGTCCACCTCACAGCCATCCGGATCCTCAAGGGTCGTGTGTAGAGGCGGCCACCGAGCCAGCACGCCGAGGAAGTGCAGCGGATCCTGAAGCTGGAGTTCCCGGCTCAGGTAGGGGCGAACTTCCGAGAAGGTCCCTCCTTTCATGTAGGCGCTCGGCTCCTTCCCGACACCGGAGTTTCCCAGGGGTTACTTGAGACCCCTCGCTCCCCGGCCTCTGGTGCAGTTCAACTGGTCGGTCCCCACTTCCTCCTGCTCCTCTCAGAACTTTTCACAAACTCTCCAGCCAATACTCCACCCTCCCCAGGCCGATCACAAACCCCTCCCCTTCCCACTCACTCCTCCTGGTGGTTAGTTCACGAAAGTTGTCTGTCAGGCCCAGACCAGCCCAGTCCTTACAGAGCAAGGGATGCACCGGGGTGGCCCGAGTGCATCCCATCGCGCCTGGCTCTCTCAGACAGGGATGAAAGAAAGGCTTTCAGCCAAGTGAGCTTTGGTTACTGTCAGAAAAGTAAAGAAAGAAAGAAAGAAAGAAAGAAAGAAAAAAACTTACCAATTTGTTTGCAGTTGGGGCTGAAGTCAGCGGAGGTGATTGCAGCTTTGTGACCTTTAAAATAACGTTCCAGAATCGGATCCTCCTAGGACGGAAAGTGGTTAGGTTTGAAAGCAGGTGCAGAATTGGAGCTCTCCAGATCAGAGGTCAACGTTGCCTGTCTCCCCCCGACCCCCCGGACCGAAGGGGACCCCGCAGCATCGGCGGGCGGCGAGGGAGGCTCGGCCATCACAACCCGGTTGAGAAGCTCGGGCATTGCCCCAGTTCCCATCCGGAGGGGTCCCCATCGAGAGGAACCTCAGCCCCGGCACCCGTGCGAGCCGCCAAAGGACCCGCCCACCGCGCCGAACGCCAGGGGCTCGCCGCAGCCTCCCGCGCCCTTTAAACCTCCCAGGTGATTCTGACGCAGGCGCGCCGCGGAACCCAGCCGGCGAGTCCCGGAGCCAGCTCCGGCTCAGCCCGGAGCGCCGGGATCCCCCGGGAGCAGCGCCCACCGCTCAACCCGGGCACCGCGTCCGGCTCCGGGGAGCCGAGCGAGCTGCGGAGCTCCAGGTCCGGGGCTACCTCCCAGGCCTGCCAGGCCCGGTGTGGTCCACCTCCCCCGGTCCGGCCGCCCAAGGGTCAGCTCCGGTAGCGGCGGGGACCTTACCAGGCCGGACGCCATGCGGGGAGCGGACGGTGCCCCCGGCCTTGGGGGAACAGGGAGGGGTGGGGACGAGGGGGGACCGTGCGGCGCCCGGAACCGTCAGCCCGGAGTGCGGGCGCTTCCCGGTCACTACAACAACGGCGGCCCAATCAAAGCCCGCGCTCCAGGCGTGGCCAGACGAGCCCCGAGACGCCGCCCGCGCGGCGGACTTCTGAGAGCCTGGCGGGAGCGCGCCGCGGGGGTCCACCGTGCGCGCACCCAGCGAACCCCGCGCATCCGAGGTAGCAGGCTACCGAGGTGGTGTCGGGAAGCGGGCGGTAACCTGGAGAGAGAGGTGATCGGTGGTGGCGAGGCGGATGAGAGTCTGTGATCGATGCAATCAGGATTCTATTACACCTTAAAGAGACGGCGTCCAAACCGGCTACACCTTGTGAGGACCGGAGGCGGAGCTTGGGTGCACAGGC
Source organism: Mastomys coucha (assembly GCF_008632895.1). Classification (NCBI taxonomy): domain Eukaryota; kingdom Metazoa; phylum Chordata; class Mammalia; order Rodentia; family Muridae; genus Mastomys; species Mastomys coucha. The sequence continues at coordinate 26,712,038 of NW_022196910.1, read as the reverse complement.
AAGATAGTAACAGGGCCTTGAGAGGAACTAAGTTCCCTGTGTTTAATTACGGTTTGTGCACGTAGTATAGATACAAGTGCTGGCAGCACATGATGGGTAATATTTTATTCACAGGTTCACCCTGTTTCTATTTATTCATGTGTTCTATTTATTTTATTTATTCTATCGCCAACCGTTTATTTTCATGTACTTTATTAAACTCACACACACCTGAAGTAGTCGGAAAACTCGGAAACATATGCTTTAAAGTTACTAGACCACGTGGTTACAATAACGGTTCCCACACTAGGCTTTTTTCTTTTTTCTACACATACTATCCTTTGTGCTTCAGCAACAGGGTTTTAAAGCTCCAGAATGTTGTCGGTGGCAGTTTGTACGAGAGAGGCCACATTTTTGATGCTTCTTCACAGCCCTCAACAACAAACAGCAGCAGTAAGCCCTACCCTGAAGCATAAAGGACTCAGCTGAAAATTACATACGGAACAAAACTTCTTGGCAACAGAATGTCGTGATAACTGGCAAGGTACATGTTGTGTGTAAATAAAAAGTGTCTTAATTACAGGGTCTCTGGCTGTATTTGCATTTAGTCTTAACCACTATATAGCAATTATGTAAGTGCAATGCAGTATTAGTTTGACACATGGGTGGTTGTTAAATATCTGTTTTATTTTTGACCCCAAGGGCTAACCTTTCTTATAAACAAAACAACCCCCTGAACGCCAACATAGTTCCTGCCCTCAAGAACTTGATGCTGGGATGTAGCTCAGTTGGTGAGTGATTAGCATGAACTAAACCCTTGTTTGTATTCCCAGCGCCCCACCTACCCAACCTGGCGGCTGGGGGAGGATCAGAGACACAAGGTTGTCCTTGGCTATACTGTAAGTTTGATGCCAGTCTAAGCTACATGGACTCTGTTAAGCAAATAACAAAAACAGACAACAACCCTGCTGGATTCTAGCTTAAGGAGTCTCATGTTTTAGTACGATTGATGCTAATTGAGGGGATTAGTTGCTAAAGATGCTGATTCAGCATATGTAGGGCAGACCCTAGAGCCCTACAGATGTGACAAACTGCTTAGGTGCTTATAAGAGTGTTGGCTGTGCACATGATGAATGTTGCTTTAATAGAAGAAGTGATGTGTTAAGCGTCTTGCTGTGATGGAGGGCAGTGGTGTAGTTCAGGGATAGAGCACCTGGTAATGTAGAAGAACATGGATTTGATCTCCAGCACTTGAACACACTCCATCTTTCATACTTATATGAGAGAGAGGGAGGGGATATGAGATGTATGAAATACTCTGTTAGAACCAGAAGTCAAGCCTTCAGGATCTCTCATAGCTATGTCTAATATTGGGCACCGCAGAATCAAAGACAGAAGGTTGGAGAGATTAGTCAAAGAAAAGAGGATACAAACAAAGGGCTTTTTCTAATTGAGTACTATTTTGAAATCTTCAGCTATCACAAACAAGTTTTTTGTTTTTTGTTTTTTGTTTGTTTGTTTGTTTTTTAAGATAGACAAACCAGAAAGCCAGGAGGCAAAGCAGGTTATGAAAGTATCCGTCTTTATCCCTGTAAACCATCCCTGTGGACCTATTCCACAGCTACTTACTGAGTTCCTTTTGTATTAGTCATCTGTTGCCATGATAATATTGTGTAAGCTATAAGAGTCAGTGGCACATAAAACTGGACTGTTGTTTAGTTCATTAGTAGACATGGTATGCTTTAAATTAAATAGATGAAGAGATGCGCTGGGGTGTAGTCTGCAACTGTTATTTTACTAAATGCTCACATTGTCCAGTTGTCTTCTAAGCATTTATGTCTATACCTGTAGGCCTGGGCTATTCGCAACATTGCTCGGAGAAGCGGCCGATTGCAGTCGGCAGCAGTCAATGCAGAGACCCATTACTGGTCAAAGTGCTGAGGCTAAGAGTCTATGAGTGCTTAGTCCTAAACAGGACACCTTTATCACATGCCACCCCACCCTAAGTACTGAGGAACATCGCAAAAGAGCAACTAGAAAGTAAAGGGTGAGGGGTGAGGCGAAAAGCACTCTTCTGGCTGTGACATGGCTATTGTGCATGCGTAGCAGCTGCGGTTACCTGCACAAGCTCAAGCTGGCCCAAATTCTAGCATAGATGTGGGTGGTGCTCTCTAGATCCCAACCCTAAACTGGGAAGCTATTGGCAGTTGGTAGCCACCAGGAAGGAAGGATCATTCTACTAGTTGTTCTCCCACCCTCCAGTGGACGGCCCCATGTTGTGCACATATGGGCAGCTCCCGCTGGACTTGGTGGATTATTAGTGAAAATAGGAAGTTGGACGAGGGGACCATTGGGAGGCTTCTAGGGGAGGTTTGAGGGCAAAATGAGGGATAGATATGGTTCATTGTATACATGCAGGATTTTCTTACAGAGTAAAATTATACTTAAAATAATATGTAGAGGTAAGAGTTATTATGGTCTCATCACCTAAAATTGACCTTAAAACCTTTGTCATATTCCCAGAAACAAAAGCAGACAAAAGATTGTCACGTCCTATAACGTGCTGTCTACAGCTAGATACACTTCTAAGTACCTGCTTATATTTTGACATTTAATCATCATTATAATTATGTTAGAGATTCTCATCTTCCCATTTGAAGTACAAAGACATAGTTTCTGTTTCCTGATGCACAGAGCTCAGAAAAGGGGAAGAGAAAACATTTTAGACAGTCAACAACCATCTTCTTTTTTTTTTTTTAACATTTTTTTTAGATTTATTTATTTTTTTATTTTAAATTTTATTGCATTATGATGAGAAAAGTTACATGATTTCAATTTATCTGAATTTGTTAACATTTAAAAACGTATTTTAAGTAAATAGAATTAAATCACATTCTTGTTTCCCTTTTGTACCTCCACTCCTCCCAGAGACCCCCTTCAATACCTACAATATCTTTTTTGTCATATTCCTTAAAATTTATAAAATATTATAACAATAAAAATAAGAATTATAAAAGTTGTTTGATATAAAACAACAATCAATTTAACAGTCTTATGTAGATGCTTGTCTACAGCAATACTGAAAATATATATATTTTTCTCAATATAAATTTTAAATAACTCCAAACATATTAACTATACACTTCAAAATAATACATCACTACTAGTATTTTCTTAAATGAACATAAATGTGTAAAGTCTTTTTGTTTGTTTTGTATTTAGTAGAGTTTAAAATCTTGACTCTTACTATGGTACAAGCCCAAAATAAGAACAATTTTTAGACATTGGATTTCATTGTAATAAGGTTGTACTTCAATGACCCTCACATCACCAAAGGATTTTACCTCCATCGTAGCTAAGCTGAGAGTTGATAGTTCTGCTGCACCAAGAAATGAATTGTAGGCTTGATTTTTGGGTACAGACTTCCTGCTATGGTCAAAGCTATTTGACTTGAGTGAGTGAATTTATCCTCAGCACACAGAGAACAGGTTACATTCATTTAAGAAATGGTGTAGGTATTAAGATGGTCTACCCATAAACTTTTTTTTAGATTTATTTTTATTTATTTTATGTGTATGAGTACACTGTAGCTGTACAGATGGCCATGAGCCATCATGTGTGTGGCTGCTGAGAATTGAACGCAGGACCTCTGCCGGCTCTGCTGGCCACACTCCCTCCGGCGTAATTCACTGCAGCTGTCTTCAGACACACCAGAAGAGGGCGTCAGATCTCATTACGGGTGGTTGTGAGCCACCATGTGGTTGTGGGATCCGAAATCAGGACCATTGGAAGAGCAGTCAGTGCTCTTACCCGCTGAGCCATCTCGCCAGTCCCAACAACCATCTTCTAGTCACAAAGTCCTGATGTCTCTTGTATGATTACAAGTTGTCTTTTTGTTTCGTTTGGGATATGGCCTCAGTTTATAGCCCATGTTCTCTATAGCCAGATTCTCTCACTTTTGTCTCCCAAATGCTGGAATGTCCAATATATGCCATCATGCCTAGTCTCATGATTACAGGTATGTTGAAAATATACAAAATATTGCACCCTATGAGCCGCATGATGGCTTAGAGCGCAAAGGCTCTGGCTGCCAAGCCAGAGTGGGAGGAGAGAACCCGCTCCTTGCTGGGAGGAGAGAACCCGCTCCTTGCTGGGAGGAGAGAACCTGCTCCTTGCTGGTTGTCCTCTGACCACCACATAAGCTTCATGGCACAGCCCTCATTTATGGCTCTAAGCTCTCTCTCCTGTGGCCCTTCTCATGTTTGCTTTTCTCTTCCTATCCTTTCTGCCAGCAGCAAAACTCAAAGACAGACACCGGAAACCCCACCAAAGCTGTCAAACCTGCATGAGTTCCTGCAGTTCACTGTTGTAGTGATTATTTTGCACTTGGCAAAATGTCCATTTTAGCACTGGCATGGAAGTTGCCACAGGCAGGGCAGATCAATATTTGTAAATCTACAACATGACACCGGAGACTGCATATTGGGTAGAGCTAAGTAGCCTTTCGATGGCTCTTCTTTTTCCAAGTCTCCCTCAGAATAGATATTAAATGTCTGCTTCAGTCCTATAAAGGTTTGGTTTTAGTGCAGATCATTCCTAGGTTAATGGTGTTTCACTTTGGAAATTCAGGCACTTAAGTGGTGCCACCTACTGTTCATAGTATAGGATGGCACTTGGGTTAACCAGCTGTTTATAGGCACTGCCTTCTTGGTACAAGGGCTGCCAAAGTGTAGGAGACTGCATAGACAGGAGAAACGTGAGATAAGTGTGCATCATTAAAGCATTGCCCACATTTGGAAAGGCTGTGGAGGATTTATTTCAATCAAAATTCAGCCTCTAAGTCGTACTGATTATGTCCTCATAGATATCCTAGTTGCCTGTTTTCCGTCTCTCTGGTTCCTGCCACAGAGATGATTAAATGCTTTTGGCATTAGACAGGTTTCGTTTTCTGTTTCCTGGAGTATTTTCATAACCCCAACGTGCTTCCTGACTTCAAGGCTTTCTCTTCCTGTCCACCTTGTTTACTGATGACAAGTAAGTACAGATTGCTCAAAGTACAGGCATACACATGGTGCATAGAAATGCATGGAGACAAAACATTTACCCATATAAAATAAAATAAATCAAAAAACAAACCCAGCAAGGGGTTGCCAGAAGAACAGAAACGACTAAGGCGTTAATCATGGGATGAACCTCATTATAGTGGAGAACAGAGGGATGAGATTCTGACCTGCTGGAGCAGTGGTAGGAGTGTGAAGAAAAGACAGAAAATAATAACAAGGACACATAATTGTGTAGGTGTGAATAGAAATGAAGCTAGGAGCCTAATACTTGATGTGCTGTCCTTGGTCCTGAACCAATAACACCTCTCCACAAATGGTTCTCACCTAGCCTGATAAATTGGTAACATTTTATTTGCCAATTTTAAATGTTTTAATCTAAAAAGCCTCCATAAGGCTTCTAGTTTTAATATTTCAACCCATTATTATTAAAGACACTGTAGCTTATTATCTCAGAAACAATTGAGCTATGTTTTACTTAATTCTATTTGTTTCATTTTTATATATTTATTGTGTGCAGGTGCATGTGTGTCTGTGTCTGTGTGTCTGTCTGTGTGTATGCATGCGAAAGTCAAAACAACTTGTGAGAATGAGTTCTATCTCTTGTGGGTTTTGGGGATCAAACTCAGGTTATCAGGCTTGGCAGGAAGTGCCCTTACCCCCTAGCCATCTTGCTGTACCCCCTTAAGTGTGTGTGTGTGTGTGTGTGTGAGTGTGTGTGTGTGATTTAGCAGTTTCATTAGTTTCCTACTTAAGGAATGATCTTCCTTTTCCAAAGTCATTCATGCCTTCCCTTTCCATCTGACTAAGACAAGGCATTGTTGTTGGTGAAGCATCAGTAGGACTTCCCAAATGGTGGCATAGGAGACATAGGGCTGAAGACAGAGAGAGGTGACTGGCAAGTCTTTGCTAAAGAGGCTTCTTGGAGCCTCCAGTTGACTTGGGCTTTATGTCCCAGGAAGCTTTGGTTCTCTAGCGCCTGTCTCCACAGTCGGTGCACAACTCACTTTGCCTCGGTTCTTACACCTGTTCTAAATGGAGCGCCTCATTCCCCCCCCCCCTTTCTGTGCTTCCATTTTTATTCTGTGCCTTCCAGCTAGAAAGAAAAGGCAAATAATGGACTCTTCACCAAAGAAGATGCATAAATGACCAGTAAGCACACGGGACAACTCCCATCTTAGCTACTGGGATGATGTAAATCAAAACCACAATGAGGTTCTGCATCACACCCACTGGTGGAGTTATGATCACAAAGAGTTGATAACAAAAGCTGATGGGAATGTGCAAAGGCTGGCAAGTCTGGCTAAGTTGCTTTGTGGGTATAAAATGGTGCAGTAACTGTATTTGGGAATGGCTGTCTAGGTCCTGTGGAAACTCACTTTGGTACAGTGGTTGCAAGTCCACAGTCTGTCTTCCTTGGTTACGAAAAGTGTACAAACATTAAAAAGATAACTTAGGTAGCATGTAAGTAAGCACTCCCACTTCCAGGTTTCTCTCTGTGACAATTGGACACATCCAAACATCTCGAAACAGACACTTGTTCATAGCAGCATTACTCACAACAGCTGGAAACAACTCAGATGTCTTTCAACTTATGGGTAGTAAACTAAACGAGGTTCACGAGTGTGGGACATAATGGCCCAGGGTTATGGAAGAAGGATCCAGGGAGCTTCAACCCCAGATACCTCAAACACAAGAATGGCAGAATTGGCTTCCTCCTCATTCCCAACCTGGTGCCACAAAGTTGGCTGCCCCACCATCAACCCCAGCAGGAATTCATTTCCCGGCAATTATCAGGCTTCACTCGATGTTTGACCTTACAAAGTCCTCACCAACCCTACTGTACCTTAGTATGTAAATGAAGTATCTTCCAACACCCCTGCCTGGCCAATGGACACAGCCCCATAAGCCTTATCGCAGGAACTCTGGCCATCTCCTTAAGGGTATAAATACACATCCCCACCCCCCAATTGTAGGCATAATGTTATTATGCACAATGTAAAGTTTACCCATGTATTATTCAAATGCTGACTTCTCAATCCCACTATCTGGTTTTAATCCAGACATGGCATTGTAATGTGTATGTCAAGAATCTCCTGTCTCCTGCCTTGTCAATAAAAGCTGGAGAAGCCAATAACTAGGCAATAGAGAGAATAGGGCAGGACTTCCACCAGCCAGGGGAAGGGGAGAGAGAGAGAGGAGGAAGAGAGGATTCGCCAAGAGGAAGGGGTCAGGAGAGACATCAAGGCAAAACACGCCTGAAGCTCAGAAAGCCAGACCAATACAAAAATGCAAGTATCTCGAGGATTTGGGCTTGGAGGTAGCAGATTAGATCAGAGGATTAGAACAATTATAATGCCTAGCTACTGGTAATTTAAGTTGAAAATCTTGGTCTCTCTCTGTTGTTATTGGGAAACTAGCTAGGATAAAGAAAAAGAGCCACTGTGTTAATTTATTGCATAGGTGTATATAACTGAACTAATTCTCCAAACTGAACTAATTCTCCAATAACTGAATTAGTTCTCCAAACTGGCTGTGATCATTGCTCACACACTCTTTGAGGACCTAGATCCTGCACTTCACCCACCCAGGCCCAGCTAAGCTTCCCTCCTTCCAGCCCAGCTCAGTGGACAATGGGCCTGGCTACCCTGAGGGAGAAGCAAACATGGGGTGGCACATGCAGACAGGGGAATACCACCTGAGCAATAAAAGGGAATGAAGTACTGGTTAATGCTACCATGTGAGTGAAGCTTAAGAATGTCATGCTAAACTGATAGTGGGCTGAAGAGATGGCTCAGCAGTGAAGAACACTGTCTATTCTTCCAGAGGTCTTGAGTTCAATTCCCAGCAACCACATGGTGGCTCACAACATCTATATTGGGATCTGATACTCTCTTCTGGCATGCAGGTATACATGCAGATAGAGTGCTCACATACATAAAGTAAATCCTTTTAGACATTTAAAAGAGTAATAAAGTTGATAGCAATATGTAATTCCACCCATACGAAATGTTTAGAATACAGAAAACCACAGACAGGTTGGTGGTTGTCCCAGCCAAAGGAAGAAAGGAATAGGGAGACACTTTGTGATGGCTCCTCTTCATTATCAACCTGACTACATCTGGAATTAACGAAACACAAAATGGAGCACAACTGTGAGGGATTTGTTGCTTAATTCGGAGTGAGAAGAGCCACGTTTAATCTGGGTCTTTGAGATGAGAATATACACCTTCAGCCTAGATATCTGGAGCTGGGGACCCCACCTCCTCATCCGGCCATGCCTTCTGCTGGAAGCCTATGTAAGGACACAAAAGAAGGAAGCTTTTGCCCTTTGCTTGCTTGCTTTCATTTAGTGTTAGAGATGACTTCTTTGGCATCCCAGAGTCTACTGAAGATCAGCTAAGACATCCAACGTCCTGAGCTGAACAACTACTGAACTTTTGAACCTTCCATTCCCTGGCAGGTCCTGTTGGGTTAGCTGGACCACAGTCTGTAAGTCATTCTAACAAATCCCCTTTACACACACACACACACACACACACACACACACACACACACACACTCAAATGAAGGAGGCTTCCTGCTGGAATGCTAGAAATATTTTGAAACTCATAGAGACGGTTTTGTAGCTTGGTGAGTGTACTAGAAACTACTGATTCTAACACTTAAAGAAATAAAATATGACTTTTCTTCAAAATAAGCAAAAATAATCACTTGCTTCTTTCCAGAATATATGCTTTGAGTCACTTATTAGATCTGGAATGTAATGAGTTGGCTTTCAGCTCATGGTGTGATAGAAACTCTAAAAAAGGGTTCTTCAGTCTGTGGGTCTGAACACCCTGGGGGGTTGTCAAACAACCGTTTCAAAGAGGTTGCTTGAAACCATTGGAAAACACAGATGTTGGCATTACAATCCATAACAGTCACAAAGTTAGAATTATGAAGTAGCATGGTTGAGGGTCACCACAACATGAGGAAGAAACTGTTTTAAAGGGTCACAGCAGTAGGAAGGTTGAGAACCACCTCTCTAAAAGATACATCTCAGTATCACAGCACAACTGTGTCACTATGGACCAGGAAGCAGAGTCAAGCTGGAAGTAGAGTCAAGTATAACCGTCAAAAGCCCTCCCCTGCTAACCTACTTCTAGCTAGATGTCACCTCTGAAAGGCTTCATAATCTTCAAGGATAGTGCTATCAAGTAGGAAACAAGTGTTCAAAATAAACCCATAGGGGACATTTTAGATTCAAAACATGCCAAGAATCAGTGAGAGAATGTAAACCCAGTATCTTAATCTGTGTTAGGTCTTGAATGTTGCCCCTCAAACTCTCATTAAAATGTGATCCCTATTGTGAAGTATGAAGAAGGTAGAAATTAAACCTTGCTGTAGGCAGGAGTTAGCTCACCTTTCCTCTCTGGGGAACACTGCTGGACTCTGCTGCTTGATACCTCCTGCTGAAGGTACCCTGTTTCTATTGCGGATTATTATCATAGACTACATTGTAAGTAAGAATGGCTTCCAGTGAGCCTGTCCCCATTTCAGGAAGGAGAATGCATCCATCCCAGAAGTTAGTGTTTAGCAGGAGTTGGTTTTTTATCCTTTCATTTCTTGATATACTATTTGCCTAAACATTACAAGAAAAAGTTATTTTTGTGAATATTCCTTATAAAGATCAGCATCCACAGCATGGATCCCAGTGCATAACCCACATATGTATGTGGATCAGAGTATGACTTAATGGAAGTTGGTTCTCTTCTGCCACCGTTCCTCTTGGGTCTTAAGGCTCAAACTCAGGTTACTAGACTTGGCAAAAGGTGGCTTTAGCAGCTGAGCCATTTCTCATGCCCCAGGGAAACCAGAAATTTGGAATACCCAAGATACAATTCATAGACTACATGAAGCTCAAGAAGAAGGAAGATCACAGTGTGGATACTTCAGTCCTTCTTAGAAGGGGGAACAAAATACCCATGGGAGGAGATACAAAGTGTGGAGCAGAAACTGAAGGAAAGGCCGTCCCACCTGGGGATCCATCCCATATACAGTGACCAAACCAAGACACTATTGTGGATGTCAACAAGTGCTTACTGACAGGAGCCTGATATAGCTGTCTCCTGAGAGGCTCTGCCAGTACCTGACAAATACGAAGTGAATGTTCACAGCCATCCATTGGACTGAGCACAGGGTCCCCAATGAAGGAGTTAGAGAAAGGACCCAAGGAGCTGAAGGGGTTTGCAGCCCCATAGGGGGAACAAAAATATGAACCAACCAGTACCCCCAGAGCTCCCAGGGACTAAACCACCAACCAAAGAGTACACATGGTGGGACTCAAGGCTCCAGCTGCGTATGTAGCAGAGGATGGCCTAGTTGATCATCAAGGGGAAAAGAAGCCCTTGGTCCTGTGAAGGTTCAATGCCCCACTGTAGGGGAATGCCAGAGCCAGGAAGTAGGAGAGGGTGGGTTAGTGAGTAGGGGGAGGGGAGATACGACGGGGGGGGGGATTTTTCAGAAGGGGAATGAGGAAAGGGGATAAAATTTGAAATGTAAATAAAGAAAATATCTAATAATTTTAAAAAAGCAAGAGAGAGAGAGGGAGAAAGGGAGAGACAGAGAGAGGGAGAGAGAGAGAGAACAGAGAAGACAGCAGCAGAAGGTGCTTGCTGGCTAAGGCCCTGGAAGCCTTAGGAAGCAGAGTGAGGACAGATAAAGAGTCCTTCCAGGCCCTTATAGCCCATGCATTTTGTCACAGTCAAGACTTCAGAGTCCTAACTGAGTTGCTGGGAATTGCCCAATTCCCTCGGATAAATTAAATCAATGGTTCTTAACTAGAGACAACTTCCCCCACAGGGAATATTTGTCAATGTCTGGAAAAAATTGTTTATCGCTACTGTATGGGAACTACTGGCATCTGGCAAACAGAGATCACAGGTATTGTGAAACACTTAATGCACAGCATATTCAGCTCTGACCCTAAGACCTGTCCAGCTACAGGTGTCAATCATGGTGGGTTTGAGAAACCTGGATTTACATGACAGCACTTACTACCACCCTGACATCCATTAAATAAACTCTAAGTCAATTCACTCTTGGTTGATTTCCTGGAGTCCCTAAGATCTCTAGGCCTTAACAATTGTTTCTTAAATTGGCGTAAGATGTGATTCTATGTGGCCTTTCCCCCTAAGATGCTGTTATCAAATCATGGTATGCATGTCACGGGATCCATGGTATCTTGAACTCTTCAAATGGTACCTGCAACTTGATTCTCAAGGCTTCCGCAGCATCTTCCTCCAACCTGCTTTGCCTCTGTTCCTGTTATCATATCGAGAATTTTTTGAAATGGGGATGTGGGAGAGGAACCTATTGATATACTAGCTGATATGTTTCACTGGTTACACAATTAATAACTGACTTTTCTCCCAGTGCTGAGCAATGTTGCAGTTATGTTTTGCACATGCTGATCTTTCTGATGAATATTCAACACACACACACACACACACACACACACACACACACACACACACACACACACACACACGCTAGCTTTGGTGAACAAGCATTTCAGATCCTTTCAGAGATAGGAAACCAGAGGCCCAGGAGGGCTCATTGACTTACCCAGCTTTGTTCAGCCTGTCGGGGACAGACCAAAAGCCTCCAGGCTCAACCCTCCATCACAAAGGTGCAACCGTACCCAGCCGGAGCTCATTACTTTTGGCTTATTTTTTTGGATCACTGGTGTTTCTTTCAGATTACAGTTTTTGTTCTTGGCCCATACTGGTATTTTCTTTCCTCGAATGGGCCACACAGTTAAATTAGTCACTGAACACTAGTAAGTGTGGATACACATAGAGAATCCATCTTTGTAGCTCGTGTGAATAAAAAGTGAGGTAGAGAGTTTCCAGAGGCAATGTGGACACCCTAACTCAATTGCATGAGTTATCTCAGATGTAGTTACGCTGGTCCTGTTCTACTAATAATGGAATCTCTGCAAAACAACCTCAGGTCTCCTAGATGCCTGTTTATATTTTGCCAAATCTGACAAGTCTGACTGGCTTGGAACCACGGAGACTGGAAAAGCCCGTCCTTTTCTACAAGGGGGAAGCTTCTGTGCACTCTCGGGAAATATTTCTAAGAGATTATACAGCCCCGGTGATGGCAGTGTGCTGAAAATGATGATAAGATGGGAAGCCAAACTTTTCGCAAACACTTTCCTACTATTAGTAAATTATTATTAGTAAAAGATGTGAGTAGGGTTGGGGAACTTTTTAAAAACAAAAACTGGGTTGTAGGAGAAAACTTTAAAACAACAGGATGTCTGTGGGTTTCAATAGATGCTTTTTTTTTTTCCAACCAATATATTGAGTACTTTTGAGCCACACACATCATGGGGTCCGCTTTGGTAGTAATTCTATAATAATAACCAACTTGACTTGACTTAGCACCAACCAGGCTTGCTAGTCGATTCTTGAGTTGAACTAAAAATACCTCTTCCACCTGAATCCAGTCCCTGACCACAGCCAGACAGACGTTACCATACAGTGAGGAGGGCAAACCAGGTATCTCTTCTCTGAAGGCAGACAGAGACAAGTATACATGCTTGAGACTGAGTATACACGGCTCCTTCTTCCAAACTCCCCAAAGGCTTTTCACATGGGAGAAAGAAAGCAAAAAGTGAGAGGTCGTGTTCCTCCTAGGAGGAAGTCCTTCCAGAGGGAGACAGGAACAGGATAGGAATCCGTTGCTTCCTAAAGGTAGTTGAACTTCATGCTCATACCTTCAGGTTTGTCGTTTCTGCCACCTGACGTTCAGCATCCGCAGTTCAACAGAGGGATTGATGAGATCAGTCAAGGACCTCAATGTACTTCCAGTTCTGCAAGGGACATCTGTGCAGGGACTGCGGCTGCCATAAAGAATGCCGCCAGCGGCAAGGCACATTTGCACAGTAGGGACTCTTCCTGCCTTTTCTTCCCTCACTGTCTGCTGAGGCCTCAAGACAATAGGTGGCCTGTTCTGCTTTCTGAGGGAAAGAGACGGGAATTCGCTGCATGAAGAACTTCTTGGTTCTTCCATGCAAGAAGCAGCAAATCGATTGCTCCCTGTGACCAGAGGCGAGGGAGAGGAAAAAGCTTTATCTGTTGAGACAATTACAAGTGTCTGAGAATGCATAAAGATGAATTATTTTTTAAAAAAATGTGTAAGCTGTTTTACTGTGTGCTACAGCCAGTGGATATAGTTAAACCTTGTGAAACAGAAATCTATGACAACTCAGAGAGGTAGATGTTAAGGACCCACAAGTAGATTATATATGACGGTATGTGTTACAGAGAAGCTTTTGTACACATTTCAAACTTAGTTCTCTTAATATCCTCTGGTTCGTGAAAAGTGGCTTGAGAAACCTCAAGTATGACTACCGAAGGGAGCAGACTTTCTGCAATCTGAAGGCATTTGAGTTGAAGACACCCCAGCAAGCAGAGAAGGTTATGTTGAAGTTTCTGCAGACAGAACTGTTTCACGTCGGCCTATGATTGAGCCCAGCCTCCAGCTAGAGCTGCAGAAACACCTTCCTTATGGCTGATACATTAGAAGAACCCGACATGGGGGTGGGGGGTGGTTAGAAAATGGTTCAGTGGTTACGAGCACCTGCTGCTCTTTCACAGGATCCAGGTTCAATTCCCAGCACCCACATGTCAGCTCACATTTGTGACTCCAGTTCCAGAGCATTTGATTGCTTTCACACATATATGCAGGCAAACACAAAATAAGAAGAACGAGGAGGAGGAGGAGGAGGAGGAGGAGGAGGAGGAGGAGAAGAAGAAGAAGAAGAAGAAGAAGAAGAAGAAGAAGAAGAAGAAGAAGAAGAAGAAGAAGAAGAAGAAGAAGCAGCAGCCAGAACATGGCGCTGGAGACAGCTGTGCCAACTCATCAGTCTGGCCTTCAGTTGTGGCATGGGCTGTGTACACATGCGGTGTGCTGAGATGAATATTTTAATTATAGACAAAACCTATTTTTAAAGAGATTACAGGCTACTGGAGGATATCTTACTATCAGCAAAAACACACATAAAGCTTGGGTCTTCTTCCTTACCCCCATATACCCAGCCAAGATTTCATCTAGTGCTCCTTTACCTGGGTTTGAAAAAGAGGAAGAAAATAATTCAGTAGTTGAGTTGGCTTTTTCTTCACATAGGGTCTTATGCATCCCAGGCTAACCTGTTTTTGTTTTGTTTTGTTTTGTTTTGTTTTTAGATTTTATTTATTTATTTTATGTATATAAGTACACTGTAGCTGGACAGATGGTTGTGAGCCACCATGTAGTTGCTGGAATTTGAACTCAGGACCTTCGAAAGAACAGTCAGTGCTCTTAACCTCTGAGCCATCTCATCAGCCTAAGATTTATTTATTTATTATATGTAAGTACATTGTAGCTGTCTTCAGACACACCAGAAGAGGGCATCAGATCTCATTATGGATGGTTGTGAGCCACCATGTGGCTGCTGGGATTTGAACTCTGGATCTTTGGAAGAGCAGTCGTTGCTCTTACCCGCTGAGCCATCTCTCCAGCCCCCCAGGCCAGCCTTTAACTCCTTAAGCAGCCAAGAATGACCCTGAACCCCTGATCCTCCTACCTCAACACGCCAGGTGCAGGGATAAGAGGTTTGCAGGACTATACTGTATAGTGCTGGAGACAGAACCCAGAGCTTTGAGCATTCTGGGCAAATAAGCAGCCAGCCCTGCGTTCTCAGCTGTTTTGGTAATTGTGTGTTGTATATGTTTCCTCATTGTCTTAGGGGTCCCATTGCTGTGAAGAGACACCACAACAACTCTTATAAAGGAAAATATTTAATTGGGGATGGCTTACAGTTTAAAGATTTAGTTCACTATCATTATTCATTATTATTCATGGCAAGAAGCACAGTAGCATGTGGGCAGACATGGTGATGGAGAGGTAGCTGGAAGCTCTACATCAGGATTGGCAGACACACCAAGGAAGGAGACATTGAGCCTGGTTTGAGTATTTGAGACTCAGTGCCACTTCTTATGACCCTATGGGGGCCAGTTTCATTCAAACCACCACAATAATTAACCACCAATGTTATATATTTATTTGGTTATAAACAAAAGCCCCATCCCAGACAGACCAGCATGCAAGACAGTTGGACATGGTTTGATCAAGGGCACAACTCTGTTTCCACAATCCTCTGTAGTCTGCCCTCTCTCTTTTCTAGTTTCCTTCCCACACTAGCAGTCTCCTTAGTGACAAGGTGGCTCCCAGTGACAGGTGCAACTGGATGTACCCCCTCATGTTGGAGGGGACAACATCCCTTCCCACAACCATATAATAGAAGTGCCGAGCAGAACACCTGTGAAGAAATCCCCACGGCTCGGGAGATGTGTGTGAGTTGAATTAGGCATTATTAATTAATCCAGTCACAGAATGTAATTAAACTACCCAAGATCTTCCTCGACACTAAAGAAAAAGTGAAACCAGCCAAATATACAACAGCTACTTAATAGGAGAGAAACTGCATAGATGTCAATCACATAAGGAAAAAAGATGTGTACTGAAGGTTAGTAAGGCCTGATTAGAAAGGCTCTTAAACAGAAAGTGAATTGGGGCTAGGTAGGGACTAGAGGGAGAGCAGGTTGTGTAGGAGTTAACACTAGGGCCTGGCTGCTGGAGGTATTCTGGACAGAATCCTATAAGCACCATGGTTACATTGTGGAAACTTCTGTAATTGGTTTACTGAGCACAGGGTATTGAGGAGGTAGGAGAGAGATAAGACTTAGCTCAAAGATTTTGGATACAATATCAGGAGAACCCAGCAGGAACCAGAAAACAAAACACACTCAGACTGGCTAGTAGGGAGAGCTTGATCCATGGACTATTTACAAAGAAGGGCACAGCTAGGATTAAGGGACACAAAGCTGAAGACAGAACTTCCACCACAGGGCGGGGCTAGCTAGCTCATCAGGAAGTCGTTTCTGTGTCCAGGGAGCCGCCACCAAGGAGTGAGGCATGGTAGAACAGGTGGATTTGCATGAGAGCATCTGTGGGCTTTGGTAGAGGAGCACTGCCTACCTGCCCCTAGCAGCCCGGCTTGGAGGAGTTGAGAGAAATAATATTCCCCCAACAATGTCTCTATTGTCGATACGGGCGACTGTTACTGCTTAAAATCAAGCTAAGAGGTGGAGGCAAAGGAAGGTCATCATCCTGGGGTCCAGAACAAAGCAGAAAGAAATGGAAATAGGTCTCGAAGGACAAACAACACAGCACAAGAGGAGGTACCAACCTTTGGAGGAACAAACACAATAACAGCACACATCCTGTGAGCGGTAATGTAGCAACGGTTTTGAGCCCCGCTGCCCTCTAGAGGGCGCTCCCGGACTTCACTCCTTCAGGAGGCGAACCTTCATTGCCATGGGCTCAAAGAAGGAGCTTTTGCCTAGGCAATGGAGTCTGGAGGAAAAGAATAAAGGGACTGAGGTATGGCATAGAGATATCATCCCATTTGCACTTATATTCACTACACTGGGATTGATGTGTAATAAACAAAGCCAGAACGAACTATCTGCTAGGTGCTAATTTCCTGATTTCCGCTAAGCACGAGTCATTGAAGTAGGTAAAAAATAATTGTATTACAGAGATGAGGCGAGCCTGCACTCAAACCGTGTACATACAGTTGTGCCCTGTACTATTTCGTTCCCATGCTACTGGGTTAGTCAGTCGGGCCAAAGATTTCCCTGTCTTTGAGGGCTTAACAAAGTCAGGGCAGTGTCTGTAGAAAATACATATAATAATTTTAAAAATGTACAAAGAACCAAGAACAGTGCCCGGCAGATTGTTTATGTCGCAGAGGTGTGTGTTGTATTTTTTCTGACACACTGCCAGTCTTTGATGCTCTTTCAGCAGGAGACAGAGCACCCCAATCAGGAGTTTAGCCAAGCCCAGTGGAACCCAGAAGGCTACCCACAAACATGTTAGCAAAGGCCCTGGCTGTAGGAACATGAGAGGTTCTGGAAGTTTCACTTGGTCCAATTCAGTTTCTAAATTTGAGGCCAAAATTCTAATTCGAGAGTGACAGAGAGGTTCTCACGGGGTGTTCTAACTGAACGAATGATAGGTGTATGTTAAAAAGATATATGATAGATATGTTAAAAGAGACTCTCAGATTGAAAGGATGGGTTTAAAGAATGCTGGGACAAATGACATCAGCCATAGACTGAGGATGGATAGGGGAAGAACCTGGTGCTAGACCAGCATTCTTTGACTTAAAATGTTCCCCCCACTGTAATAGTAGCAGGGCAGGACTTTGAGATCCTGATAATAGCTACAGATTAATGTTCCAGTTTGTTCCAGGTTTAGCACCGATTGACTGCATCCTAGGAAATCCCTTAACTTTAGTGCCTATGAGCCAATCTCACTAAGAGAGAGAGAGAGAGAGAGAGAGAGAGAGAGAGAGAGAGAGAGAGAGAGAAGATCAATAATCATTATTTTTGCCTTAGACAGTTTCAGAATGTGAACATGCATCTTATTTGTGCCTATTCATACTTCCACAATAGCTGACCTCTACCCTCCTCCCAACTGCTTTACTTGCTGACCTATGAAGTGCTGGAAAGAACCATGGAGCCCTCAAAGTTCCTAGCTGAAGAGCAGTTCACACAGGGACAACTTACAGAGCGGTGGGCACCGTTAGCACCGAAGCGACATATGCTGAGGTGTCACTTAGGGATAAGTCCTGACCACTGAAGGTCTGCGGCAGGGACTCTGGGGATGTGGGGAGGGCATGCTAGCTGTAACACTGCCTGCCCCGTGGCAAGGCAAAGTTGACAGAGGAGGAGGGCATCAGAATACCTGGCCTTGCTCTCCTCTGCTCTCTGGCCCTGTGCCAGGGTCTCCTGGCAGAGAAAGAGAAAAGGCAAATGGAACAGCGGCCCTAATGGAGGTCAGTGTCCCAGGCCACAGAGCTCGACAGGACAACGCAGAGAACATGTCTAAGAATAACAATCTCAGGCCAAGCTGTTGTCTCTCAGCTGCCATTCAGGTCCCTCGTTTAGCTATAGAAACACAGGTCCCAAATACAAGGCCAATGGCTTCATTGTCTCGCAACCCTGATGGGGATGGAGGCCAGTCAGATTCTTTTCTGGAACCTACTGCACTATCAGTTCTTAGCAGGGCATAAGGCAGCAAGAGAGGGAAGGAAACAGCTAAAATAAAATAACCCACCAGAGGCCCACATCTGGGCAGGTCTAATCTGATAGCCAGAGATTCCTACTAAGCCATGGAGTCTGACCTGTCCCCCCTGCCCAGGAATCTCCATTGGTTCTGCAGTTGCCTGTTCACTGTGTGTATTGGGCACTTAGTATAGTGAGTTTAAATAGTGCCGCTCCTATTTTGTAGCAACACTTCCCGTTTCTCCTTAAGAAAAGGTAAATTCGTTGGCATACTCAGATGGACCATTGTTTGCTCTTGATCAGCCTTGTGTTTCCTAGTAGAGATTCTCCATGCTGTACAAGGACCTCAGACCCACAAGGTGAGTGTTCCAAGAAGAAAGCAGCATTCTTCAAGAGAAATATTAAGCATAATGGTGAGGGAAACTGCTCCCATATCCATGCCTGGGTTCCCAGAGTCTATATTGGCCATTGATCTGACCACTTCAGAAGACAGGATGTATATTCCTGTCAGGGTTTCTATTTCTGCACAAAACATCATGACCAAGAAGCAAGTGGGGAGGAAAGGGTTTATTCAGCTTACACTTTCCACATTGCTGTTGATCACCAAAGGAAGTCAGGACTGGAACTCAAGCAGGTCAGGAAGCAAGAGCTGATGCAGAAGCCATGGAGGGATGTTCCTTACTGGCTTGCTTGTCTTGGCTTGCTTGGCTTGCTTTCCTATAGAACCCAAGACTACCAGCCCAGGGATGTCACCACCCACAATGGGCCCTACCCACTTGATCACTAATTGAGAAAATGCCTTTCAGCTGCATCTCATGGAGGCATTTCCTCAAGGGAGACTCCTTTCTCTGTGATAACTCCAGCTTGTGTCAAGTTGACACACAAAACCAGCCAGCACACAGGCCCTGACTTCCCAAGATGTCATCTCTCTGGAGGCATCTCAAGAGAGTTCATGATGCCATTCTGCCATCTACTTCTACATGATAGAACAATAAACTTCCATGGCATGAGCCTGATTCTAGCCGTGTTTAATGGTGAGTGAGTTCCTGGACTACCAGGAATGGCACTGGTGATGCTGTGGGGTGAATAAGCCAACCATTCCACAAAGATGGTGATGCTGGTAGAGTGTGAATAGAGAGGGAACTTGCTCTTCAGACAGTACAGTATTCCCATAGAGACACATCTCTGTCCCTTCCATAATGAGGCAGTCTAATATAATTAGCCTGGATGATGGCTGCCTCCAGGAAACGGAGCCAGCTGAGATGAGAGGAGCTCTGAGTTTTTGCCCCTGTTGTGGTCTTTATTTTGATCCCCTTCTTTTTGATCCCCCACATCCACCTTCTTCATAGACATAAACATGGCTAGTGTGTCAGATTCTTCAGATGGCTGAAACAAAATGCCACAAGCTATATGGCTTATAGGTACAGCGGCATACTTTTCACAGTTCAAGGGGGGGCAAGAGATTCTGAGCTTAATGAGATTCTGTATTTCCTGGCTCGTAGATAATACAGCCTTGAGTGTTGGGAGACTCTTTGTTGTCATTCCCGCAATTCTGTGAGTGGAATGCCTTCCAGAACTAATCATTTTCTGAAAGCTCCACCTCTAATACCACCATACTAGTGATTAAGTTTCAGCATAAGAGTCTTGAGTCTAGGGCTGGTGAGATGGCTCAGTGGCTAAAAGCTTTGGCTGTTCTTCCAGAGGTCCTGAGTTCAATTCCCAGCAACCACATAGTGTCTCACAACCACCTAAAAGGGGATTTGATGACCTCTTCTGGCCTGTGGATGTATATGCAGCAGAACACTCATACATTAAATAAATTGAGAGAGAGAGAGAGAGAGAGAGAGGGAGAGAGAGAGAGAGAGAGAGTCTTGAGTTTACAACTGTTCTGAATATGAAAGCTGGGAGAAGAGACTCACCGACAGCAAGTCAAGAGACCATCATGGCTGCCGCCTTCTTTAGCCACATATGTGTGTGTGTGTGTGCGTGTGTATCTCCATCCTCTGAGAGACCAGTAGGAGCCTCAAACAGCCTTTTAGGTCATCACCCTCGCTTTCAGATGACCTTGATGGCAATCTTCCAAGCCTTGGATAAACCGACCAACTGACTAGCCACACTCTGTAAATGTCCCTATCTCAGGAAACCACAAATTATCTCTTATGCTACTAATTTTATGTATTTCCCCAAACCCTGTCTGTGACCAGAGTTCCCTCTGACTTTCAGGACCAACCCAGAGAGATACCTTCTGAAATCCAGCAGTGCCCCCTTCATCCTCATCAAGTGGTCATGGGAAATTCCCCATGACATCAGAGTCATAGTTGGAGGGAAAGTTGGGAAGCGGCAAGAAGCCTGAGTCATCCGCTTATGCAGAGAAGTGCCGAAAATAGAGCAGGAGAGGTGAGGGGAGGTGGAGCAACAGCTCGCCCACACATGCGCAGTTCTTTACCCTTAAGTTCGAGTGAAATGGTTCCTTAGCGAGCATGCCATTCTTTACCCTTAAATTAAAGTGAAATGATTCCTTAGCAAGCTTCCTTTTCACTGTGGGAAAAATCCTCATGAACATAGAAGCTTCAATATTTTTTTAAGATGCCAACAAGGCAATGAGAGATTATCTTAGCATATCTTGACCTATTTCAGATAAATAGTGTATCTTACAGTCTTTATTAAAGAAACCACAGGTCAAGAAGTAGACATATCTAAGATTTGGGTTTAACTGATTTTTGCTAGGAAGTCTTTAATGTGTGTGTGTGTGTGTGTGTGTGTGTGTGCATTCGGGTGTGAACATGCATACAAGGCCAACCTTGGGTGTTGTTTCTCAGCAGTAGCTCCCTTGTATTTTGAGACAAGATCTGTTGCTGGTATAGAGCTCACCCATTAGGGTGGGCTGGCTATCTAGTAAGAACTTCCCATCTCTGCCCCTTCCTATGCCCCACTCTGCACACCCCCACCCCACCCTCCACCCCTGCACTGGGATTACAACCACACACCAGAATGCCTGTATTTTTCTGTGGATGCTTGGACTAGAATTCAGCTTCTCATTCTTGTGTAGCAAGGATTTTCCTAACTGAGGCATCTCCTCATCCCCTCAGGAAGCCTGCCTTTCAGTGTGAGCTTTTGATAAATTCCTTTGACTTAAAAAAAAAAAATTGAAAATAAATAAATAAATTCCATGGGTGGGGGGAGGGAGCAGAGAGATGGCTCAGTGGTTAAAGGCACTTTTGCTTTTCCAGAGGACCTGAGTTTGTCTCTTAGCAGCTTATAGTCAATTGTACATCACTTCCAGAGGGTCCAACATCCTCTTCTGGCCTCCTCAGACATGGGCACACATATGTTGTGTGCGCAAACACACACACACACACACACACACACACACACACACACACTAGTCTGTAATCCTACCAGGTCTAGAAGATCCAACATACTCTTCTAGCTTCTGCAGACACTGCATATATGTGGTGTACATGCATACAGGCAACACAGTACATATATAAAACATACATTAAATAATATATAACAATATATTTTACAATATAGTACTAATAGAAACTGTAAAGATAAAATTTAAAAACAACTTCCATTTTTATATTTTGTCAATAAGGTGGGAAAATTCACACTATTTTTATAAGACTAGCTTCATACAAGGATTAATGAAACCATCAGATACATAATAGGAATAAAATAAAATGTGCCTAATATGTGAAATTAAAAGTCAGGAAATGAAGCAAGAGGGGGCATCAAGAGCTGGCAATGTATTTTCTCCCTGAGAAGTTATAGGAGTGACTTTATTTTGTGAAATTACAAGTTGTACATTTACGATATGTATGATTTTGTATATAAGTATTTCATGTGAAACAATGAAATGTATTCTCTGATGATGACCTTTCTTTAAATGTTCCCATAAAACAAACTAGATGAGGAAATTCCATGGCATACTGCGCGTACACACACACACACACACACACACACACACACACACACACACACACACACACGATAAATAAATGGATCTTAAAAAAACAAAAATGTATTCATTAAACACCTACTCTATGTTAGACAATCATCTGGACACTTGAGATTCCATGAGTGAGCAATATAGACAGAACTCCTAGTCATGAGGAGCCAATCCCTTGTGAAAGGAGACTGTCAATTAACAACAGCCAACAAGCAAATTAGGAGATACATTAGAAGGAATAACAGCTAGTCAGGAAAATAAAGCAGGTAATGGAGATACAGGGTGCTTTGGGGGAAAGCTGTAGTTCTAAATAAGATGCTCAGGCAGCTGTCACCTAGAAAGTGGTCCTTAGGCAAAGATGTGATGGAGAGTAAATGAACCATGGGCATGGCCAGGGAAGAATAAATGGGGAGGCAGGGGACCAGGGTTAAGACAAATGGACCAGTATAATTAGGGTAAGTCAGCAGGGGGATGGAATTGATATGATGTCAGACACCCAAAAAAGGAGAAAGCAATTGTAGGCTGTTGTAACAATTCAGTTTTTATCTTCCACTCATATGTCTGAACACTTGATCTCCAGCTGGTGGTACTATTTCAGATGGTGGTGAAACCCTGAGGGGGCAGAGCCTTGTTGCAGGACATGGATCCCTAGTGTGGGACACTGAGGTTGTAGAGTGCGGTATCACTTCCTGTCTTCTCTCTGCTTCCTGAGGCGCTGCCTCTGGTTTCTGCTGCCATCCCTGCCATGCCATGATGGAATGCATCTTTAAGAAGTTAAACTGAGGGGCTGGTGAGACGGCTCAGCGGGTAAGAGCACCGATTGCTTTTCCGAAGGTCATGGTTTCAAATCCCAGCAACCACATGGTGGCTCACAACCACCCGTAATGAGATCTGATGCCCTCTTCTGGTGTGTCTGAAGACAGCTACAGTGTACTTATAATAAATAAATAATAAATTAATTAAAAAAAAGTTAAACTGAAAACCAGAATAAATCCCCCTTCCCCTAAGTGGCTTTTTGTCAGGTATTGACACAAAGTAATGAAAAAAATGCTAATAAAGTCACCCCAGCAGGAATCTGAGCAAAGGAGTAGTATGAAATGATGGATCCATTGAAGGATACATGGACCCATTGAAGGATACATGGACCCATTGAAGGATACATGGATCCATTGAAGAATACATGGACCCATTGAAGGATACATGCATCCATTGAAGGATACATGGATCCATTGAAGGATACATGGACCCATTGATCCATGCATCCATGGGAGAAAACTTATAAACATATCCCAGAGGAGCAAGACAGTCCAGACAAGAGACTGATTTTTATTATTTTTCAAGATTTAAAATTTTTATTTTATGTTTATGAATATTTTGCCTGCATGCACGTATGTGCACCATGTGTGTGCCTGGTGCCCATGAAGGCTGGACAAGAACATCAGATCCCTTAACACTGGAGTCACAGATGGTTATGAGCCATCTTGTGGGTGCTGAGAATATCATCCACTTTCTTTGCAAAAGGAGCAAGTACTCTTAACTGATGAGCCATCTCTCCAACCCCAAGGAAGCTGTTTTAATAATCCATATAAGAAAGGTGGTGGCATAGACCAGACTGGTGCCAAAGAATGTGCCAACAATAGAGTGAAGAAATTTAAGACTGAACCAATGGTATTTGTTGAAGGATTGTATATGAGATGTTACAGTGCGTGTTCTATTGCTGTGAAGAGACACCATGGCAACTCTTATAAAGGAAAGCATTTAATTGGGGCTGGCTTACAGTTTCAGAGGTTTAGTCCATTGTCATCATGGTGGGAAGCATGGCAGCATGCAGGCAGACATGGTGCTGGAGGAGTTGCTATGAGTTCTACATCAACATATGCAGGAAGTAGCTGGGCGGTGGTGGCACACGCCTTTAATCCCAGCACTTGGGATGCAGAGGCAGGTGGATTTCTGAGTTCA
>NW_022196910.1:26683364-26687620 GCF_008632895.1 Mastomys coucha | reverse complement strand
GAGAGAGAGAGAGAGAGAGAGAGAGAGAGAGAGAGAGAGAGAGAGAGAGAGAGAAACCTCAAAGTCATCCTCCAGTGATACACTTCCTCCAACAGGTCCACATCTACAGCCACAAGGCTACACCTCCTAACCATGCTACTCCCTGGTGACCAAGCATTCAAATCTATGAGGCCTATGGGAGCCAATTCCTGTTCAAACAACCACATGAGACTGGCAAAGAAAGGAACAGTACATGATTTTTGATTCTAGCCGTAAACAGGTGAAGCTGCCATTGTCTCTGATGAGGGAGACTAGAAACTGAGGTTTGGATACATTGGGTTTGTGATGCCTGTCCCTTTTGTGAAGAGAACAAAGAGTCAATTAGGTCAGAATTAATGAGCTTAGAGTTCAGGATCAGTATGTGGTTGCAAATGCAAACTTCCCATCAAGAGTTACAGAGACTACTTTTTATTTGACTTAGAAGAAGCTTGATAAAATGGAACAAAGACGAGAGTAAGAAGAAGGGAAGAGAGTCAACGACTAAGGCCTACAATACTTTAAAGAGAGCACCCAGCTGAGCATGGTGGCACCTGCTTTTAGTCCCAGCACTCTGGAGGCGGGTGAATTTCTGAGTTGAAGACCAGCCTGGTCTACAGAGTGAGTGTGAGTTCAGCCAGGGCTCCACAGAAAGATCCTGTCTTGAAAAAACATAACAAAACAAAACCAACCACCAAACAACAACAACAACAACAACAGAGCAGCTAGTGCCCCACAAAGGAAGGTGAGCCAGTCCCGTGCTAGGGTATTCCAGACTGGCCAAAAGAGCAGTTGATTTAACAGCATTCACTGCTGTCATAATTTTCTCCTAGGAACATAAGTCCAAGGACATTTTTCCAGGTTCCATGCCAGGACACAATTATGAGTAATTGTACAGTACCTGTCCCTTCCTAATTATTGCAAATTGTTGAGTGAATTGTCTTCAAGTTTCTGGGGGCTGGCCAAATCTCTTATCATTTGAGTTCTTATTAGAGGTTCCCAGTACCTGAAATATACCTATGTCTCTCTCCCTTCAGGATGCTCAAGGACTACTGGGGGCTAGATGCTGCAAGGTAGCTTCTATCTGAGTTGCTACTGGAGCCCAGCAATCTACACGCACTGCGCATGCCCCTTCTCTCTGACTGACGCCATCTGGGTTAACTCCTTTGGTTGTTAAGCAGCTATCTCTCTGCCTTTTATGATCCTTCACTGTGGGTCTACTTTGAGTAGCCCACTGCCTCTTTTAGGCGACATGTTATGACCTAGGCTGACCTCAGGATCACAATCCTCTTCTCTCGTCTTCCCAAGGGCTGGAATTAAATGAATGAGCCACCATGCCGGATTCACTGCATTTTAGTAATGCCTCTACTTAAAGCCCACCATGTCATCCCTCTCCTCCTTATATATTGTGTTCTGGATGCTCCTCACTGCTTCCTGTCACTGCATTCTGTCTTTCTGTCAGGCTGGTTACTCTTTGACTCCTCTTTGAGATGTCTTGAGGCAGGGAGTTCTCTTGTTCTTTCTCTATCCCTGGTACATAGATCCAGAAAAAAAAAAAAAAAAAAAAAAAGCCTTGACCAGAACAGGCAGCTCAATACATGCTAATTATGAATGAGTTAAGTTTCTCAGGTCTGGTAAAGACACCACTTAATGTAGTCACTGAAACGGATGAGATTAGTGCTCAGTGTGAAGAGAAGCGAAGATCTGCAGCTCACAAAATGCCTGTACTCTGGTGGGCTGTTAGGCTGACTGGAGTTCAGCTTGTTCAGCTCCCGAAGTTCAAACTTCTGTGCTGTGCCAGGCTCCAGACAGGAGGGACTTTGTACCTTGGATAAGCATCACCTTGCTAGGTGATTCTACTGTGCTTTCAGGGAGGGCCAGCTCCAGGCAAACAACAAAACAAACAAACAAACAAAAGGATTTCAAAGTAAGTATAGTTTCTCATGTAGGATTAATATTCTGTCTTCTCTTAAAAACTGTACCCAGCAAACCTCTCCTCACTGTGTAGCCCTGAAGGAGTGGGAAAAACAGTGTTTCTCACCTCACTGGAAATAGGTCAGGTTTCCTTTAAAAAGATGCGGAAAGGAAAGGACTTGCGAAACTGAGATTCTCAAAAAGAGTCTCTATGTGAGGCCTTGTATTATTATTATTTTAATCAAACTTTGACTTTGAAAATGTCCCCAAACACATCCTTCCTTCCCTCCCTCCCCCATCCACTGCCAAATTTATACATTTAGATGGAAGCCAGCTAACACAGTAGCACATTGTGTGGAGATCGGGCTCTCTCCGGTGACCTAGGCCTGTGAACGCAGAGATGCAAGAACCCACACGAGTGGTTTGTGTACCCCAAAGGCAAGGATGTCAAGGAGAGCTGTAGACAAACAAGCAACAGAACCCCACAAAAACAAGCAAGAGAGAAGCCTGCAGAGTGGCCTATGTGGGTCCTCTTAGTACTTAAAAGGATTCTATTTCTGTCTGGAGCGTGGGCTTAGGCAAACTCAAGTCTTGCTCTTTGTGGTGGGCTGTGTGCAGGGTAAATGGAAAAGGGAAATTCCTCCAACCCCGTCTTGGAGATGGGACAAAGTCTCTCAGCGAGTGAACTGTGCTCCTCCTGTTCCTGAGTCTACGTTAGCTTCCCCAGTCAAACTCTCTTTAGTCTTTTCCTGATTCCACAACTTATTTTAATTTTTGACTTTCGCTTCCGATTTCCTCTGCCACAGATGGTACTGGGTAAAACAGAAGCCTGTAAAAGTAATGCTCAAAAGACTTTCTCTTCTTCTTTGGCTCCAAAATGTTCCGTGTGACTACATGATAGTCCCACCTCATCCACCCACACATATATTTCTTCTTCTCTTCTGAGCACTAATAAGTCTAAACTTCCATTAGGGAGGAAATCTAGGCTAAGAAACTGCAAAACTGCATCCCCCTGCTCCTTTTCTCTCTCTCTCTCTCTCTTAATGGGATTTCTTTTTCATGGCAGGGGTTCTAACTCTAGTTCAGTGGATTAGCACCGTTTCTCCTATTGAGTAGAGTACAAGAACTGGGCAGAAATGTGTAGGACAACTGAGGACTCTGAAAAGTTAATAAAGCACATTCCTATAATCCCGTAACTCTGGAGGCTGAATCAGGAACATGGCCAGTTTGAGACTAATCTTGGTTATATAGTGAGTTCCGGGCTAGTCGGGGATTGTGCCTAAATAAATAAATAAATAAATAAATAAATAAAATTTTTAAAAAGGAGACGAAAAAAAAAAAGTAAATAATAACAGGAAGGTGGGGGAAAAAAACCCCAAAAGACAAAGTGACTAGTTTAACACCTTCCCCCTGTTTGGCATTTCTTGGAATGAACAGAAGGTTTCATGGAGCCGGAAGTAGACTCAGGTATAAGCAGAGTTCAGGCACTCTGGCTCAAAAGGATGGAAAAGCCAGGTACACAGAGTGGCCAGCAGAAACCATTGCATTTATCCTTTCTTCCCTCTAATTTACTTTGGTTTCCCAACAAGCTCTACTGCTGTGGCTGCTCTAGGAGCCAAAGCTCTGAGAGAGGCCACCCTCTGCCGGAGTAGCTGTGGCACCAAGAAACTCCACAAACGCCTGCTTCTTTTCTCCCTTTGTGTTCTCTCAGCACTTGGCATGAGATGCAGAGAGAATTGCAGGAAATGCAAAAGAACACACGTCTAGCAAACCGCAGCTTCTCAACCAGGGAGAACGAAGAGAGGACCCTTGGGAAGACAGGCGTCGCCAATCAAATCAGAGACTAGGAGCTTGGTTCGCTGCTCCTGAAAACTGTTCGTGAACTTGTGATCTCGCCCTTGATTTGATGTTAAATCACATGGACATTGATTGCTGAGCAGCAGGACCATAACCTGGATGCTGGACAGCCAAGATCATTGACTGTACATTGGCTAAAGATAGAACTCGGTAGGTTTTGAAACTTAGGTTGACACTGGAATCATATTCATAGTTGGCTATTTGGAACATGTAAATTCAACATCAATTGCCTGTTAAAACAACGCTATCCATATTCTTCATAGGGCTTACATAATGTATAAAATTTCATAACATAAAATTGAAAACAGCAAGTCCATGGCAAAATGGCTCAGAGGGAAAGGTGCTTACTGTGAAAGCCTGGGGCCCGAGTTTGATTCCAGGATCCCATGGTGGAAGGAGAGAACTGACTCCGGAAAATTGTCCCATAACATTCACACATGGATGCTCACATTCACACATAACACACACAC